>NC_141761.1:43911375-44235304 GCF_982258835.1 Parasteatoda tepidariorum | reverse complement strand
TATTTTAAAATTTGCAAGTTTAAAATCTATTTGGCACCTAAGCGATTGTAGTTGGTGTAATATCCTCTCAATTTGCTCATTTCAGAAATGCAACACATTCTATGAAACCATTATATATTTTTATGAAACCATTTATATTAAATTTGCATTTGGGTCCCCTCTTATTTAGGTGGGGGTTTTTTTTTATGTATCTCAAAAAACAGGTAAAATGACTTTAGAATATATTTTTCAAAAATTTAAAATCTATATAAAAAATAATAGGAAAACGAAAAATTTTATGTTCAGTTAAAGCCTCAAGGTACAGTACCCAATTTAAGGAGCGCCAAATTCTATACTTTAACCATTTTTCTTAATACTAATAAATGTTAATAGTAATGCATAAATGCAAACCTTGATTAACAAATAAAGCTATATATGCGAAGAACACTACAGCGCTCAGCTTTGAAGGGAAAAGCTCAGCAACATTCGAAAATCGAGACATTTTGAACAAAGTTTTTGCAATTCAACAATCAATAATAACAACTTAATTAGAAACAGTGTCAACTAAAAATTTTCTAGCATTTAATTTTTCTATTTCATGAAGCTCTTTTGAAGACGTGACAGAAGCATTAACAATAATCGTCAAATTTTCAGTCTACCAAACAGAAAGATTACATCAAAACATAATCCATCCGATGTATTTTCTACATTTAATGATGCTGCTCTTTGAAAAACATCGTTCATAACTTGGCCATCAAGTATCATAACAAGTTCGAAAAGTTTAAAGAGGTACTAAACATTTTTTGAACCCAAAAGTTGAAAAAATTCGGTGGTGATCCTTTAGTTTTCTTCACTTTCAATGTTTAGATTTAATAAGGATCATATCCGGCTGCTCAATTCTGCTCTACATGTATTTCTTTTTTGCTGCATTGATGCCATGGAAAAGTAAAACCATAAAAAAAATGATTTATTAATTTTCTTTTTTAATTCATTTATTTCTTAATTTTAAATAGTGTGATATCATGAATTCAAATAAAATATTACCATCATTAAAAAAAAATTTAAAAATAATCCTGTTTCAATAATTATTTAAAACTGTGAAAATTATCTGGCAATCTCTCCCCGACCAAGAAGGGAAACAAGAACATTACTTTCAGAAATTTTCAAAACAAGATTATGAGTGAAGATAATTAATATCGAGTACAAAGTCATTAGTAAGTTGTTTTTGGTACCTGTGATTAATTTAACAGTATTGAAATTTATTTGTTGTTTAAATGGTTATGAAAATATTAAAATGCTAAGCAATCAATAAGTACCGTGACGTTTTGTATTGATCATCAAAAAATGACTTTCCTATAACTATTCATTAAATTGAAAAAACTTTAATTAATTCTAATTGCAAAACCAGTTATTTCTCCTTTTACACCCCGACACCTTTAATAAGGTGATATTTTTCTGTAAATTAACCCGATACTATTCTTTTTAATTTTTAAAATAACAATGAAATCCCTTTTGTTCATTGAAAATTATTTTTGAACTATTTAATGACTTATTTATATTCTTTATCAAACTAGATTCTTAGATAATGCTTTTAAAAATCTTCCAGTTATTTTCATTGAAATTGTTTAATTTAACCTTATAAAATATTTCTAAGCATATTATTGTGACATATTAATATTTTTAATGTACTTTTAAATTACTTCCACTGACTAAATGAAGATTGAAAGCATATTATTGCTAAAATTAAGGTCTAGAGATTTTTCATAATTTAAAAATTCAGTTTAAATCATAGTTGTAAAAATTAATTATATGCTAAAAATAGTTTTAATTTACTTACCTATTTTTGATCTATGAAAATAGTCTATAATAAATTCTAATTGCAAATCCTGGTTTAAAGACACCTTTGAACTAAACAGCTGTTATATCTGTTTCAATGATGCCAAAGAAGAATTTGCCTAACTATTATTCAGATCAATGGTTGTAGGTGCTACTGATATTGCGATAATAGGTATTAGGTGCTGTGATAATTGCCACGTTTTGACAACTTCCATGCAATGACACACGGAATAAATTTTAAGGAAACATTAGAGAATGAGGTTAACTTAAAAAGTTAATTTAATATTTAATTCACCCTCTGATAAGGCAAGGCTATATATTTTTCTTTCATTTATTCCATGTGAAACAACAGGTGAATTTCATTCAATGCCTTGGTAAATTCAGTTCGCATAAACAGGTAACCATATGGCTCTTTCCCCTTAACAAATACCTAGTTTACAATTAAAGATACTGTCATAAATGATTATTTCACATTGCTATTGTGTCACAGAATCATTATTGATCCAAATTTTTTTCCTAATGTTTTACCTTTAATTTCCTTAAGCATGTTTTGAAATAGAGCCCTCCTTATTTTATATAAAATCAATGAATGGGTGCTGCTGTCATATCATAGGTTATTATGAAAATTATTGCAAATGAGAACGAAGAGTACTTATTAGTTATTGGGCATGGAAACTAAGTTTGCCTACACGGAAGAACAACGCCAGATTCTTTTTTATGCAGGTCATACATTACCAAAAATACGCGTTGGTGCATTAAATACTACAATATTGTAATCATTAACAATAAAAATTCTGGAATTATTGTATTCTCTCCGAGTAATATCAGGGATCTGTTCAGACATTTAGTGAAAGGTCCAGTTTTTGTAAAATTGTGAAAAAAATACTCATAATTTGTGAATATAAAGTAAGCGTTAACTCAGATTCTTTCAACCAGGGTCCTGTTTTTGTGAATTTGTGCAAATAGGGTCCGGTTATTGCAAAAAACCTTTACAAGGAGTTTTTAAATTGTAAATAGATACAAGATTATGCTCAACCCTGTAAAATTATAATCTAAAAAAATTTAATTTTCAAAAATAAACAGCAATTGCTGTCACTAAAGTAGAGATGCAACATACAAATATTTGGTATTTATCCTATAATACTCATTTGGGAAGAATAATGGAAACAAAACCACTCACATTTTTAATAATTTCAATTCACATATTTTAAATAACACAACTTAGTTATGTATCACTTCTAATGTGTTAGATATTAAGTGAAATTAAACAATTCTTAAATTTATAATTTTTTTTTTTTTAAAAATTGACAGAACTTAATTTTTATTTGCATAATATTTTATCAATTAATTTTATGAAAAAATATATGTTGCTTAATTCTTTATTTACAGAAAAAAAATTATTATTTAATATCAAAAAGAATGTACACACGATGTTTGTAGAAGTATAAATATTTTCTTAGAATACTACATTTGGAATTTATAATTTTTTTTGACTTCAAAGAGGTTAAGGTGCATAATATAAATGAAATTAGATCAAACTTAGCCTTAGAATTAAAGCAAAAAAACATAATTAACAAAATATTAAAGCAATATACGTTTATTGCCAGTAGATTTGAAAATATCTATAATAGCTGAACACTCAGCATCAGTCAATTTTTCTGATCCATTTACGATAACGCGTAAATGTCTATCGAGTGTCTCTTGTTTCATTCTCGTTCGCAACTCCTTGTAAAAGAGATTAATTTTCGAGAATAACCTTTCAACAGAAGCTGTTGACGATAGTATAATAACTGACAATGTTAATAGTTTTAATAAATTAGGAATTAGAATTTTAATAATTTAGTTTGTTTACATTGGTCTTTCTTTTTTTTCCCCTGGGAAGGGTTTATTTGATTAACAAAACAATAATGAAGATAAACAAATTTTTGAAGGGTCCGATTAAAAGATAAATTATTTTGTGAAGGGTCCGATTTTAAGTTATAATATTTCGTGAAGGGTCCGTTTCGATGAAAAGATATTTTGTGAAGGGTCCGTTAACAGACCCAAATTTCTTCTAAATAGACCCCTGAACATTCCATTGCTTCTAATCCCTGACACTTCAGTTGATAATTTATCTTTTCATCTTGGGAAGGAACTTCACTTTCTTCATCTAAATAATTGGCTTTGCATTTTTGCTAAGTTGTTCTTTGTAATGTGTGAAAAATATAAACAGTGTCGGCCAGTTTTTCTGCATCTACATGCATTCCTGCATGTTTTCTTATTTAAGTTTATGAGTATGATGAGGGAAATCATTGCTTCCCCGTCATTAGCCGTATGATTGATAGTGGTATATATAAATGTTCATTTAGGCCAATATTGAATGAATAAAACAATAACAGTTGAGTTTCCAGGAAATAATGTACAAATCATTATTGTAAATTTAGATTTTATTAAGTATAATTTGAATCAGATAGTGGCCATATCTTGAAAATAAGAAATCCCTTAAAGGGATGAAATAATAATACTCTCTATTGAGAGATCATAAAGCCAGAACAACATTTCTGACCGTTAGAAAATTAAGACTGGGAGGCCCCTAAGGGGGTCCCAGCCTCACCAATTTAGAAATTCAAAGTGAATATATTTATTCTCAACGGACAGAGAAAGTATGGGTAGGAGATCCAAAATTTTGGCGATTTATCATAATATATCATAGCCAAAAACAAAGCCAACTAGCATATCCACATGGGTTTAAAAGAACACCTTGGCGATCACGAGTCGCCAACAAATTTATGTGAATTATTATAACCATGCAACCGAAACATTTAGCCGTTGGAAAATTAGAATCAAAAGTTATAAATAGTTTTTGTTTTCGATTAGAGGCGACAGTGAATTTATATGTCTGCATAATAATGAAATAAAAAGAAAGTATCCGTTACATTGATCTGGAAGAGAAGAAATAAATATTTTATGTTCGCTTAAAAAGATTAAGTTTTTGATTTATTTTAAAAGTAATTCTTCCATTAATAAAAATAAGTTTAAGTAATTAAGGATATTTTAAAAGATAGAAAATAAATATGTGTATGCCAATTCTGGCATCACAATGAGATATATTATAGATGAGATTTTGTAGCTGTATCACTATCAGCTATTTTGAGGACGAAACCTAATGAAGACTGTATCCAATCCTGTTGCAAAGGGCCTTTTTCAGTACCAGAACATTTTTGCAACAGGTGTTAACTACTCTTGGAATTCAGTTTGGTATCATTTGTATAGTGGATTATTATTATCATTAGATTATTAGACAGATTAACCTCATATCAATGGTAACAAACATTCAGCTGCGTATTGAACAGTGTGACAAAAAAAAAATGGAGTACCCAGAATAACTTTCGATCTAATGATCGGATCTTAACCTTTTAGGACTCATTCTTAATGGTTCGAGGAGATGACTTCAAATATGCTACTTATTCAGAGCAGACGATATTTTAAGTTACAATTTTAGGCACAAAAACGCACTTTCTCTAAATAAACTTACCTTTTTTTTTGGAAAAGATTCGGATTTCTGACCCTTAAAATATAGGGGGTAGTGGCAATCTGGGAAATATAGTCCCCATGGTTTGGTCAGTAGAGTAGTCCAAAATTTTGACTATCCAATGTTAGTTTTATTTTTTGCATATTTTGCCATATCTTAAGAATTTTTTTAGCAAATTGAAAAAAATTTACACTCAATTATAAAATATGTTTATTCAAAGATTATTCCATAAATAAAATAAATTTTAGTAAACATTTATTATTTTTATATATTTAATAATAGTCGAGAAAATTTTGAATTGTATGGTATACAATTTTTCTCGTGTTTTTAAAATATTAAATTTTACATAGTAAAATACAAAATTTGAACAAAGTCGGTTAAATAGTTCTTGCGAAATCAAGTTTTAAATATACAACTTTCTTAAATTTCACTTTCTCTGGAACTTTTCAACCAATTTTTCTCAAATTTTGTATTTTACCATGAAAAATTATATACTTTAAAATGACGTGAAAAAATTGTATACCTTACAATTTCAAATTTTTTCTACTATTATTTAGAAAAATAATTTAAAAAAAAGAATAAAATTTACAAAAAGTGTTTTTTACATGGAATTATTTTTGGATGAGCAAATTTTGTAATTGTGTGCAAAAAATTGTCAATTCACTTAAAAAAAATTCGAGATATGCCGAAATACACAGAAAGGAAAATTAACATTTAGGGGTCAAAACTTAGGAGCATTCTCCTGACCAAGCCATTCGAACCATATTTCCCAGACTGCAGCTACCCCCTAATTTTAAGGGGTCTGAAGCCCAAATCCGTCGGAAAAAAAAGTTTTTTTTTTTTTTTTTAAAGAAAAAGTATGTTTTTGTGTCTGATTTTGTAACTTGAAATATTGCCTGCACTAAATAATTTGTATATTTGAAATCAGTCCCTCGAACCATTAAAAATGAACCCTAAAACATGAAGATCTGATCATTAGATTGAAATTTATTTCGAGTGGTCGGAAAAATTTTTTGACACACTGTACATAGATATTAGCTGTTGTAAAACTTTCTTGAGCTGCTGGATAAATCTTCTCTTATTATTTTTCTTTTTTTATAATCTTTTCCTATTGTAAGAAAATTTTCTTAATTTTCTGGCTAAGGGAAATAAGTAGTACAAAAATGAAAATGATAAGTACTGCATTAATATTTCTTTGTTTACTCTATAACTCTGTTTCTTCTTCAAACAAAAAGTTGAAAATGGGAAGTTTAGATTCATTTTAAATTTTTATTGCTAGACAAAATTGAAAAACAATTTTTTTTTCGCACCAGTTTCAACTAGTTTTTTTTTTTTTTTGGTTTATTTAAAAGGTTAAATAACATGTTATGCCCAAATTTAAAAGTAATTGAACCATTCAAAAATATTTCATGGAATTTTTTTTAACTATCGACTAATACTTTGATAAAGAATATAAAAGTATTCACTTTTACTCTTAACTTTATGAACATGATACAAAAATGTATACAACCCCACTTAACAAACAAATAAGCATTTTATATCTAAGTGTTTTTATTTTTTTTATAAGTGTATGCATGTAAAAGTTAGTATACCTCCTTGATTGTTAGTATATAAAGAAATGTCCTAATTCCGGATTATTTACATTCATGCCCTTATTTAGCTGTATACTATTTATAGCATTAATAACAATTAATTATTCTGAAATAAACATTTATTTTTTATTTATTGAATCAATGCAGATTTTAGTATAAATGAGTGAGATATATAAGACAATATATTTTTTTTCACTTAAAAAACATTTAAAATTCATAAAATGATGAAAAGAAACAAAAAAGTAAGAATGACGGCATAAATTAAAGCACATTAAATAGTAAAGGTATATTTTAGTACTACCTGTTTGAATAATAGGGAAAAAATTACTTTTTTATCATTTATTTTAGCATGATGTAGCTTTAAATTTTACAATATTTCATGTATTGGGAGTACAAATTAGTGCTGTCCGTTTTTTTTTTTTTTTTTTTTTTTTTTTTGTGTGTTTCAAAATGCATTTATTTCAGAACAAATTAAATGAATAGATTAATCAAAGTATTGTTCATCACTGGCCACTACTTTTTCCCTACTCTCAGGCAAATTTCGAGTTCCATCTCAAAAAAATGTCTCGTCCTTTGAGGCGATGCAAGTTAGGAGACAATTTTCGATTTCTGCAAAAGAAGTGAACCGGTGACCTGCCAAATTGGGCTGCATCCGTCGGAACAACCAGTAATCAGAAGGAGCGATGTCCGGTGAATATGGCGGGTGCAGTAAAATATCCCATTTAAGCGTTTCCAAAAAAAATTTTGCGACATGAGGCCGACCGTTATCATGCAGAAGAATAACATTGTCATGTCTTTGCTCGTATTCCGGCTGTTTTTTTTTTTTTTTTTTTTTTTTTTTTTTTTTTTTTGTGTCATAATGCACGGGCTCAAACGAGTCAATTGTAGCCCGTACCGATCACCTGTAATGGAATCGCCAGGTTGTAGCAGCTCATAGTATACAATATCATTCACCATTCTTGAAAAATCGAAACCATTCCCTACCTGATTTATCAGTTGGAGCATTGTCACCATATAAACTACTACAAGCATTCGATGCACTTCAGCTGCAATTTTCTTCCAAACATAAACCTCCCGCAAATGCTGCTTAACTACCACAAAATTTGACATATTCAACAAAGTATAGAAAAGCATTTTTGTATGAAACTCAAAATGCTATAAACTGAATACTATCGACAGATGTCTAACTTCTCTGAAACCACCAAAACCAGCTGTCACAATAAAACATTCATAACAGCCAAAGCCCTCTTTTGAAAACGGACCTAACTAATTTGTACTCCCAATAATGCAGCATTAAATAAATAAGGAAAAAATACTTCAAAATATTTTTAGTGAATTTAATATTTTTTTCTTTATTAGTTTTTTTTTTTAAATATGATATGAAAAATGTAATTTGAAAATTGCGATACTGTATATAAACATACTGCATATATACAATACAAATTTATTCACACTGGTGACGGAAAGTAATTCTGAAAATGAAAAAAAAAAAATATTAGAAATCAAATTATTCCCATTTATACTTCTGACTGGGAATAATTTGATTTCTAATTTATTTTTTTTATTATTATTCCCATGTTCGAATCCCGCTCTGGGCATGGATGTTTCCCTCTCTGTGTTGTCTTCTGTTGTGTGAATGTGGCCCACCCTATGAACGGGTTTGTGGCAGTATGGCGTGGGTAACGTTGCTCGCCTCTGTGACTTTGGTTCACAGGTGCCCACTGGGTAACGCTAAATGAGTAACAATTCCGGCATCTTCTATGGCGAAGAACGAAAAGTTCAGTGCCTGTTATTAAAAAAAAAAATAATAAATAAATAAAAACTTTTGACTGTAGCAAACATAATGCATTTAACAAATAGATTAAAATAAACTTTGAGAAACTTGAATTCTTTCATTAATTATATTACTCAACTATTTTTAAAAATTACAAAACATGAGGACATCTATTTTATTTTAAGTATTTTTGAGACACATTATGAATTATTACATGACATATAACTCTCATTATTTAACATAAAGAAAAAACAAGTTTTTTCAACATGGGGAAGGTAAAAAAACTGAAGAAATAGGTCTATTCTAACCCAAGTAGAAAACTCTTTTTTTTCTCAAAAAGAAAAATATAAAATATTTAAGCAGTTTATAATTGAAATCTAGTTTAAATAACAGTATTAGCTTTCAAACTATTAGATGTATCATTTTTAAATAAATAAAAACTGAAATGCTAAAAAAATTCAAATAACTAGTTCTTTAATATTTTACAGAATATCGTAAAACTTAATTTTATTAATACAAGTAAATTGACAAATCGCATTCTAAGCATAGATACTATTAAACACACGTATTGAATTCTTAATTACAAATAGCATACTAATTTTTATAATCAAATAATGTTAAGTATGATTTCTCAAACTGAATCTTAAATAATATGATATAAGTTTTAAAATTCTCCTTGAAACTAATAAATAAGTAAATATGATAGACTTTAAAATTTCTGTTCCATAAATTTAATTTGTTTAAATTTGAGTTATTCTTATAATACTTATAATTTAGCAACTGTATTGGTCATTTTCAATTTCTCCAATTTTGTCCAGTTTGTTCCGTTTTTTTTTTTTTTTTTTTTTTTTTTTTTTTTTTTTTTTTTCTACTGTCCTGGAAGAAATAGGTTTTTTCCAGACAAAATGCCAATGCTATTTAACAAAGATATTTTTGTGGAAAACTTTGTAAGCCTAAACATTTTAAAATTGCCAATTTATGTTAATTTGAATTAATAAAGATTCCAATAAGCAATTAACTGAAAATTGTAAAAAATATATAAGAAAATTTCCTCTTTTTTCATTGTTACAATCAGGGTTGGAGTTTTTGCCGGCAAAAAGGGGTTTTTGCCAGGACAGTGGCAAAAACCTGGTAAAAACTGGTAAAAACCGGCAAAAAACAAATTATCTAAATTGCTGATAAAATATTATTACAAAATACTGGAAACAAATTTAAATCAATCATAAGGAATAATAATTTTGATACATTACATGAAAAAATTATTTTTAACATATTAATAATTAATATAATAGTAATAATTTTTAAAAGATTGAAAGTTTGTGATCTCTTTTCATTTTAGAATCCTAAAATAAATGCTTTTTTACAAATAAATAAATATTATTATTTGCATAATATTATTATTTATTATAAAAAATTATTATTTGTACAATAATTAACTACACATATTGATAGATATTTTATGTTTTAAATTATAGTTATATTAATTTAAAATAAGTTCATTTCACTGGAAAAAAAAGAATAATCACAAATTTTTCCAATCAATAATGTTTTAAACTACTAAAATTATATATTATTACATGATAATGTAATAATAATTATGGAATAATAATTTTGTTAATTTTTTTGTAATTATTTATATTTATAGTATATATTTCAATTTTAGGAATAATTTTGCATCAAAAATGTGTTTTTGTCCTCTCATTTTGGAAAATATAGGTTTTTGCCACTTTTTGCCAATTTGCTTGGCAAAAACCTGTTTTTGCCAGGACGGTTTTTACCGGTATTTACCATGGTTTTTTTCACCTGTGGCAAAATCTTGCCAACCCTGGTTACAATTAACAATGTTACAATCAACCTAGAAGAATTTTTATAAATAATTGAAAATTTAATTATATTAAATACTGTTATTTATTTTTTTAAAAAAACATACGTATGGGTTAAACCACATTGGTGTAAATCAGCCAACCCAGGTGCTGAGCAACGATCACAAACGACAGTCACATCTGGTCGTAATATTTATGAAAATAATGAACATAACCATCAACTATAGTTCTAAAGAAGAAGTCTCTTCTTCTTTGTTGTCACCACTCATCTTTTTGTAGCAAGTAACTGTTGTTATAGTAAAGTATAGTTGTAACCACTATCGAATCTAATGGGCATCTAATTTTTTTTTAATAATGCCACTTAGGCCGGAATAGCCTGGTTGGTAGGGTACTGGCCCCATGTCCAAGAGTTCGTGAGTTCGATCCCCGCCGGCCGAAGACTCCCCGTGTAGTAAATGGTGGCTGATGCACGTTAAATCTGTCGAGTCGCAAAGTCCCCCATGTTCCCATAACAAATCAATACCTCTGGGGGTACTGATCCAGAAATTTCCTTGTCTTCTGGATTGGTTCAAAATTACAAGGCTACGGATTTGAACATTAGTAGTCGTAAACCCAAAATTGGGTCGGCTGTTCAACGAGGGATATATATAACTAGTGGGCTGTGCCCCCTGCTCGCTAACGCTCGCCAACCCCCGAAAATTGCTACGCAATCTTATATGGTTTGCTTCGCAAACCAAGCTCGTTTCGCTCGCTACTAACTTAGGTACATTGCAAATGCACAAAATTCTAAGAATTCAAAACAATCATTCAAATCCATATAACAACTTTTTTTTTAAAAAAAAATTACATCTTTTTAGTAAATACTAAGTCATTAAAATAAATTTGAATTCAAATAAATGACATGTAATTCGTTAAATCTATTAGAAATGTGCTATAGTATAAAATCTTAAGATAAAATTTCTAAAACTGATATCTCTTTAAAAAGGTTAAAATTTTGGCTATAATTAAGTCTATTAAAAATTTAAATAAGAGAAATTGCAATGGAAAAACCCTGCATAAACAAAACGTTGAAATCTCGTTTGGTGAGAATGCTCTCTCTTGTCAAAAAATACAAAATAAACTGACCTTAAATAAAACTCCAAGGACTTCGAATCAAATAATTAAGGAAACTACTATCACGTTTAATATAAAAGGAAGATTTATTAACTAAACAATAAAATTACAGCATCGCAGTTCCAAAAAACAAATCTCACACTCACTCAAAAAAACAAATCTCACACTCACTCAAAAAAACAATTTACCTTCTAATTAGTCACCATAGCAACCCCAAAACTCTTCTCGTTACCATCTATAAACTGATATATAATAAATAAATTATTTAACAAAAAATACCATGCGCATAAGCACATAATATTTTACACTCTGGTTATTTCCGTTTCCGTTTTTAGAAGCGCTATATGTTGAGCCACCCAATCTAGATTTGGCATGTGACATTTTTAGCGGCAATTATTGGTTGATTTTCTAGCGTTGCCATTCGGAGAGTTGTAATGAGGCTTTTTTTTATCGCCGTGTAGGAGAAATATATATATAGATAATGCTACTTGCCAAATACCAACAAGCCTACTTTGCGAACCCAAGCAAATTTAAGGCAGAGGGTGCGTTTCTTCTTTTTCATTGGCGCCATCTGAGAACAAGAATACGACTTCAGCCACACACGTCCCAGCCCGTTTAAAGGGCGGATCCATTCATATATTCATCCACAGATGGTAATTTTGACCTGAGCCAGAGAACGATCAATCTCCCATACAGTACCCCCGAGGTAATTATTTGTTATGGGATCATGGTGAGCTTTGTGCCCCGTCAGATTTAACGTGCACCGGTCACCATTTACTACTCAGAGAGTCTTTACCGGCGGGGATCAAGCTCACGACCTCTTGAACATGGGCCCAACGCCCTACCAATCAGGCTATACTGACTCCTCTGTAATGTACAGCATCAATATTTGTTTGGGAGACATGATGGCTCGTTCGCCTTCGGATGAGGTGAACCGGGTTCGAATCCCAACTATGGTTGATCGATGCGAATTCCTCATCCGCTTTCACCAACCACAATACTGACTTAAAAATATCCTCAATGGTAGACGATTCATGGGTTAATCCACTTACCGTCAGGCTAAGCGTGGGAAGATTTTGTGGTTTCGTGGTTTTCCTCTCTATGTAACGCAGATGCGGATTAGTTCCGCCAAAGAGTCTTTACCAAAGGCAAATGTCTCCCAATTCCCGATCCAGGAGTTTTCTTGTTTTCTAGATTGGGTTCATAATTACAAGAGGCTACGGAGTTGAACATTGGTACTCGTAAACCCAAAATAGAGTCGACTGCTCAACGACGGTTATAAAATAAAATATTTGTTAGGGTTTAAATGATGAATATAATTAAGATTTTGTTCCTTTAAGCCTGCGTTACCCTCTTGTAACTGAAGTCTTAAAGGAAGGAGACAACTTTAATTTGAAAATTACTCGCAAGTCATCATCTGGCTGCTTTTCTATGTTAGTTCCACTTAGGAAGTGACTTAAGATGCACGTATTCTTGGTAATTTCTAACATTTTCCCATCCCAAGAAATTACGCTACTAACGAGGAAATGACAGAAATACAGTTGTTTACCTCTACTACAATTATTATCATTACATGTTTTGGCATATAATTTATCTTTTAGTTGGTATCCAACAATAACCTATCGAAAATTGGAAATTGATTAATTTTTTGTAAAATATCCTGAACTTCAAAGAGCTCTCTGGAGAAGTACTACAGCTACAAGCATCGTATTGAACTCAAATTGTGGATAATTTAGTTTAGTAAAAAATACAATTTGCATGTTTTTTTGTAGCACCAATATTTCAGGAATATTTGGAAGGGGAAAAAAATCATCGTTTTTATAGTTAATTTTTTTTTCAATATGGCGGCACACGCGGATCTCGAGAGAGTCGGAGCACTTGGATTTTTTATCGCAACATCTTCCCAGACAACAAATCAAAGATTTGAAACTGCCTTAATTTTTGTAATCATTCAAGGATTTTTGAGACAATTTGACTGGACTAAAACTAGGATAGTGTTTAAAATTGTTTGAACTAAAACTGCGAATACTGAGCAATTTTAAAATTTAGCAATTTGAGGTAACTAGCAAAAGTGGTCTATATGTTCTTTATATCTCTTAAGTTTTTGATATATAAGCCAATTTTGTTCATTTCGGTGTCTTTAGGGGGAAAAAAATTTAGAACTAAATGATAAAAACTTTTGAAATTCTAGAAGCGAATCTTAAAATTTTTTATTGAAATCAATTTTGAGAAAATTCTTTAGTAAATTTCAAGAATTTAGTAACAAGTTTCACCATCTGAAAATGTTTTTCATATTATGATAAATTTACCACCCGCATTAAAAATTTAGCGTTTTTTTTATTATTATTTTTTTTTTAATTAAAAATGGTTTTAACCCGATATATTTCAATGTGGATTTTTTTATAGTGCAAGATTATAATACCTTTCCTGGATCTCAATTTTTTAACAGATTGTTAATTGTTGGATTATATTTTTTAAACATAAAATAACAAGATTTTTTTTTTTTTGTCATTAAAAACATGAAAAGTAGTTTTCAGCCGAAATATTAATATGAGGTATATTTATAAAGACATAATAAAACTCATAATCTGCTTATATTTTATTGAATGAGAATAATTTAATTAATTATAATTTGATTATTATTACTTTTGATATTTTAGAATACTTAATTTTGAGTAGTTATGTGAAAGTCATTAGTATTGTTTTTCCTTGTCTTCTTAGAATTAAAGATAAATTTTTGATTTTCGTCCTCTTGATGCTTTTTATTCTTAAAAATTTTTTGATGATACATTATTAGTATTTGACAACTCAATATGTTTAAAAATGTATGTGGAAATAGAGGCTTCATAAAAAAAAAAAAATTATAAGTTTGCCATTTTTTCCCAAACATTAAAAGTCGTAAAATAATGTGGCTAGCCATTTTGAATAGGTAGTTAAAGACTGTTATCTGTCTGTTTATTTTTATTTACTAATCAATAAAAAATTTCGTGAATTTCTTTAGGTCTTTCAAACCTAATGCTACTTTTTCAACTTCTACCTTTTGCTACTTTTTAAATTGCAAACAATTTTATTTCGATGTAAGAAACTCGATATACGAAAAAAAGTGTTAGCTATTTAAAATTTAGAAACATTTCATTTCCAACATTTTAATAATTTTATAACATTAAATCTCACTTTTTCGTTCTATCGATACCAAAATTGTTGTATAAAACTTTAAGAACATACGAGCCATTTTCGCTATTGTTACACCAAATTTTGATACAATGATTTATTTAAAAAATCAATTCTTTTGAAACAATGATTTTCGTTAGAAAATCTCAGTTGATTTAAATCAATCATTTAAACAAAAATCAAGTGATTTAAATCTTGATTCTAATCATGATTTAAATTAAGTGATTTAAATCATGCCAACCCTGATAATAATCATTGTTAATGGTTATGATCATCAGTAATTATCAGATAACCAAGTAAGATAGATGACACCAATTATGCCAAGCAAGAGATGAAGAGTCGCGATTGCTCAGAGCGTTCGCCTTCCAATTCGGTGAACCGGGGTTCGATCCCGGCAATGGCTGGTCGATACGAATTCCGAATCCATCTTACGCAGGCCACAGTGCTGACGTAAAATATCCTCAGTGGTAGACGGATCATGGGTTGGAGTCCCCTTGCCGTCAGGCTAACCGTAGGAGATTCTCATGGCCTTCCTCTCCGTGTAACGCAAATGTGGGTTAGTTCCATCAAAAAATCCTCCACGAAGGTAATTTTCTCCCAATACTTGTTCCAGGAGTTCCCTTGTCTTCTGGTATGGGTTCAAAATTACAAGGCTACGGGGTTGAACATTAGTAGTCATAAACCCAAAATTGGGTCGGCTGTGCAACAACGGATGTAAAATATTAAGAAAACAAGAGATGAAACTATAAGGAAAAGTACTAAAAGCAACAACTTGCAAAATAATATAATTTTAAATGAACGGTTTTGATCTCTTTAACATGTTATGTCTTTCTTCTAGCGTATTGAGATTCTATATGACTGACTCCAGTAATTTGTTTGAGTCGGAACCTCTGCCAAGTCTGCCACAAGAATTAATCAGAAGTCTACCAAGCCAGAAAAACGATTATACGTTGAACAATGACTTTGAACCGTTTGTGTCTTCAGAACATGATACTGACTTATCCTACCAATTAACTCGCCTGAAGACTGCTAAGATTTATTTTTCTGCTGTTGAAAACGTAGATATTATATGCAAACTGTTAAAAGCACATGGCGATTCGTTCGATGAGAAAGTAGAACTACTTCGAGAAATGCATCAAAGCTTAGCTTTAAAACGACGAGTTTTGGCAGCTTTAGAAGCTGAACAATCTGTTGTTTCAAACCCTAAAAAATCTATGCACAAAGCATTTGCCGGCCATGCTTATTTCTACATGAGAAACCTATTAAGAGTCATATCACACAGTTTCAGATTCATTTACCCAGCTATAAATAGGCCTGTAAAAGTGCACTTTGGGTCAGGAGTAGTAACATTTTTTATATATTGCTGGTGGTTTTTCTGCATAAATATTTTTAACTTAATTTTGATTTTGCTTTTTCTTGCTATTCCGCAACATGTTTTCAATGTAGGGCTTCAAAATGAAAGAACAAAAGAATCATTTTCCCTTTTTTACATAGTAAATGGAACTGGGTGGTTCACAAATTCGACTTTCTTCTACGCAGGATATACGAATAAAACATTCGAAATCTCTCACGGTATATTTTATAACATGCCATTGGTTTATGTTCTCCTTATCAGTATGATTTTCCTTATCAATTTTTTCATTATAGTGTACTCCTTCATGACTTACTGTGCTGAACAGCAGGTCTTTGACAGTAATAGTAATTACCGATTTTCTAAAGTTGTCTTTTCTCACTACGATTACGCTATGGGTGTTCAAGCTGTCATTAACTACATGAAGTTGTCTTTTTATGAAGAAGTTCAAGTCCTTATTAATCAAAAGAGACAGCATATTTCTTCTTTAGTTACATTGAAAATACAACAAACTGTCTTATTTTTTCTAGTTAACTTAAGCGTTTTTCTGTTTATTTCTGGCAGTTGCGCTCTTATTCTTAACATGCTTTATGTGCATAACTTAAAAGAGTACTACCCTCTCGTTGTCTCATTAATGCTCACCATAATGCCAAATATATTTTATTATTTTTTGAAATATGTCGAGAGTTTTGAGAATTACTTTCCCCCAAAAACCATTTTCTACGTTTCTATTGTCAGACTGCTTACTTTGCGCATAGCATTAACAGGCCTTTTCCTTTATTTTTGGATGCATGTTTTCAAACATGAACCGCACACATGTTACCAGACTCAACTTAGTGGTTCCTTTTTCAGGATTGTTCTCGGTAATTTTTGCATGCAACTTTTCTTTTTCTCGTTCATTGCTGAATATTTAAGACGAAAACTTGTTGATACTTTCGGTTTCTCTTGTGGAAAGTCTGATTTTGATCTGGCTTATCACACAGTGGATATCCTTTACTCTCAGTTTCTTGGGTGGGTAGGGTTGCTTTTTGTCCCTCTTATCCCGTTGCTCATCAGCGTGCATTTGTATCTGTTGCTTTTCTTAAAAGCAAATTCAATACTAGAGAATTGTCACCCTACAAAAAATATTTGGACTTCAAGCGAAACTGATAATTTTTTTCTAAATCTGACTTTGATGTCTTTTGTCTTTAGCATTATTTTCTCTTCTTATTCTCTACTTAGAATGGAAGATTCCAATTGCGGACCGTTTAGTGTTAAGGCTACGAAGGAAGCTCTTTTGCAACGAGTTCTAGTCTGGAAACCAGACAACCGACCTTACCTCTCATTTTCAGACTATGGTTGGAGTCCAGTTCTTTTGGTTATCGTTACAATGCTTTTAGGCTATGTTGTGGTTAGGATGCGTTCTTATGCACATTCCCTGATTTCTTTGAAGGAACAATTAGAAAAGGAATTGAAATCAAATGTTTCTAATAACTCTATCTTGTTGCATGACCTTGATAAAGTTTTAAAAGAAAGTGACGAAGAGCAAATAGAAGAAACGCAAAATAGTTCTTGAGCTCGACAACCAGTTTTAAATGGATCTGTACGGTTATTTCTATAACCAACCTCCTTCTGTTATGAATAAAAAATTAACTTGTATTTTGTGCGCCTTTAAAGGATTCCTGTTTGTATATATTAAGTAGAAATTCTAAAAAGTAATGAAATTGCAATTTTCGAAAATCGCAATAAACATATTTAAGTTTTTCACTTTATGTTTCTAACGCAGTAGACTAGGGGTTCGCAATTTTTTTTGTCGACTATGAACCCTAAATAATCGACCTTCTGTAAGCAGAATTCCGAATTATTACATTTTTATTAAATTACATATTTTTCAGGCTAAAGTTGCTGGTACCCCCTTTATTTTGGGGATCTGAAATCAGAATGCATTAAAAAAAGGTATGTTTATTAAGAATCAGTACGTTTTCGTGCTTGATTTCGTAACTGAAAATATCGTCTGCACTAATTAAATTGCATACTGGAGATCACCTCCTCAAACCATTAAGAATGAATCCTAGAACGCGAAGATCCGATCCTTACACCAAAAATTACTCAAGGTGGTCCGTTTTTTTTTTTTTTTTTTTTTTTTTTTGTGCACAGTATATAACGTTTCCTTTAACTGTAAATGAAATCGTAATATTTTTTTACCAAGTCTCAATTTTTGCTTGTAATTATGTGAGAACTTATTGGAAGCATTTATTAATTATTTAAAAACAGTTATTTTAGAGCTTTCTAAAATAGTTATCTAACGATATATAAAGTATATTTTCAATATTAACGCTACAAACATTATGGTTCAAAATTGCAACCAAATATTCTTTTTATTAATACCAGTAATACGTAATAAAGCTAGAACTGGCCCTTTTTGTTTTTTTAAATACTGTACATTTGTAACTATTATTTTAAATGTTAAAAATAGTAAAAATATACCATAATATTTAAATATTTTATTTAAAAATATTTTAATGAAAAATTTTTTTAATTGTGTTAATTAAAATTGCACCTGTGATAACGCTTAGAATTCTAATTATTTAATACGTATAAATAATAATTTTCTAAGATATTGAATTGTTCGCTCGAATTGACTTCCTGTGATCTAACGAGTGAAAATCTATCGAGCTTTGAAAAGAGAAACTCATTTTCGATCACTTCTTTAGAGAGAAAGTAATTTGATTTTTGCGTGCGTAAAAATAGGCGTTTGAGCCCGGGGAAAACCGGAGCCTTGTCAGAAATCGTAACTGCAGCGAGGTTAGTAGGAAATGGGCTCCTGATTGTACTCGATTTGTATTACCAGAATACTGAGCTTTTATGATTACTCATTAATTATCAAAGTAATCAGAATTATTTAAACTATCGGAAAAAATTTTGAAAGAATCTTATCGGAAAATTATCTTGTTTTTATTTTTAAGTTCAATTCAGTAAGAAACATAAAGCTTGCATTTTTTATATAAAATTAATTTTGAATGCAAATTTAAAACTTGCAGTTTTTGCATATTTTGTCAAATAATTATGCTTTCATTTATTGTTAGCTATTTTTCCCCGTGGAATGAGGCATTAAGCATATTAAAAATATTTGAACTAATTGATATTCTATAAAATGTAGTTTGAGTTTATTCGATACCATATAATTAAAATCCGAAAGATTTAAAGTTTCACTTCAATGGAACACAAAAATAAGATATAGAGTTATAGAAAGGACCGGTAAAAAAATTAGTAACATGACCTAATATTAGTAACTTGTTTAAAATTATTACAACCCTTGATAAGAGCTCTTAATAAGATTTTATGTCAACGTTGTTATGGTATTTATCGTTTATTCTTCGCCTTTTCTTATCAGAGGAGATCTTATCATTATATTCTTTTCACATACAGGGGAGGGAGGGTTGGTATACCGCTATGAAGGACCAGCACAAGGGCTATCACGAGGACTAGGCGAGCGAGGTAGTTGCCTTAGGCATCAGTGCAATTTTAAAAGTATTATAGGAACTCTCAGGTTTAAAGAAATTTACTATTATTTTCTAAGTAAAATGCGAATAGAGTAAATTTTGAATTATTATTTAAGAAAAAAAATGGGGTATATATATATATATATATATATATATATATATATATATATATATATATATATATATATATATATATATATATATATATATATATATATATATAAATGGGTATATATAAAATATAAATTCAGTACCGCGTTCAGAACCGTAGCGTGAGGCATTCGATCAGGACCTTCCAAATCTCTGCTTCAGTTAGTGGCCTATCACTGTAACACAATAAGTCCTTCTCAACATAAAGAGGTTAATTTAACTATTTTTATTTTAATATGCTTATCAATTAATTCTATAATTAAAAAAAACAACTAATTTGCAAACTGAAAAATATGGTCCTCATAGTTTGGTCAGGAGAGCGATCCAAAGTTTGAACCCCTTAATGTTATTTTTACATTTTGCGTATTCTCTAGAACTTTTTAGAAGAATTACTAAATGTTTGCTCATAATTATAAAATTCGTTAACCCGGGGATAATCCCATGCAAAAGATAACTTTTAGTAAGTATTTACTTTATTTTATAATAGCCGTAAAAACTTTGAGTTGTAAGGTATACACTTTTTTTTTTTACAAAATTTTAAAGAGTGCAGTTTTACATGGCAAAATACAAAATTTGAGCGAAATCGGTCGATAGTTCCTGATAAATCAAATTTTAAATATACGACTTCTTTAAATTCGATTTTTAATTTTGTGTTATATATAACAGCATACCCTCCAACTTATGAGGATTTTGAAAATAATTCTTTCTAGTGGTAGCGAACCAAAGTAGAAATTTTTAAAGCAAATGGATCTCTCATAAAACTTTTATCAGAACTTAAGAATCTAGCATATATAATTAATAAATCATTATTGAAAAACACTACGAAATCAATCTCAGAACCGAAAAGCATATACCGGCAGAATTAAAGAGCTTGATCGAAGAACCAGGTAAGTGAAATTTTTAGGAGAACTAATGAATCTGAGAATAACAACAAAAAGTGGTTGCGTCAATGTGTTATTATTGTCATTGCACTCCCCCATTGGCCAGCAGTGCTAGACCACATCCATGACGTTATACACCCTCAATGGATCATCTGCAAAATCCTGTTTGGTGTGCCCCAGGCACGCGAGGATGTGGTGAGACGACGAACAGTTGGTACAAATTTCAAAGTTCTTGGATCCTTCCGAAAGTTTCATTGATTTAAGGTGACCACTTCGAAAGCGGGCAAGAATAGTTTGTTCCTGTCTATTAAAACCTTGGGCCAGGGAGCCTCCAAGTCGAGAGCACTGATACCATGGGTGCTTTTGGGGGGGACATTCGAAGTGGTCTTGTTTTTGTGTTTTATTTTTGAGAAGATTTCCGAAAAGGTGTGGGCTGCACAGAGGCCTCGCAAGCACCAGCTTTAGCCAAAGTGCCCGCTATCTCGTTTCCTTCAAGATCGACGTGCGAAGGAATCCACTGCAGATGAATCTGATGCGGAATGGAAAGCCGTTTTAACTTTTTGAGTATTGACACTCCAGCACTATCTCTCAAAGATAGTGCTGGAGTCTCAAAGATAATGCGCCAATGTGGGTATGTTTAATGTAACAGAACTGTTTTTGCTTTCACTTTAATCTTAACATTACTAATCTTAGCAGTTTTTAATATGCTCTCATGATTTTTATTTGGGAGTAATAAGTTAGACAGTATTAAATAAAGTAAAGCAAAGAATTATTAGTCCCACCTTCTAATAAATCGGTAATAAAATAGTTCAGATACAACTTTTTTTCGTTCTGAAAATGTTACTTACCTGGCTCTTCCACTATGTTTTTCAATTAGTATAGCTAAAATAATTTCAATTTTTTTTATTTAATATTATTTGTGGCCTTTTTCGGGGGCTTTACATAATTGAAGTAAGCAATATTCGTTTTTTTTTTCTTTGTAGTTTATCCCATTAGAACATTGGTTCTCAACGGGGGCGATACCGCCCCCCTGGGGGCAGTGGGACTATGCTGAGGGGCGGTGAACTTGTTTTGGGCAGTAGGGGGGCGTTGGGTATGTTTTGGGCAGTAGGGGGGCGTTGAGCATGTTTTGTCATTCAAATTTAATTTTAAAACTTACAAATAAAATTATTAAATTAAGATTAATTTAATTAAAAAAATTATAATAAAGAAAGAAAGATTAAAATAATATAATAAATAAAGATTATCCTATACATTATTTGAAACAGCAATAAAACGAACTTAAACGACACCTATTTTTCGATACGAACCAACACAGCTCAGCGCATGAGCCAGTAGTTTTTGCCTCTGACGCATTTAAGCCATTTGGTGGAAATTGCAGTGCATGCGCTTTCAGTATGAATGTTTGATTGAACCCGTGTTTCTTATAATGGTTTTCGTTAGCTTTCTAGAGTTTTTTTCCCCAGTTTCGATTAGAACTCATAGTTTATTTGGCCAGGTACGTACGTGAATTAGTTCTTTATAGTATCATAAATTATTTATTAATTTTGAGAAATAGTTGATTTTCTTTCATCGTTTGTATTTTGCTGACACCAACAATGTCGGTTGACAAAAAGAAGTGTCATCAATACAGTGTCACGTACTTGAAGTTGGGATTTGTTCAATTACTGTTGAACTCTCAATTACCTATGTGTTTACTTTGTAATAAAGTTTTATCTAATGAGGTAAGGAAATCTTACCGTTAGCAAGAGCATTTGCAAAAAAAACTAGATATAGATTTGTCATTTTTGACGAACGTCTTTTTTCACGTTTCTGAAGGCACCTTCGGTCTCAGGGTTACTAGTAGCGTCATCACAAAAATGCGACGATGGTTTGATCGCTTCTTATAATATATCAAAATTTATTGCTAAATCTGGGAAAGCTCAAACCATCGGAGTAGAGTTGATACTGCCATTTGTCAAGTAAGTTTCAGAAACAGTTTTACATCATCCAATGTAATAAAAAACTATCCCATAAACAACGATTCAGTGCGGCGACGAAATGATGAGATGGGTGAAGACGTTGAAATTTCTTTATGCAAGCTTTTGATGTCCAAAGAATTTTCCCTTTAAGTTGATGAATCTACCTTGCCAGGTAATGCAGGTTTTACTGTAGGCATAGGTCCGGTTTGTAAAGGAAGGGAAAATTATTCAAGTTATGTTTTTTGCAAGAAGCTTGATTGTAGATATCAAAGGTAAATCTATTTTTAGTACTATCAAATATTATTTTAAAGAGAAAAACATTCCTCTTGCGAATGTTATGTCCATTGCCACTGATAGGCTCCTGCAATGGTGGGTCGACATCGTGAGTTTATCTCCCTTTTGGAAAGGGAGGTACTAGATATTTTAGCTGTTCTCTGCGTGATTCACAGACAGTATTTAGTAAGAAAAAATTTCAGTGACTGTTTGCATCAATCATTGCAATATGCCGTACCTGCTGTGAACAAAATTCACAGTAATGCTCTCTAAGATCGATTATTTAGAAAACTGTCTAAGAAAAACGACGAAGAATTCAATCGCTTGCAATATACACCGAGATTCACTGACTTTCCAAAAGCTTCTGTCTCAATAGGTATTGGAATCTTTTCGACTCTGTGCTTGAGTTCCTCGAAAACAGAAATGTAGCTCTAAGAGACAGATTGCTAGAATTTAAGAAAGACTTTGGCAGATTTATCTGTAAAAATTAATGGCATTAACTTATAACTTCAAGGCGACGAGCTCAATTCGATCCCTACAAAATAAGTTATTTTCGCTTTTCTAAAAAAACTGATTTTGTTTTAGCAGAATTTTGGTTGGAATGAGTTCAGCCATGCAGGCAAAATTCTCTCTGATGATGCACATGCACAAGAATATTGTCAACACCTTGACTCTTTGCACATGGACTTTTCTGACTATTTTAAAGATGTTTTGTTCCCTCGAAGTCCCTCAATGGGTTTATGAACCCTTTTGTAAATATTGAAACAGCAGAGGTTCAGATTCACGAGGAATTGGTCGAACTTTTAACTAATGAAACTTTGAAATGGTGATCGTCTCACAGAATTTTTACTTAACACTAAAAAGACTGAAATACCTATATTGCTCAAAAGCAGTCAAAATGACTGCATAGAATAACTAATGAATAAAGAAAGCATAACTAATGTATAAAGAAATTTGTTTAAAATAAAATGTAATATTTTTGTTTTTATTTTCAGTTATATAACAAGTTATTTGTAAATATTAACAATAAAAAAATTATATGTTGTACAAAAAGTCACAAAATTCTAAGAAATTGTGCTATCATTGTTTTTCTAATTGAAATTAAAAAGCAGTCAAAATGACTTCCATGGGCAATCTAGTGTTAAAGGTAACAGTCGTCTCTATCTTGAACTGTAGACTATCGTTAAAAATTTTTTAATTGCTTTCCCTGCCTCCTAACTTATCGAATGTGGATTCAGTGCTGTTACGGATCTTGTGTTAAAAAGAAGAAATCGACTCAAAATTGTGCAAACGTGGGTATTTGCATCTTCATCTCACTAAAAGTATTGAATCGAGCGTTAAGGAATTGGTTCTGAACCATTAAGTACAATCATCCCACTAACACAGTTACTTGAATGTTTCGTTGATACTACTTTTTAGTGTAACAAAATTATTTTGGGTGTTATTTTAATTATCTAATTTAGAATATATTATTCTTTTTAAGCATAGGTTTCTTAGTTGTATTTTTTTTTTTTCATTAAACGTATTTATTTTGATCATGACAAATAGACGGCGATTACCTGCCGTGAGAAAATTATCGAGTTAATCCATTCTTTTTTGAAAAACCAAACAAATTCAAAGCGCAAAATAATTGCTTAAAAAATTTGCCTCTTACAATTCAGCACACATCCCTCCGTCCCCATGCTCAAAATAACAGGATTTTTATGTAGGGGGACGTTGAAAATTTTTTTGCTCCTTAGGGGGGCAGCAACGTTAAAAAGGTTGAGAACCTATGCATTAGAACAATGATAAAATGTATTTAGCATCACTTGGCATGATGTTATTACTCGTGGTCGTCACATGATAGTCAAAATTTACCACAATCAAGTAATTTTCTCCAGTACATATTTCTTTCGAGTGACCGTAAAACACTTACTTTCCAAAGTATCGATATTAAAACTGCTTGTGCTGTTTTAATAATCACCAAATATATCAATATAATATTTTATACCTATATTAGAATATTCGGTACTTATTACATAACCCTTCTACATTTGTGTTTTGTAAAAAATACATTTGCCAGCCAACTAAAGCCGAAAAAATAAATCTTATTAGAACTTTATAAGGATTTTGGATCATGACCATTTCTCTATCTGATCTTTACTATACTATTAAAATATTTATAAATAGTAGTGGGGCTAAGTTCTTTTAATTCTAATTTATTGAAATATTAATGCACTATCTTCGCTACCACTGAAAAAATATTTACTGAAACTACGGAAAACCAGATGTAGAATTCATTCTTATCAAAACTGTCCCAATTACTTTAATACCAGTAGTACTTATTACCGTCAGTAGTACTTATTAATTAAGCGTCATCTGGGAATGGCGATTTTCTACGGTTTTCCTAAGCGAATTTCCCATTAACTTTTTCTTCATTAGCCTTACTTTTTTAGTACATAAATTTTTTTTATTTCAGTTAATACATATTACCAACATATATGAATAATAAATATCTTTTTCTATTCAATTACAGTTGATTTTAAATAACCAATTTTTCAGAAGCACGTTTCAAAAGAATTAATATAAATAAAAACAAATTATATTAAAAAAATTAAAGTACATTCCTACTTAGATCAGCAAAGAAGAATTTATTTTAGATACTTTTTATTAAAATTTTTTTGGTTTTAATTTGTGAAGCAGAATGGGAATCAACGAGTTCTGCTAAAGAATCAAATTGTGTGTGCTAAATGCTTTAAAAATTGTGACCTATGGTTTCAGTATTTCTAATGGAATCCATATAAAACTAAAATTAATTATAATTTTTTTTGTGTTAGCATAAGCAGAATAGGAATCAACGAGTTCTTCTAAAGAATCAAATTTCGTCTGCTAAATACTTTAAAAATGGTGACCTATGGCTTTCTAATGGAATCTATATAAAACTAAAGTTAACTAATTATATTTTTCGCTTTAGCATAAACAGAATGGGAATCAACGAGTCCTTCTAAAGAATGAAATTTCGTGTGCTAAGTGTTTTAAAAATAGTGACTTATGGCTTCAATATTTCTAATGGAATCCATATAAAACTAAAACTAATAACGGTTAAAGTTAATTAATGAATTAATAGTTGAAAAAAAAATTATTTTAACTTGAGCGGATGAATAAAAAGTGTTTTATTATCGAATGAAAATTTGAACAAGATATAGGGAGAGTGTAAACTAATAGTAGGAATGTGCTTTAAAAAAGATTTAAAATAAAGGTTCTCTAGCTTTTTATTTTATTAGTTTAATAACATTATTTAACCAATTTTAAAAATAATTAGAAAATGGATCTGTTAATGCAGTATTTTATTTTAAGCATTTTTAGAACATTTTTCTATCATCAATTTATTTTTTTAGATATTTCTGCATGAAAGCTATGATATCTAAACATTTAAAAATTATATATTTATGTTTTTTTTAAATAGAAATGCAAATTCCCCATTAGTATTTAAACTTAAAAGTGTAAAATTAAGAGAAAATTCAATATTTTTTAATTTGGTTCCATTCAAAATAAAACTATTTATATAAATAATAAAAAATTTACCTATTAAAAAAAACCATTAGGTTTGTATTCTCCTTATTTTATTATTTATTTCATATTCTTCTTGTTCCTGGCCTTAAAATCACCTTTTTAAATTTTAGTAGACTTATAATAAAATAATATATTTATTAAAAAAAATTGACTAATATTTTGAATTTTTTATTCTTTTATATAATTTTATTATATAATTACTAGTTATATAATTTTCTGAAACATTAAAAATTGTAATCGGCTTGTAATATGTGTTTTATTATGAAAACATGAAATTATAAAAATTTATATTACCTAAATAAACTTATAAAAATCCTTTTTTAGGTGCAAAATAGAAAATCTCTTCAAAAACAAAGAATACTCCAGTTAAACCTTCTAACATTTTTGCTATAATGTTAAGGAAACTTACACTTTTATTGATCGTTATTCTTATGATGGATGCCTGCTTGATTAGCTCTTTCCTAGAATTAAAAAATCATATGTCTGAATACCCACTTTTTTTTTTTTTATCTCTTCCCCTTTTTTTCAATTAATTCGTTTTTAGTTATTATTTAGTCTAGATTTTTTTCATGTAAACTTTCATGTCTTATGCAATTTTTTTATACGCATCTATACTTTATTATTTCTTGTCTCATAAAAACACCTACAAAAAAAGTTTTTTAAGCTCTAAACGCGTGAGCTCTTTCCTAGATATCAGGGGAAAAAATTCATTATTGAATTTGAATTTTTTTGTCCTTTTCCTTTTCAATTTACTAATTTTTTGTTATTATTTAATCTGGATATTCCATATACATGCATGTATTACATGTCGGGGTATTACATCTGAGAGTTAAATACAACCTTTTCATGCTCACTTATACTTTATTAACTCTTCTTTCTTAAAAAAATACTCATAAATTAAAATTTTTCATTTTTTGCAGAACACGAAATTATATTTATCGTAGACATTAATGATAATTACTTACTATCAATGCGATTTTTATCATCGAACCCATTCATTAACTCGATGCAGTTTCACTAAAATGTGAAAAATGTTTTAATGAAGTTCCAAAATATTAAAAAGTGTAAGGCAAAGTTAAAATTAGTTAGTTTTAAATTAATTTAAAAATTTTTTTAAAACATTGAGAATATTGAAAATGCCAGGCAATCACTTCTACGATGAGATTTCATTCCTTGAAAATTATCCTGTACTCATAATTAAATCCAAACTTAATAAGACACTCATAAAAAAAAAAGTTAGGAAAGAAAACTAAACTAAAAATTAATTCTGTTGACGTCGCCGATGCCCTATTTTTGCCGATGTTGAGTCATTTGATACGCTCCATGTTTTCCGCCTGTATAGGAATTGTGCTTTTCCTGCTAGTAAACATTATGAAGGAGAAACAACTTTTACAGAGACCTCATTTGGATAGGGGTTTGTTTTATTCACTTTACTGCTGGTATAGTAATAACTTAACTTAGGTTATGGTAAAAGTGTGTGAAAAATACTACAGTGCTTCTATGAATAATTGTTTTAAAAATAACCAAATATATATCTGAATAAACTAAATCACACAAAAATTTGATTTAAAAAATATTGATTTAGATTTTTTGAAGATTTGAATCAGTAGCGTTGGAAACCTATTGATTATTTAAAATTATCACTTTTAATTTTATATGTTGTTTTAATGCTTTTGAAGGTCATAAAAAATGAAAGTATTAAATTAGTTCGAATTCATGAATTGCAATTTATTTAAAATGTTGTTTTTATTCTTTTCCTTTTTGTTTTATTCTGTTTATTGGTAATTATGTCGAAAGTGTTTTATTATCCATATTGCAAAAAATTAATCACTCACTTATTCTTGTAACCAATCTATTCTTTACTTGCATAATTAAAATAATAATAATAATATTAAATCACTTGCAAGGAAATGGCACCAAATATAACATAAAATTTTTATATAATAGTAAGTTTTATATCTTTCCGTAACTGATATCATTGTGTAACATTCTTTATTCTTTCATAAATTCGACGTATCATCAATTTCATTTGCAACAAAAAAAATCACATATAAGAATTATATTGAACTTGGTTATTCCTACCAAAGAAGAATCTCATTGATTAGAAAAAAATCAGGAAAACACGGGGTTTGAGTCTAATACGTCTGGAAAAAAATTACATGTCTTTTGCAGTTGCAACACCAAAACTTATTTGCAGTGATCTTTTTCTCTATTGTGCATAAAAAAAACGTTTTTTTAGGGAGGGGCGTATCACTTATTATTTAAATGGCAACAAAAAAAATTTATTCGAACACAGTTCTTCAAATTCTATGAAAAACTTGTTTTATTGTTGCACTAAGATAGTTAATTAAATCATAATTTCGTTGAAAATTTTCTTATCTATATCTTTTGTTTCATTGAATAAAAGTGACATGTTTCGAACAATCTGTTTGAAAGTATCTTTTCTAATTTTATAAATTTCTCTCTACCTAAGAAAAGTTTCAAAATACACGATGCTTTTAATCAGGTTTATACATTTACTGTAGCAAATCAATTTTTTCTTACCACAAATTAGAAAGATTTTACTTGCCCCCGAAAATGTTATACGTCATTGTTCCAAAATTACTTATCTTCTGCTGCGTTTCATTGTACTGGTCTCAAAAATATTCGATAAAAATCGCATGTAAAATTGAAGAGAGAGGGCGTCGTTCTAACGTACGCGTGTGTGTTATTCGGACAATGACCTTGAAACTAAAACACGAGGATGCCCTCTTCATGGCTTTTTTTTTATTATTTATTGTACTTTTAAATAAACAGTGAAATTGTTATTTATCTCTTTTTTTTGTTATTTGCGTTAACCGCGCGTATATTAAAAATTATCTTCTAGTAGGTATTCTAATAAAAATATTTTTTTTTTCTTCTAATTTTGCGTCAACAATGTTTGATTCTTCTGAGTGTATAAGACTCGCGATAAATTATGTATTGTATTTTATGTTAAAATAATTTTATTTTTTTAAAAAAATTCTCTTTTTTTTTTAATAAAAGATAATAATTTTTTCCTAAATTTAAAATAAGTTAATAAAGTAAGAAGGAAAATGTAAGCATGTATAGACCGCAAAATAAAAAACGAATCCTGCCGCATAACTTTTATGATTACATGACGAATAATAATTGGAATTTAACGAGATAAATTCTCTAAGATTCACGGAGTACACTCTAATTATATTCTATTAATCAATGTTAATTTAAGTTACGACACCAGACTCTAAATTTTTCTTTCTCTGAATAAACATGGCTTTTTCTTTTTTTGACACAATCGATATTTTTCTATTTATTTATTTATTTTCAAAATATGGAGGGTCCACCATTTATAAAATAGGGCTCCAATAGTTTAGTGCTCTGAAAAAATGACTTTTTTCTCGAAGTTGAATGTTAAGAAATAAAATAAAAAATTGCTCCAGATTTTCTATATCATGCATTTTTTTTAAATATATTTCATTGTTATTATTAATGAAAATAAAATAATTTTTTCAAATTTTGCAATCAATTACATTACAAAACTGATTAGAAGGACTTCTAAAAAAAATTCTGTCGCATTTTTTTTTTATTAAATTTTGAGATAATCATTTAAATTTAAACTGAATTTTCAAAAATACATCGAATTTGTTTCTGGCATACATTTTTTGTCCATTAAGTTTGTTAAAACATTGCTGATCTCTTCAACTCCAGATGCGGATAAACATTAAAACAAACTATTTTCCATAACTAAACTGGGAAAGAAAACTAAGAGAGAGAAAAATAGTGAGAATGTGCGTCTGTGTACTGTAATGCAGGCTTCCTCTCATTCTCCGCTGTTCTGCTGGGGTATTGATTTTTAGGGTGAGTGGGCAATGCAAGGGGATTCTACCATTGGTCGGGCAAAACTGTCTTGGTTTGTATGTGGGTGAGGGTGCTGGCTAGATTCTGTGACGCAGAAGCCCTTATTTCTTCATCATTCAGCGGACATATTGAATCTTCTGACATAGGGTTAAATATAGATAATTGGTGCCTTCTACTTATAGAACTTTCGCTATGGCATATGTTAAGCAATATGTATACTGTACTTCCAAAATTGTCTGGGACTTAGAATGTTACTGTGTGTTTTAAGAATCATCTTTAGAAGTCGTTTGATAACAGTCTCTTTCAAAAAGGGTGTCATTTGAAAACAAAATATTTTAATTAAAACTAGTGAGTAATCACATTTTGTCGTCTTACGTTAGTCATGTTTGTTCTAGATTTATGTACTGTTATGTTTTGTTAATTTATTCCATAGAAATATGTTTATATACAATGTTTAAAATTAGTCCTAGGTTCCATTTTCTTCATAAATATGGAATGTCCTTTGTTGCCTTTAGATCGCTCAAATCCATTTTTTTTGTCGTCTGAAGTTAATATATAGTTTGTTTTTAATGTATTTATTTTGAAATTATTTTACGTTTTTTTTTCCAAGAAAATAATCGTTTCATAATATTAATAAAATTCAACTTAACATTAATTAAAATATTGTTTTTAATGATAATGAAAAAATATTAATGCTATTTTTTCATACTAATAAAAAAGCTTTATTACTTACATGGTTTAGGTTACTATTTATTATTGAAAGCAAAATCTTAAGTATGCAAATATTATTCGAACACATCTATATAAATTATTACCTTTGTAATACTATATACTCTATATTACCTTTGTAAATTCGTGAATGCGTAATACCTTGATGACTGCGTCAAATCGTATTTATGGGTTAATTTTTAATAATTGAAATTTTTAATTTATCATCCATTTCATTTATTTGTTATTTTAAACTTGCCATGCGCATTTGTTTAAAGATATATTAGTTTCTCATTCTATTTTTTTTTCTTTTTCATATTTATGATTAAAGTATTTATTGGTTATTAATATAATTTCAATATTATGACCTATGTTTCTTAACAAATGAGCCATAAAATGTCTTGAGTTAAGACTTTCTTCCTCTTCAAAATTATTTCATTCATATTCAAGTTTTTCTTGCTTTCATGAAATTGTGTTATTCTTTTAATAACGAAAACAAATTTATGTAATGAAGAATTTATGTGACTTTACAGAATTAGATTCGACTCTACAGAATTAGATTCAATATTCAATGCATTTTCAAATTTTTTGTTATGTTTTCAGTGTGTCGATTTTTCGTTTGTTGTTTCCTATATTATTTTCATTATATTTTTTTAAATCTGAAATACTTACAGTTAACAAAATAATTTCGTTATTTTTCCATATTTAATTAGTTTTTCATTTATTACTAAATCAATATCGTAAATGGTCTGCATGGGGCATTGAAAGTATATATTTATTAAATTGGGATCCTATAATATTTTTATTTTCCTCTATATGATTAATATCCTACTTAAGGCTATCATGTCCCTCTAAACAGTTTGAAATACTTTTTATATATTTGTATAAATAAATGCTTTTTTTTTACTTTAAAAGATTAAATATCTGTATTATCAAGGTTCATTTTTTTTTTTTTTAAATTATCACAAATTACACATTATTGAGGTTCATACTTATTTTTGTAAAATTATGTCAAATTGTAAAAAAGAAAAAAAGTTAAAATAAAAGTAACTTTATGTAATCAATTTTATCGATAAAATGTAACATCCGTGTAATAATTAAGAAAAGATATTTTTTTAACAAAAAATCATTTAGAAAGTTCTACAAAGGAAAAAAGTATTAGAACAATCGGAACAATTATGTATTTTTGACAGGGTTGGGTTTTTGACGTCAAAAAGTGGTTTTTGACATGACAAGGGTATAATACTGGTTTAAACCGTCAAAAACCCGTCAAAAATGTCAAAAACTAAAGTTAGCCAAAAAAATATATAAACTTCAAAACTACCAACAGTACCAGCATTATATTGAAATTTAATTATACTATAGGTAATCAGCAGGTTTTAAAATATTTTTTAATTAAAATTAAGGTCAAATAACAGATTTAAAATCTCAGAAATTTATACTCAAATGCATGTGCAGAAAAATTTTGCACAAAATTTTTTTAAATATTTATATTTTGAAAAAAAAAAAATTTTTTTTTTTTGATACTTAAGAAAATTAAAAGTTTATTACTATGCATTTTTGACATATAAGGAACATATAACTAATATTTATAAGGAACTTACAAGTTATGTTGTATAAATACAAACTTGATACAAGTGTATGAAAAAAAAATTTAATGTTATACCGAATATCTTTATTATCCAGTATGTTAATTTGAATTTAAAAGTAGTTATATTTGTGAATAATGATAAATATAATTCATATTGTTTATTATATTTATTTATAATTATTACACTTATCATTTTAAAACAATTTTTACCTCTTAATTTTTTCCCCCCACTTGTATTAAGAATACAAATAATGCATATCTTGAAAGCAAGAAGTAATTATTCAACAGCTGAATATTTAGATATTCAACAAAACTATGTATATAGTATTCAGCAAAATGAAATTCACAAGTATTTGGATAAACTAAATTTTCAGCATAGTAAATGAATAGGCTGAATATACTGTAAACCGACACTAATTACTCTGTGTATTTAACAGAAAGCACTTAAATTTGTATTGTCTTATGTTAAAAAGATTATTAAGAAGATTTAAAAGAATATTAAAAAGATTTTTCTTTAAAAGATGTCTAATGTACAAAACTGCTAATGTTTATCTTTAAAAATGTCTAATTTTTAGTATAATCTATACTATACACTAAATTTGGTTATAAATAAATTTCTTAATAATATCACTGCAGATTTTCAATAACACATGAAAATGAATACATAATATTATAAAAGATGTGAGCTTTCAAAAGTACAAGATTTTGGTTACTATTCAAAATATAAGTGTTTCTTCAAAATTTTAAATTTATTTTTTCTGGAACATATTTAGAAACACTATCCTTTATAAAAAAATGTATAAATTTTATGTATTAATTAAATTTCACATATGAATATAGGTTTTTGACATTTTTGACAGTGAGATTTTTGACGTGACGGTTTAAACCATGGTTTAAACTGTCAAAAACTGTCACATGTCAAAAACCTGCCAACCCTGATTTTTGAGAAAAAAAATTATAAATTTTTACTATTTATAGTACAATAAATTAATTATCGTGCTATAAAAACTGTCAAATCGTCGTTGTTGTTTAATAATTCTCATAATTATTACGCTTATTACCTAAACCTTCAATTTCTTTAAAGAAAACTTTTTTTTAAAAAAATCTCTTTTTTTTAGCAATTTTTTTACCTCCGTAAATTAGAGCATATGGCAATAAAATTCTACCTTTTAGTTTTAACTTACAATAATCTAAATCCCTGCAAGTGATACAATTATTATGTACTTTTTTATGTCACAAAATGCGGATTTGTTAAAATTATCCATTTTTAAAAAAAAATCCTTACTTCTTAATCCCACAGTCTACATGGTTTTATTCAACTTTGATAGATTTAAAAAGAATTATAAATTATTGCTATCTTAATTGAATTCGTGAATTCCAAAACCGAAATCTACCGAATCAAAAACAATTTTTTTTTTCTTCTCTTTTTGGATAACTCTGAAAACTGAATGACCTATTTGAAATTATGTCAAGCCTCAAAAATGAGTTAAAATTATATTTTAACTCCGTGATTTATAACGTGATTTAATTTTTTATAAAAAAAATTCTTTACTTAATGACGGAATCGAATCTTATAGCTACTCTTAGTCAGATCGCATTTTTTAAATTACCTGTTGTACAGAAATGAATGAAGTTTAATTTAGAATGGTAGGAATGGTGGGTGCGAATGTATTGAATCTCCCAAATAACACCGATCAACAGAATTTAAATTTTTGTTTATTGAATGAATTAAAATAGCAGTTTGTTATGGAAAATTTTGTTTTGATTTTTAAATTTTTGTAATAGAAACTTTTTTTGATTTCAAATTTTGAAAAAATTTTTTTAGCAATGGTTAAAGTTTTTTAATACAAAATTAAATAACCCTTACTAATGTAAAAATATTCATTTTACGTTACTTAAATGCATTCATCCGAATCACAATTTAATTTTTAACGACTTTTTTGTTTATACTTTACTTAAATGGCATTTTATTTAGTATAAACTTCAAAGAACTTTTTATTTAGCGCCTAGCAATGGTCTGTAGGCATGTTTGATTCTGTTTTCCTTGATAACCATTTTCTAATGTTGAAATATTTTAGTGGAATCGCTTTTTGTGGTTCACAGCACTGAAATCCAAATGTTAATCCAGAAAACATATTTTTAGAGGTATGTTACTTACCAGAGTTTTTGTATTTTGAAGGAACTCTCAAACCAGTCAAATCTTAAATCACCCGCTAGGATTATAATCTTGACGAGCGAGTCTTGCGAACGAGATTATTAACTGGACTTGTTTTCCTTAGTCTAGACCAGTGTTTCCCAAACTTATGACTTTTGTGTGCCCTTTCTAACTTTTTCGTAACGCTGTGTACCACTAATAAAGAAATTAATGTTTTTTTTTGGGGGGGGGGAACTTTTGTTAATAAGTTTATTTTCATCAGTGAGAAGGATGATATTGTTTTTGCTGTGATAACAGTTCATCATAATTCGGTTCTCTTGTGGTCAATTTTAGTCTGAGATGCGATTCCACGTCCAATAATCTATTTCTTTTTTTTCGACTTTATGTCCAGGAATACTGAAAAAGAGACTTCACATAAATATGAAGTTGGAAAAGGCAAAATATATTTCACAACTTTTTCTGTTTAGACTGGGTACATATTTTGCATTTGTAAGCCAGAATGATGTTAAAGTACACTCCTCGTGTTTACTTTTTGAAAATTATCTTTGTACTTATTATGTACTTTGTACGATTTATCTTGGTACTTATTACGGTTTGTTTCAAAATGGCTCTTTACGTTGGACGGTTTCATGCTTTCGTTTGTGAGTTATTCAAGACAAATGACGCAAAGTGGAATAGGCTCATTTTCATCCCCAGTCCATGAGAATCCTAAATGAAGATATTCTTTGTCATACTTGCTGGTTTTCTTCACTTTTTTCTTTCAGTTGATTGCTACTATCATCATTACGTGTTGTAGATCACGGGTCTGTTTAGAAGAAATTTGGGTCCGTTAACGGACCTTCACAAAATATCTTTTCATAAAAAATGACGCTTCACAAAATAATTTATCTTTTAATCGAACCCTTCACAAATTTGTTTATCTTCATTATTGTTTTGTTAATCGAATAAACCCTTCCCAGGGGGGGGGGAGAAAGACAGATGTAAACAAACTAAGTTTTGTCTTCGGCAGACCCTTCTTCCTTTATTTGTGCGAAATAAATATTCTGAGTTCAGCAGTATCGGCTGAATACCAAATATTTGTATGTTGCATCTCTAATTTAGTAGCAGCAATTGCTGTTTATCTTTTAAATTTTAATTTTTTTTTAATTATAATTTTACAGTGTTGAGCATAATCTTGTATCTCTTTACAATTTGAAAACTCCTTGAAAAAGGTTTTTGCAATAACAGGACCCTATTAGTACAAATTAACAAAAGCAGGACCCTGGTTGAAAGAATATGACTTAACGTTTATTTTATATTCACAAATTATGAATAATTTTTTCACAATTTTACAAAAACGGACCTTTCACAAAATGTCTGGACAGACCCCTGTAGATACTAACCAGCGATCTATATTCTATGTTAGGGATAAAAATTATATTTTATAAAAATAATCAAAATAAGTAGAATTTATTACAAACCTTTACTATAAAAAAATCACAACTGGCTGTTGACACCACTAATTATTAACTGTTAACTCTGCAAAAAATAGTCAATAGAAAAATACATAATCGTTAATTTTCATGGCTAGCTTTGTTTTTGAGTAAAATTCTTTAAAATTTTCGTTTGTTGCAAAACATTTCGTATAAGAACGCGTACCCCCGCTATACTGTTCCCGTACCCCTGGGAAAACGCGTACCACTCATTGGAAAAACACTGGTCTAGACTGTATTTAATACCTATATTCGAATCTATATCATCACACTTTTTTGGCAACCACCTTTTAATGAAGCCTCAAGCAAATGGAGTTACATGAAGCAAGACAATTTGCTAAATATGCTATCTATAAAATATATATATTTTTAATAAATGAAGAAAAACGGAGCCTGGTTAGCAACTTTTATGGTCACGTAGACTTTTTCATAGCAAAACAATAAAAAACTGCTACATTTATCCTTAAAATAAAATCCCTGTCGACCAATGTAAATGCTATTAAAGAAATAATTTTGTTATTGCTTTCAGCTTTTCAGGTTAAAAGTTTTGTTTTTTAAAATATTGGGAAATAAAGAATTAATAAGTTAAAAACGCAAGTATCCCCAACAAAACTCTCACCGTTTTGGTATTATAATTTTAAACATTTGCTGATTTGTTTTAAAACTCTAACACTTGTCTAATGTTTAACTTATGGGAATTTTTTAAAATAAAAACAAAACAGAACAAAAAACGCTCTAAAAAATTCGAAAATCTAGCTTCAAGTTGCATAAATTCAAATTAAGACATACTATCCTGTTTTAAAAATGTAAGACTAGTCGATTTTTTTACTTTCATTCATAAGTAAACTTTGATCATTACCCATGATTAATATAAAACAAATTTAAGATTCATCCATTCATAAAGGTTCATGGAATTTGCTTCATGGAAAGGTTCATGACAAACACGCCTCTATTCAAGAAACTATTTCCAATATTAAAATGAAAATATGTAATCATATGCAAATTTTATATTTTTCATTGTGTCAATTTAAATGTCATTTGTAAATGAATACACACAAAGACTTCTTTCACCATGGATTTAAAGTTAGTTTAAATTTACTGAGCTTATTGCTAGCATCAAAAATTGTATTCAACAGTACTTTTTTATTAAACTTAATGAAAATGAATTGTCCGAATTTCGAATAATTAGTATAGAGCAGTGGTTGCCAACTGGCGGCCTACGGGCCGCATCCGGCCCGCGAAACCTTTCATTGTGGCCCGCGAATCAAAATATATTATAATATATTTTGTTATAGTTAACTATAGTTGTCATTTTTTAGGAAAATTTTTGGAGAAAATCTATATCGGTTTTAAATACTTTTAAGTTTTATATCTTAAAAATTTGATATTATGTATAATTATTGTTTAATTAATATTGATATTATGTATAATATTGTATAATTATGTATAATTATTGTTAAATTTGATTTAATGTATAATTATTGTTTAATACATTAAAGTTATTGTAACCAAAATTATTTAATATGCAATTAAATATTTTTAAAAATCTACTTCTTATTTTAATTTGCAATTCAATACTTTTGTTTTGTACAACTTGATAAAAATCTGACGGTAATATTTAATGTTCCTTCAAACATAAAAGACTCCTATATTAAATTTCGATGAAGTTGCTGCCCGCCATTTTTAATTGCGGGTGGTGTTTTTATTTGCGGCCACCGGCCTCATATAAGTTGGAAACCCCTGGTATAAAGCAAGCAGCTTATTCGGTTGGTAGATTGTCTGTCTATTGACCGAACTATTTGACCATAATCACTGTTCGATGCATGTTAATTAATAGCCATGGGAGTAATCATATACACTCTAATTACTTGTGACTCATAGGGTTGATCACAAACGCAATCGCCACCTTTTCTAGATTTGGAATAAGACAATTTATTTTTAAGAAAAGTATAAGATTTATGCTTTGAGGAAAAAGTAAAAAATGAGTTAAGTTTGGAGTATGTGTATGAATTTCAAATTAATTTAGAAATTTTCTTGTAAAAAATTTAAATGTTCAATAGCTGACGACTATGTTCAATGTATTTAATGGTAGATATATGTGCACTAATTTAATGACCATTAAATTAGATGAAACAGATTTAAATTTAAAAAAAGATCATAAAATCAGAATAAAGATCAAAATCATTAGATCAGAAAAAGAAAGAGATCAAAATCAGGATCATAATGGACTTTTAGCTCTCTATATTTTTATTTTCAATGGAGTATAAATAATTTTATTTTTCTGTGATCCAAAATATACTCATAATTTATACTTATTCTTGAAGTAAATAAATTATTATATTAGTAATCTTTTTTTTCTTCTTTTTAACAGATAAAATAAACCAAACATGACGTCAGTCAAAGTGGCTGTAAGGGTACGCCCTTTTAACAATCGAGAAATACATAGAGACTGCAAATGTATAATTAATATGACTGGAAATACTACAAGTAAATATGATTTTATGCCTTTGCAACTTCATTTTCTTTTACATTATAAATTTATTAATCTACTGGTGTTTTCCTTAATCTAGCCATTACTAATCCAAAAGCTCCTGCTAATACCAAAGAAGCCATCAAAAGCTTTAATTATGATTATTCATACCTATCCATTGATGTGAGTATTGCGAGAATTTTAAAACATTTATTTCATTTAAAGAAATAATGATCTACTGTCAAATTGTATTTGTAATGCACATACAGCTCTATACTCAAATTTTTAATGTTGAATTTTTAATGTTTCCTAAGGGATTCTTGTTTGTACTCAAATAATATTGTTAGTTATTTATTCTATTTATCTTTTGAATTTAGTTTGATATTTAGTATTTTCAAAAAAAGCTATCTTACAATAAAGCAACCTTTTTTTTACACATCACCTAATGTTTTAAAAAGTTATAGTAGTTTGATATCATTCAATTATTGCATTGTTGCAATTATATTAACCTAATTATTATATTTATTTGATGAGTGACGATTGTAAACTATGTTAGCAAATTTTTTAATGTAATGAAATCTCGTTAATACGTTAATAACAAAATGGATATTATTTATATATATATATATATATGAAACTAGTTTTTGCATAAAATTAATTGAATGAAAGTTTTGCTCAGAATGTTTTTTTTTTTTAAATAAGTTAGATTATATCCTTCTGTATTGTAAGAAAGTATTAGCCTTATACTTTTGTGATAACGCAAATAATTATAGAATTATGATAATAATGTGAGAATAATGATAATTAATTATTACTGTTTCATTTCTGGAATTCTTTACTAATTATGATCATTAATAATGATGATTACCTTATAGTAAGAGTTTTTAGTGTGACTTGTGTTTTAAAATATTAACTAATTAAAAACTTTCTTCATCTGATAGCTCAAAACTTTTAATATTTAAAAAATTTATTTTAAACTAAGAAGTATTTCATGCATTTTAAATCTCTTTCTCCTTTTAAATTGAATATATTTTTCATTATTATTCATTCTAGAATACACATCCTGAATTTGCTTCACAAGAGATTGTTTACAAAGATATTGGTGAAGAGATGCTTCTTCATGCATTTGAAGGGTAATAGTGTTGAAAAATGTTATGTTTATTTATTTTAAAATCAACTACAATACACATGAAATCTTTTCATTAAAATGTAATAGTTATTATAACTAAAATTCTAGAATTATGTGCTTACTTTTTAAAAACTAATTATAATCATTACAGGACAAAGTCCTGTACTTCTGGACAGAGCAGTTATAATTTAATATTTTAATGAACATCCTAATTTTAAAATTTTATAGTTCATAATATAAAAAACCTGAAAACTGAATATATTTTAATTTTATTTTTCTATGTAAAAAAATATTCAATAAGTAAATTTTAAACTGGATTAATTATTATTATAACATTCTTAGTCACTAGCAAAGAGATCAGATACCTTTATTTTATTTACATGTTTTAAAACTTTAAAATTGAGTTATAATATTTGTTTTAAGTTTAACTAACCTTAGAATTTGTTTCTTTTAAACTACTTTTCAGAAAGAAGCATTCCATAACTTATTATTATTATAGATGAAGGGCTTGGGGCAATGTAGTGATGAGCCACATTTTTTTCAGGTGGTATTTTTACTGTAGCTGTTCCTCTGTAGTCCAAATAGATTTTTTAGGATTTTCAAAATTTTCCACTAAATAAAGAACTATGCACAGCAATAACTGATTGCCTGTATAGAAATCCTGGTGTTTTTTGCACAAAAATGCTCTCCTGAACAATATAAAAAAAGTATCTTACCATTATATTGCCCCAAATCCGTAAAATAATAATTATAAATTTTGAAATCAAATTTAATTGAGTAATATTTGAAATACAATGTTAATGGAAAGATATTGTATGAGAACTCTCTTCAAATTTTTCACTTTTTTACAGTTACAATGTTTGCATATTTGCATATGGACAAACAGGAGCTGGCAAGAGTTACACAATGATGGGAAAACAAGAAGAAGGTCAAGAAGGAATTATACCTCACATATGCAAAGATCTTTTTAGGAAAATTAAAGATTCTAACAACAATGATACACTTTATTCTGTTGAAGTAACTATCTTGTTTTTTTCTATCTCATTATATTTTTATTTCCATTAATTGTAATCTAGTTTTTCACTATCTTATATTTTCCTTTCCATTGATTTTTATGTGACTTCAGAGATTTTCTTCAGTAGAGTTACATGGAGCAAAATTATTTTAAGGAAAAAGTATATGATTTATCTAAAATGATTTTTTTCCATATTACTGAATAAGTGGGTCTGAAAATAGGTCATACCTATAAAAATTCCATTTTAGATTATCTTATTTTTACCTTCTTAATTCATATTTGTGAATTTTCAATTTTTCTCATTGAATATGAATTTTCAACTTTATATACGCTATAGATCAGTGTTCCCCGACCTTTTTATCACCTCGAACCTGTCAACGTTTGATCATTTTACCGCGGCCCGCTGGGGGGGAGGGACGTTGATTGTTTATATTTTAGATTATTTTGATTTATTAATTTAAATTGAATTTAAACATGTCTTCAAATTATAATACAGTTACACCAAAAAATAAATATAAAGTGATTTAGCATTTTAACTTACTAGAACGTTAAATCAATTAGGACCCTGAGCTTGTTTCTTTGCAATGAGACGGTTCCATCTGGGGGTAATTGGAGACAATGACACCCGAAGTGTGTTGCATACGTCCAGTTTATTCCATTGCTTTGTTTTGGTTGCTGTTACTGCTAAAATTTTAATGGAGCATAGATATTTTTAATTTTGGGGAATAAACCTAGAAATTTAAATTCAGTTTCAATGAAATGGGCGGCCCGGTACCATTTGATCCACGGACCTGGGGTTGGGGAACACTAATATAGATTATCTATACTTGCCTTACTATGTGTAATGCAAATACTTTAACTGTTGTATCACTTGGATGTCACAAACCATCTGTTTCAAGTTTTTTTTTTCATCGTACTTAAGAGAAAAATCTGTTTTAAATTAAACAAATGAGAATGATTAAGAGGCCTCTATTCTCACCATCTTCAACTTTAGGTTAAATTTTTAATTTGTGTTTTCTTGATACTTTTTGCACTTTACAAACCTTTAATGATATAGTATTATTAGATAGCACAATACCTTTATAAAAAAAGGCAGAAAATAAAGGGGTCACTTTATTAGACTGGATAATTTTTAGAACTTCTATCAATTTTTCCTCAAAACTTCAAAGCAATAAAATGATGCAATATGTGGTTTTGAGTAAGTAATTTAAAATCACACAATTTGCAGTTTTTAGATTTTTTTTGAAAATCTAATTTTATTACAATTGAGACTGGTGAAAACTGATTCGGATAGTACTAATTAATTCTTTTAATGCTGATAGCATAAAAACAAAGATACTTATCAAAAATCTAAAAACAGGCAACTGTATACTATGTTACCACCTGCTAAAAACTGTTGATTGGGGAATTGTACTGGCATAACTTAGTGAGAAAAATTAATAGAGAATGTAAAATTCTGCACGGTTTATATCTCAAATTATGATTGGGTGGCGGGATTTGCATGGAAAGATACTGCCAAACAAAGAAAGTATCTATCAACAGTTTATTTCTGAAAATTAAAGAAAACGGATGAAAAGCAGTTTTTGAATTTTTCTGCCTCTTTCCAGTCTTTCAACAGTTGAGTCTGCTAGGGAGATGAACGCTTCTTTAGGACTGATTTTAAAAAGTTGACTATAAAAATTATATTATTTTCATTTTGTTTAGAAAAAATGCTAAAAATGATTATGAAATTAGTAATCTTTTTTTATTTTTTGTTACTTTAATAGGTAAGCTACATGGAAATTTACTGTGAAAGAGTTCGTGATTTATTAAACCCAAAAAATAAAAATAATCTTAGAGTGAGAGAACACCCTTTGCTGGGTCCTTATGTGGAAGATCTTTCAAAGCTTGCCGTCACTAATTATCAAGATATTCATGATTTAATGGATGAAGGAAATAAAGCAAGGTAAGGCATTAGAATATATCTCTACATTGTAATATACAGAACTGGGATTATAAAGAAATCACACTGGAATGCCAATCAATCTGAACCTAACTTTGTTCTGGTAATTTCCAAAAAATTTCTGTGTTTAAATAACTAAATCATTTTTAAAAACATTATTATAATCTGAATTTGTTGTAAATACTATTCCTAGGAACGTTTTTGTTTAAATAGAGTATTTTAGGAGCTTTTTCCCTTTATAGCATGTTATCTTATCACCTTATTCTTCTCTAATTTAGGGATTCCAAATCCCCTATTTCACGCAGCTTCAGTAATATTTATTTATTTATTATTGGAAATTTCATTGCTTATTTTGTATGTAAGAAATTATCAATAAAATATGTTTGTTAAATATCATTAAACTTGTCTGCTCTTACCTGTTGTAACATTTTGTCATACTTCTTTTGCTCTCCTTAGTAGTAAGCATTAACTTTAATTAAAAAAAGTGAATAAGTGAACCTTCAACCAAAAAATTTTTGACTTTAAAAAGAGTAATAATTTTGGATTAATCATTCAAATATTCTTTTGAGAAATGTTCAATGAGATAGTTTTTGTGGGAATTTTTTTTTTTTTTTTTTTTTTTTTGTATCTCTCTTGTCATCCCTTTAAAAAAAATGCCATTTCTTACAAAAATAATATTTTGATATTTTTAGCTCAATAAAATAATGTTTAGCCCTTGGTCCCGGGCAGAGAATAAAAGTTTTTAAAAATAAAGAGAAAAAACATTTTCAACAATTACACATATTTTTGCTATAAAGTCCCAAACAGATAGCTGTAAAAACACAAACCTGTACTTATTTTATAGATAATATTTTTAACTTATTCGTTTAAAATTAAAATCTATTTGCAAAATGAATAAACTGAAAATTAAAATTGTTTTTTGCTGTCAGTTTTTTAAAGTGTTGAGGAATCTGTGTGCAATTTGTTAAGTATTAGATAATAGTTCAAGTAGATAATAATGATTTTGTTATTATATCGGCTTAAAATTTCAGAAATTGACAAATAAAAGTAAATAAAATCTGAATGAATTTATTTTTCAGTGCATTATCTCTTTGGTAAATAGATGTAGAAACTCTAGTGTATTGATTTAATATAATGAAGAGAGTTGATGTATGATCAATAAATTATTGAGATTAATTAATAATTGCCTTTTATTTCACAAATAGTCTCTCTGTTACCACATCAGAGTGTAGTAATAATAATTTCTGTAGCTATCACATTAAAGGTTACATTAATGGTGGTGACTTATTGTCTTGCCTAATTGGCAAACATCTTTTTGTGTGATATCGCGGAGAGTAATGTTAAAAAAAAGCAAAACTTTGAATGTGCTATGAAATGATCGGCCAAAAGCATTAAAAGGGGACCTATATCAATATCTACAAAGTTATCCATGTTTGTGTTTTTGTAACTATTCATTTAAATTTCATGGGGAAAAAAACTGCATTCTTTTACAAAAATCACGTTTTTTTAAATTTTGAACCTCTAGTGCAGAGTCTTAATATTATTTTATTGAACTGAAACTTTCGTACTATTTGTTTTATAACAAAGGGTGCCTGTGTATAGGATGCCGTCAAAGAAATTTGAACTTTTGCTTCTTGTTACCACCCTAATGTTCATGTTTTAAATCTGTCTCTACTGTTTTTTTTATTCGTTTTTTAACATTCTTCTATAACTTTCCTTCTCAGTGAAGGTATTTTATAGATAATCCCTTAAGTAAAATGTAAAAAAAATTATTAAATTAAAAACAAATAGTTTTTCAAATCATCATTTATCTGGTATATCATTTTTTTTTATGAAATCCTTTTTAAAGTACTTATTTTAGTTATTGCATAAAAAAATTTAAATATTAAAAGCAAATATTTTTTTTTATATTAACTTAGATTTTTTTTAAATTAATAATTATTTTAATGAACCAAAATTTTACGCATTACTTTGTATTTAGAAATTTATGACTTGAATCATAATTGATTTCTAAATTGTAACATATTTTAATAATTTACAAATCATTTTGCATTTTATTGTAGGACAGTAGCAGCTACAAACATGAATGAAACTAGCAGCCGATCGCATGCTGTGTTCACTATAATTTTTACTCAAAGAAAACATGATTCAACTAGTGGCCTTACCGCTGAAAAGGTATATTTTATCTGATGTTATTTTTATTCGAGACTAGCGTTGCCTCTGGCGACCAGTTGGTCTGCTTTTTTAAATAAAAAGAATTTAGTCTGGAGATATAAAATCATAGAGTCAAAAGTCAAGTATGTGACAATTATTAACTCACATTGCATCAGTAATAGTGACTTTAATTTTCACCTCTTACAAGTTTGCATTTTTAGATTTTAAGTGTTTTGGGGCTTTTCCAGATTGGGCAAAAATGGGTAGTGTGCAAACAATAGAATGATACTAATGATCCTATGAAAATGCAAACAATAGAAAAATATGTGATCCAAATTGGTGCTTCTGTTCTCGAGTTATTAGCGAATATGCATGCAGACTTTTGCTTTATATAAATAGAGACAATAAATTAGAATTTTATAGGAACCATTTTAAGTATTATTTTTTTATCATTGTTTCATTAGCAAAAACTAATTTAATACTTAATCTTTAAATATTTATGCTCATATGATGACTTATAATAATGTTGTATTCTATGTGCATTTGCAAATGGAATGATCTTAATGCTAATAAAAAGATAATATGCAAACTGTGCTCTTTATTAGATGTATTGCAAAGCACCAGATAGTCTAGAAATCTTGCTGTACCAGAACGCAGTATAGTAATATTCAGTGCATTTATATTTTTATTCTATCTTTGTTTATGATTTATCAGTTACAGATACAAATTTTGGGTGTTTCATCTAGAGTTTCTTTTTATGGCTTTGTAAGAAAAAAAGTGCTAAATTTTTTTAAATTTATTTGCTAGTTTTTTTTAATTTAAAATAACAATTATGGCTAATTTTACAAATTAGGGTTTATAGTTATATCCTCATATCTTTTTCTCATTAAAAAAAAGTTTCATTTGTCATCATTTTGCAGTTAAAGCATAATTACATTTTCTTTATCTTCTAGGTCAGCAAAATTAGTCTTGTAGATTTAGCTGGTAGTGAAAGAGCAGATTCTACTGGAGCTCAAGGGACCCGCTTAAAAGAAGGAGCAAATATTAACAAATCTTTGACTACATTGGGCAAAGTGATTTCTGCCTTGGCTGAAATTGTGAGTTCTTTCTTAGTATTTTACTCTTACTTCTTTTCTATGTATACGTTCATTTTTTATTTGAAAATAATTTTGGATGAACTGATTTTATTACAAAGAGAGATTTAAAGCATGCAAACTATTCCAGCTTATTAAAAAGAGAAATTAAAGTTGTTTCTACATTTTAATTCTTTGAGAAAGCTATCTAAATTGTAGTTAGAACTGGTTGAATTACTTACTGCTTTGTACTTAGTAAAATATTTTCATTGCGATTTCTAATTAAAATAAGTGTTTTTGTTTTTTCTATTTTCATGCTCACATTGAAGGCTGTAAGTTCACTTTTCATGTCTCAAATTGTTAACAAATTAAATATTAAAATTATGTTTTATTTTATGTTCATTAGCACTTACTAATTTATCCCTCAGTGTGTTAGTCCAAACTTTCCTTGAAAAAAAAATCTGTATAATTTTTTCTCTAATGATGATGGACTAAGAGGATTTAAATATTTCTTATTTCTAAAAGATTATTTTTTGAACTTTAATGCATTTTGAATTTTGTTTCAAGTTATTTTTCTTTTCTCTTAACTGTATATTTTAGGCTACAAAGAAAAAGAAAAAAGCAGATTTTATCCCTTACCGAGATTCAGCTCTAACTTGGTTATTACGAGAAAATTTAGGTATGATTTGAAATAACTTCCTAAATGCAAATCGTTGCTTGGATTTTGTATTTCATGGTTCTATTTTTTTTTAGGTGGTAATTCTAAAACTGCTATGATTGCGGCAATTAGTCCAGCTGATATAAATTATGATGAAACTTTAAGCACCTTAAGGTTTGTCTAATCTCTATTTCTTAGACAACATCTAAAGTAGATTTGAATTTTATGAATGAAAATTATTTTAATTTATTGTGTTACCGAATTAACCTTTACATTTTTTCCAAGCAACAAGCGATGTGTCCAAAAAATGACTAACATTGAAAAAAACAATTGCTTTTTTTTGAAAATTATGAAAGTTGTCCATGTCTGAGTGCTTTTTATGAAGAATGATTCTAAGATTTTATAAAACATCCTATAATTATGAGAACTATTCAGAAATTCATGTTTATGTCATCTTGCAATCCTAATAATTATAATAATAAAATGTATAAAATTACTTACTCAGGTACATTATCTGAGTAAATAATTTTATGCATTTTATTATACTCAAATACATTATTTGAGTATTATCTTAACTTTGCATGTATAATAACAACACATAAATTTTATTTGTTAAAAATTATGAGCTAATTTACTAATTTTTTTAAGAAACTATTATTGTTATTTTACATCATCACTATTTGTATTAAAGCTTTAAATGAAAACTTTTGAAAGGTTTGTACTTTTTTATTTGTATTTTGTGACATTTTTGTTCATGAAATTCTTCAAAACATTTAGGAGCGCTAAACTCTTCAACTTCTGCAAATTTTTTATGCAAACCCTTTAGGATAGTATAAACTATTCAAAAGAAATATAACAGTATAAGAGAGAAGGTGTCCTTCTATATTTTAAGGCATGAAAAATTTTCAGTGAGACAGTAAATAAAAAGCTAGCCAACTTTCATTCAAATTTCGAATTTTAACTATTTAAAGGTTAAAAAAAATTTTAAAAATTCAGTTAGTGAAAATGTAATTTTTCAGTAACTTTCTTCTTTTTTTATATTATATTTTTTTTAAAAAAATCAACTTACAGATGGGATTTGAAGTTAGGGGACAAAAATTCTGTTGCATTATCAAAAAAGCAACTCATCAAACTATGATAATAGAAGAAATGTTCAGAATTTTAAAATTACCTTAGCATTCAGTTTATATAAATTTGAATATAACATCAATTTTAAAAATATTTATTTATAAATTATGTCAACAATTTAGATTTTTCAGAAAATATAACTAAGCAAATGACTTTAATGCATTTTTTCTTAGATCATCACATTTATTTCAAAGACATAAAATTTATAATACCATAAAAATAAAATAAATATTTTATTTTTTCCATAAAAATAAAACTAATTTTTTTCATTTATTTAGGTATGCTGATAGGGCTAAACAAATTGTTTGTAAAGCTGTTGTTAACGAAGATGCTAATGCTAAACTCATACGTGAATTGAAGGATGAAATTGAAAGGCTGAAGGCCATGTTAAGAGCTGGTGGAATTGATGCAGATGGTATGTTTGTTTTTTGACACAATTTTTTTGCACGTTTTTTTGTACGTTTTTTTTTGTTTATTTTTTTTAATGAAACCTACCTGAATTTTAAAATATTTAATTAATTTTGTATAATATTTTTTGTTACTAATATTAGAAAGTCTTGCATATTTCTGATTTTATTGATAACATGGGCGCCGATTTATAGTTCTATTCTGCCCTACTGCATTGAAATGTGAAACTATTTATTAGTACTGATCATAACTAATTAACAACCTCCTATAACTAATTAATAACCTAATAAAAAACCTCCATCGGCGCCCATGATTTTCATTTTTGGAAGTCGTAATTTTAGTTCTATCTGTCTTGTTAAAGTTCTTTAACTGAAAGTAACCTTCTACAATGATTTTCTTCTTTGCTTTTAAAGCTGTCGATGGAATGAACAATTTCAATTTGAATTGTAAGTGATTTTTTGCTGTGTATCAGCGTTGCAAATTGCCAGTTTGACTTTAATTTTGGCTTTGCTTAGCTATGTATTATTCTGACTGATTGGTATGGCTTAAATATTTTTTGCAAGCTGTTCATAGTTGCCAAAATTCCTCTTTCTTTAAAAAAATAGCGATTGAGCTGAATTTTTTTCTGGATTTCAACAAACCCATTAAAGATCTAATTCTTTCCAAATTTATAATACAACCGAAAAGTTTGGCAATATTTGCCTTCCATTAAAACTCTGTCTTTAAAATATGGACATAACATATTGAATATATTGGCAGCTATGTGTGTAGTTGAAAGAATTGCAGTGATTTTATTTCTTATATTAGTTTTTAGGCATTTTTAAAGTATATGCAATTTTATTGAGTTAAATGAACTTATGTAAAAAAGTTATTATATGTCTTTCATTTTTCATAAAAAAAGTTATTATATGTATTCATATTTTTATTTCATTTCTCAAAAAAGAAATACTGTGAATATTAATTATTTTCTAGTTTATCATATGTATTTCTTTTATTTTAAAAGCAATATTATTTTTAACTTCAATTGAATTGTTTTCTTACTAATAGATCTTTAACTAAACATTAAAATATTACTTTCTGAATATATTATTTTTAGATGAAAACAATAAAAATTCTCATAATAAGAAAAAACAAAGAACAGTTTCAAATGGTGAGGATGTAATAGAACAACTACAAGAATCTGAGAAACTGATTGCTGAGTTAAATGAAACCTGGGAAGAGAAGCTAAAAAAAACTGAAGCAATTCGTTTGCAAAGGTATTATTTATTCAAGTATAATAAGGACTAAAACAAATTTTTTTTTTAAAAAAAAAACAGTTAAAATAAAGGAAATATAATTATTTCCCTTATTTTTAACTTTTCTGTTCTTCTTTACATTTTACGCATGAAATTTCTTTATGCAATTATTGTACAATTTAAAACTACAAGTTAGAAAAGCATTAATCAGCCTACTAATTAACCCTATTATGTAGCTATTAAAGCATTATCATATTTACATAGGAAACTTTAAAACTTAGCATAACATTTCCATCTTATTATTTTATTAATGTTTTAGTAACCCTATTACTTAATTAAACTAGTTTATCAAAACTTTAACATTTTTATGTAGGAAACTAAAAACTTAACTTTAAAATTTCCAGATTATTATTTTGTTATTGTTCTATTGAATTTAGTTCAACCAATTAAAAATATTACTGATAGTGTGAAAGTGAATTAACGACATCTAATCCAACTAAATTAAGTTATAAAGCCATCTTTTTTCCATGATATGAATAAGTAATAAATGTAGAGTATACGTTTTATGTGAAAAGTAAACAATGCCTACCAGTAACAAAAAAGATCCTTTCATATAGTCTTTTTTTTTTTCAAATTCAGTTACTACTGAGTGACAAAAAAACTTGATATAATTATTTTAATACTCTATCTTACTTAAATACTTTTTTTAATACTCTTTCTCTATCTAATAGTGAACTTTTGTGTTTAATAAATTGCTTTGTAACTTTTCATATAGTTTCAAATTGTAAATAATTTATTTGTAATACTTCTAATTTGCCATTTATTTTCTACTTATCATGTTATATGATTTTCAGAGAAGCAGTATTTGCAGAAATGGGTGTGGCTTTGCGAGAAGATGGTGATACGGTTGGAGTATTTTCCCCTAAAAAGGTTAGAATTTTTTAATTTGATTTGAAATTTTTAAGAAGTTTGCTCGGTTTTTTTTGCATTTTTAATGAGCTTGATATATATCGTACAAACTTAAATTATACCCAGTTACTAAAAATATCTTACAATAACCCTAGTGACAGTATGGCCAAAATACAATCAAATTTTTAAAAGCAGAACATATTTATTTATAATTTGTCAATGAAACAATATTAAGATACAACTGACATATCGGAAATACGCACAAGGCTTAAGAACTAGTTTTTTGTAAATCATTATCAAGTGGAACTAGTTTATGTAAAGAATTGCTTTCTCAATCAAGTAAGTCTGTGCCTCCTCTGATTTTGACAAGATTTAGAGGGGAAAATCTTAGTTTAAGGAAAAGCAAAAAAAAAAGAAAATTCTCGCGATTTTGCTATATTGCGAGAATTTTTCCTCCAAAAAAAAAGCAAAAGCTTCAATTAAATAAAATTCTTATCCTCCATACGAAGCAAACAAGTACAAAAGATTAGTGAAACTTTAAACTTGGCAGTCAACTAAACAACTATTAATTTTACCTCCTTTCCCACTATCTTTATCCACTTTCTATAGGTTGTTTATACTGTTTATAAAATCAATATAACACTTTTCACTAAACTTTCAATTCACAAAATAGCTAATTCAGTGACATTTTTAACTATGCATTTTAAATTTCAGCACTTATCTATACTGATTTCATATCTAATTTTAATATGTTTTGCATAAATATATTTCTTAAACTATTTGAAACCTTTACAAAAATTATTGTCAAGCTATTGCATGTATAAACTTTTGTATCATTAATTCTCTGAGTGTTGGTGAGGTTTTCCTGCATCGAAAAACTGGTTTTCCCCTTGCTATTCATTCGGAAAGTGGTGCATAGCAGAAAAACTTCAGTACAATTTAGCTCAGGGACTCAAACTTCTAGGGTTAAGGAATCAAATTCAACTGCTTTAAATTTAGGTTTCAAATAGTAATTTCATTAAATTGCTTTCTTGTGTTGAAGCACTACCTCAATAGAATAAACAAAGAGTGATCCATCTTCCATTGTTTGCTTTTTTATTAGATTACATTTTGTTAATCGTTTTTATATGTTCTTATTACAGTGGGGAACCGATTATCCGGAACGATTGGGGCCATCCTTATTCCGGATAACTGATTTTTCCGGTTTTCTGAATCTCTTCAAAAAGCCGTTTTTTTTATTGTTAAACCCAACTGAAAAAAAAAAATTTTTGGAAATAGTCTTAAAAAGGAGAAAAAACGATTAAGTAATACCCTAATGATTATTTCCAAAATGATGGTAAGGTTAACATCTTTCAAAAAAGAAAGTAAAATCGTATGAGGAAAAAAAAATATCTTTTTTAAAAATGGCGGGAAAATTTATCGAATTTCGTTCCGGTTTTCCGATTTCCAGATAACGTGTTCTGTACTGGTAGGGAGCCAATTATCCGGAACGATCGGGACCATCGCTATTCCGGATAACTGATTTTTCCGGTTTTCTGAATCGCTACAAAAAGCCGTTTTTATTGTTAAACCCAACTAAAAAAAAAATTTTGAAAATAATCTTACAAAGAAGAAAAAACGATGAAGTAATACATTAATGATTATTTCCAAAATTATGATAAGGTTAACATCTTTCAAAAAAGAAAGAAAAATCCTAAAATCTTATGAGGAAAAAAACATTTTTTTTTTAAAAAAAATAATGGGAAAATTTATCGAATTTCGTTCCGGTTTTTTGGTTTTCCGGTTTCCTGATTTCCGGATAGCGGGTTCTGTACTGTATATGTATAGTAGATAGATATCAACAAATGTACTGAATAGCAATAAAAATATAACTTTTTTAAAGTAATATTTCAGATTCAATTTTTGGCACTTAACACCTCCATTATACACCTCCGGATAATGGGTTCTGTACTGTATTTTAAATTTGCAAAATTTAATTTTTTGTTGAAAAAATAGTTTTGTTCAGATAAATAGAGTCAATATATTTATTATTGTTGTAGACTCCTCATCTTGTTAATTTGAATGAAGATCCATTAATGTCTGAGTGCTTAATTTACTACATTAAAGATGGCATCACTAGGTAATTATTTTTTTTAATCTCTCTTTATTTTCATTTCTTCTTAATCGTTAAGAATTTACATAAAGCTAAAAAGAGCTTTGTATTGGTAATTGAAAGCATAAAGAAAAAAATATTGAAAAGACTTTTAATTATGCTTTTTTTAATACAGAGTTGGAAGACCTGATGCTAATGTACCACAAGACATCAAACTTACCGGTTCCCATATTCTTAATGAACATTGTATGTTTGAGAACTTTGGAGGTATGACAGTTTGCACTATTTAAATTATATTACGTTACGTAATATTATATTACATTAGTCTAGTTTGTTTGTTGTTGTTTTTTAACATTTTCTTATAGATGTCGTTTTTTTCTCATATCTATTTTTATAAAATAATGTAAACAAATATTTATCATACGTAAATAAATACTCAACTGAACCACTTATAAGTAGTTCAACACTAATCTGGTTAGAGCTTGCCTTGTTCATGAAATGCTTGTCATTTAACTATTTTCGGTCTCAAAAAATGTGTTATAGCAAAATAATTGGATATTAAATTACATTTGTAGCACTACTGAAACACTGCTTTAAATTGTGAAGCAACTATCTTTTTTCAGTACTCCAGATATACTTTTACTTTCCAGATATACATATTTACTTCCAGATAAACTTTTACTTTTTACTTACTCTCTTTCAAGATATTTTGGTGCCAAAGGTTCTTTTGTTTAAAGTCAAACACTCCAGAAACTCTGAAATCTGTTTCTTGATGAGAATGATACTGTTTAGGGTAATGAGCCCTTATAATGATACAAAGAATGATATTTCCATCTCATTGATTGAGCTCTCCTTTATTATGTTAATTCGTTACAATCGATATTTCTATAAATTTACTCATCTAATTTTCCGTATACTTGAAGCTGAATTGATAGAACTGTCTCTGATTTTTTTTTCTGAAGAATAAATGGATTCTTCCTGAAATAATATTACAAAGTGTGTGTTCATCATACGATTAAATGTTTATGATTTTATCTTTTTCCTGTAACGAAACAAGTACAGGCAGTTTCCCCAAAATTTTCTTGATACCCTGTTGCATTTATTATAATATTTGTTTTTCTGTGTTGCAGCACACCTTAATGTGCCCCACATAATTTTGTACTATTATGGATTTCACATTGAATGCCATTTAAATTACAGCTTTTTTTCACAATATTTTCTGCTAGTAAATATCTTTTTTATGCATTATTATAATTACAGTAATATCTTTTTTATTGGTCAACGTCTAATAAATGCATGTTAATCCTAATTGCTCAAACAAATTAACTTAAGACACTAGTATTTTTAATATTAATACAATTCTTAATTAATTTAAACACTTTCATTGCATAACCTTTTATTGTGATGTATAAAAATAAAAGGATCAACATACTTTACAACGAAACAAAAATTTATACTTTTTCTGTAATTATAAATAATTATTGCATCAAAGGGAATATTTTAAAATGTTTAATTTTAAGAAAAATTTCGATGTTTGTGTGTGATGGAACTACAGTATTGTGTAACATGAAATATGTTCATCTCGCATTTTTTTTTCTGGTTAAAATAATGGCATTGAGACCCTTCTTTTTTATTTTCATAACACAGAGGTTCACAAAGTTTTGTTTCTTAAATTAGGAGTTATTTATTAATAAATAATATGCTAAAAATCAAAATACATTTGATAAAATCTTTTAAATGACCCACACTTTCAATTAAAGATATTTTATAAATTTTAAGCTCAGTTAAATTATTACAGCTTAAATAATCATTTTAATCTCAACACTCAACTTGATTTGTATCTTAGCTGAGTCTTATGGACAGTTTTCCCCTTCTATTAATATGAAATAGTCATGATATCTTGCTTATGCAATCTTGCTTATACTACTGAACTAATCAGGAGAGTTTTTTTTTTTTAAATTCGATTATCAAGTATTGATGCTTGGTTATTGCTGTATGCTTGATTCAAGAGCTCAGTGTATTCTTAAAATTATGTGGTTAAAAGAATACATATTTAAACTTAAAAATTCACTTTAAAAGTCATCTACTTATCAACAGTAGCCAGAAATAAGGCAAGTTAAGAAAATTGCATTGATGATTGTCTGTAAATTATGTGGCAGTAATTTATAATTTTTTATTGTATAAAAAAATCATAAAAATTATAACAATAAGGCTTGTTTTAAAATTATGTGCTATTTGAAAGGACATTAAAAAAAGTAATTACTTTAAAATTATGCATATTCTTTGCATTTTGATATTCTGTTGTTATATTTTGCAGTAATATTTTTTGCAAAGAATTTGTGTTTTAATTTTTAAAAAATTCTGTACCTCATTTCAAAATTCAATTTTGTTAATTCAGGTATAGTAGCATTGAAAGCTTGCCCAAATTCTATGTGCTATGTAAATGGTAGAGAAGTATCAGATGAAGCTGTCCTTCAAACTGGCTCTCGAGTTATTCTTGGCAAATATCATGTCTTTAGGTTTCAGAATCCTGAACAAGGTACATTCATCATTTAACCATTTCTCACTGCCTTAAATTGATCTTTATTAAATCTAAACTCCTATAAAATTCTATATTGCAGCTCGTGAATGTAGAAAATCTTATATTGAAACTTCAAATAACAGTAAGTATATTATTGGTCATGATATTATGTTACAATAATATTATAGATCAGTATTGTAGTACAGCATGTGAAGAAAGAAGAATCACCCTAAATAACTTTTGATCTAAATATCAAATTTTCACATACTAGAACTCTATCTTAATGGTTGGAGGGGATGACTTGTAACATACTAATTTACAGACAAATCATACACAAAAACATACTTTCTCTGAGTAAACATACCTTTTTTTCAATGTCTTATGATTCCTGACCCCCAAAATATCGGTGATAGAAGCACTCTGGGAAATATGGTCCTAATAGTGTGGTCAGGAGAGCAGCGAAAGTGTGGATCCCTTAATATTAATTTTGCATGTCTCGAGAACTTTTTGAGCGAATTGAAAAGTTTTCATATAAAATCTGTATATTCAAAGATACGTCTACGCAAAAATAATAATTTTTAATAATAGTCTAAAAAATTTTGAATAGCAAGGTTATTGAATTTTTACATCCTTTTAAGTAATCTAATTTTAGATAGCAAAAAAAAGCTTTTGAATAGGCCATGGTTTAGAAATTTCCCGTCGCAATTCAATATCAGTTTGCAAGTAAATATTCGATTTTCCACATCAACCGCATTTCACATAAAAATAACGGATCAATACACGTATTTACGAATTGAATTGATCCGAATTGAATACAAAATACAAAATCGACACAAATTACAATTTGCACTTAATATTCACATGATTTGCTCAACATAATTTCTCGTTTTACCAATCATATTTTTTGCTTTTCATGTTGAAATGGTTTGGAAATTTCCCGTCGCAATTTAATATCGGTTTATGAGTAAATATTCGATTTTCCATATCAACCGGATTTCATATAAAAATAACGGATCAATATACATATTTACGCAATTTTAGAATAAAACATCACGATTTTTATTCAGTGTGATTTAAAACTTTATATGTTCTTTAAAAAACTTTCTAGCTTTATAAAATCACATCAGTTCCGCAGTGGACTAATCGTTAAGACACGGTTCCCAGCAGATAACCGAAGTCAAGCATCACTGGCTGCGGTCAGTGTGCGGGTGGGTGACCACTTGGATCAGCCTGCGTAGGGACCGAGGGTGTGCGATATTGGTCCTCGTTAAACTGTTCTACCTTAAAGTGCTCGACTTCGCGTGCAGGTCATCGGGCTACCGAAGCGGGGGTGCCATCCCCTCCGTAGAGGATCAAAATTGTGATGGCATGTCTTCGGATCATCCTCAGATATGTTTCCCAGACCGTCCCCAATAACCCATTGTGCAGCTCTAGTGCGACGTAAATTAACAACAACATTTGGGGAATTCTATTCACGTAGTTTTTAAAATTTCTCCTTGTTGTATTCATACATTTTAAAATTATGCATCATTATTCCACATCGCTTCAATTTAAAGACCAAATGTTGTGATTTGAATGATTTAAAAATCGCCTATTGTTATTAAAAAATCGAATACCCTGTTTCTTTTTCTCGCTATTTTAAAATCAAACATTGCAAAATGCATTTATGTGATTAGAAATTAAGTTTCGCTATTAATATTAATGCTTTTTAATAATCATACATCATAATTTGTATTCATGTTTTTTATTTTAAAGAGTTTGAAATAAGAAGCTATAAGAGTCAGTTATCTATCTAGCCTACTAATAATTCAAAACGTATCTGTATCTTTAAGTTCTATGTTTATTCAGATAATTAAAAAAATTATTGTTTTCAAATTCTTTTTATCATATTTCTGAAACTATATTTTTATATTTATTGATTAGATATTATTTCCTAAAATAATGTCTTATAATTTTGATTATTTTTATTCATTTATATTTTAAGTATTAAAATATCATGAAGTGAAATTTTAAAAAAAGTAATGTATCAATTTCTTTTCATTCATCAAAAATTTAATTACAATTTTTAATTTTCTAAACTCAGAAGTTAATTGCAATCAATGAATATATATGACCCTGTGTGTAAGGTCTATGCTATTTTATATTCCTTTTCTTTAATAATCTCCTTATCAATTTTATGTTCTTTTAAAACATTTATCTAGAATTATAAGAAAGTTAATTGAATCAAGAATTAATAAAATAAATGTAATTCAAAAGTGTGTAACTACTTAATATTTGTGTTTCCCTGAAGATTGTGTAACATATGACTTGATAATTTCATATGATTAAATTCACGTAAAATTTTCAGCTATTTTTGTATTTGACCAATCACAGGTATAAAAGTTACATTCTTTAAAATGATGTAAAAATTTGTATTTCTTAAAATACAAATTTTTTTTCAGCTATTTTTAAATAAAATACTAAAAAATAATTATTAAAAATTATTTTTTGTGGGGAATAGTTTTTGTGGATAACCAAATTTTATAGTAGTGTGCAAGAATTATTTTGTTTGCTTAAAACGTTTTTGCGATGTAGCAAAATGCACAAAAAATAAAATTAACATTGAGGGGTCCAAACTTTTGACTGCTCTCTTGACAAAATTATTCGAACTATATTTACCAGATTGTGTCTATCCTTTGCATATTTTGGGGGTCAGGAATTATAATCTGCCTGTAAAAAAGGTATGTTTATTCAGAGAAAATGCATTATTATGTCTGATCTCATAACTTGAAATATCCTCTGGGCTAATTGATTAGCATATTTGAAGTCTCTCCTCTTAATTGATGAAAATCCAATCATTAGATCAAAAATTATTCAAGGCAATTTTTTTCACACTGTTCATGAATGTGTATTGATGTGTTTCTTTGAAGAAGGGTATTGATCAATCTTTTAACTTAGGTATTATACCTAAGGATTCTATTTTGAACTATTCAGGTCCGGACCCGGTAGATTGGACATTTGCTCAGCTAGAGTTACTTGAAAAGCAAGGTATTGATCTTAAAATCGAAATGGAAAAAAAGTGAGTTTTATTTATTTTTCTTTCACTATGTAAGTCAAAGATCTTTTTTAGATACATTGATACAGATTCGCTTTTGATCACCATCATAAGTCACTTGCTCAGATTTTATATGTGTGTGTTTCATTAGTTATTGATGCATATTAAAGTGTTTGGCGCAGCATATCCTCCTTTGGATCTTGTGCCATAAAACCTCTACATTCAATCAATCAATCGATGCATATTAAAGTAACATTTGTAATAAATTCCAAGGATGAATCTGAAGGCAATGGCTTTAATGTAAGCAATATAAATAATGTATGCATCAAAATTATCTACTATAAACGATTTTAAAGTTTTTTTTTTTCTTGTTTTTTTGCATTCCATGTAAAGTTATAAAACCTATATTAACAATATGTTTAGGTGTTTGAAATAATTCATTTTATGCTGATTAAATAAATGCATGCAGAATCTATAAGCATATATTTTTTCATGTTTGTTTCCAGCTATATATATATAAAATTTTATTTGTATTATATATTTCAAAAAATTAAGTGTCTGTAAAGTCGAAGCTATGCCATCCCAAATGTGCACAAACAGGAGAAACTTTTAAGGACATTGTTATTACTGTTTTTTTCTTTCTAGTGTAAGAAACACACTATTTTTAAATTCAGATCACAGGTGTAGCATTAAATTATATATTTTTTGAATGGAAAAATATATAGACTGTTAAATAATGGTAACTACTAGATGGGCAAATAACTAAAAAAACTGAGATGTATTTATGTTTCCAAATTTATTTTAGTTGTTTTTTTTTTTTTTCTTAAAAAAAGAAAAAGAAACATTGGTCTAGAAATATATTGAAATTCTACTTGGAGAAAATAAACATTTAAAAAAGAAGCATTTAGAAAGTCGAGAAGAAGAAAATAAACAATGATTTATGCTAATTCATATTAACATTTTTTATATGAATATGTGGATAAAATATTTCTTTTCTAATCTCTTGAGTTATGAAAGTCTAGCATTTACTTTCCCACATTCTATATAAAATGAGACTTTAAAGGTATCATTAAAAGTCAATTTAAATATATATATATTTTTTTCAATTATTTTGTTTCAGCAAAGTTTTGTATAGTTCTGATAACCTTTATTTATTTATTTTTTAGTGAAAATGATTACAGCAAATAATGTTGTCATTTAGCTTTTTTTTTTTTTTTTTTCCTTTCTTAAATTTTTGTTTTTTAGTTTTATCAGCAATATATATGATGATATAGCTAATGTATCATTAAAATCAGTTTCATTAAATGTACTTAATATGTATGACTACATCAGTTTTCCTTTCCTTACACTCTGCAGTTTGCACTGTTTATTTTTGCTGCTTGTGCCGTGTGTTTATTTTATATACTGTGATAAAAAAAGAAAGCTTTTGTAAATAGTTTAATGTAAAAATGGTTATTACTTTTAAATATCTATTAAAGTGCCAAGATTATAAATTGTTTGAGTATTAACTGTAGTATATTTACAGATTAGTTGCTCTGGAAGAACAGTATAAAAAAGAAAAAGAAGAAGCTGATCAAATATTTCAACAAGAGAAAAAAGTAAGCTCTTTTTTTTCTTTCAAAATTCTCATTCTACACTAATTTATTGTGTTTGAAATATTAAAAAAATGTAATTGTTTTCATCAATTTAAAGGAATTGTTCATCTGTAATTTTATATAATCTATTTATTGTTATTTTAAACCCTATATACTTTTTTATTTTTTTCATTCTTTTAAAACTGAAATTAATTATTTAATTACTTAATATTTTTAGTAACATTTTACATTAATTTTAAATTATCCCAATTTTGTGTATGTGTGCAGAAAAATGCTGAGTGCCATTTCATTTTTTCCCTTTCATGTTATTGATTATTTCATTTTAAAATGTGTTTATAAATGTGTATTTTAGTATAAGATTTTTGATTATAAAGATGGGAATATAATATCATTATATATGTGTGTGTGTCTGCTTGGCAAGTTTTAAGAAATCATCTTTAGATCTAAGATGCTAATATATGATGCTTTATTCAATTTATTATCTGTTCTCAACAAGGACTGAATGAAAAAACGTTTTTTAACATACACAAAAAGTAATTCGTTATTATCTGATTTATAATGATGTATTTTTTTAAGCTTAGAGAAGAGAAATCCAAAATTTTTAAATTGTAACTTTTGTATTGCAGAATTATGAAGCAAAAATTGAAAGTTTACAGCGACAAGTTGAAGAGCAGTCACTAATGTCAAGTATGTACAGTTCTTGTTGCATTAATGAGTTAGAGACTACTACTGATGAAGATAACGATTACAGTAATTGATAGGCTTTTTATCTTTCTCTACAACATAAAAACTCATTTCTGTTTTATATTAAGTAACATTCATTTATTTTTAGTTGAACCCGTTTGGACTGAGCACCAATATCAGCTAGCAGAATGGGCTTTCCAAAAATGGAAATATCATCAATTCACTTCTTTACGTGATGATCTATGGGGAAATGCTATATTCTTAAAAGAAGCTAATGCTATTAGTGTTGAGCTGAAGAAAAAAGTATGATATATCTGACTCTTATTACAACTCATACTATGGACTTTCAATTTGTAGCTATATTTAAATTTATATTCATTGTATATAAATTTATATGTAATTTTACTATTCATAAGAGTTTTCTATACTTTTAAAATTCTAAAAAGTCATGAGCCATAAAATAGAAAATTAATATTAGGATGATTAGGCTCTATTTTATTTATAAAATCGATTAAATGGTTGTTGTGTTTTTTTCGTTCACACACAGTATTAGTATTTATAGAATAGCACTGAAGCAAAAAAATTCAATGAAATTAAAATAAAGCTGTAAGGAAACAATGGTTTACTATATTTTACAATTTGCTCACTTTTTCCAGGTTCAATTTCAATTTGTCTTATTAACTGATACTCTGTATTCACCACTGTTACCAGACATGTTGAATCATGATGATATTGAAGATGGTATGGATCGCCCTTACCCCCGTACCATTGTAGCAGTTGAAGTACAAGATACCAAAAACGGTGCTACGCATTATTGGACATTAAGTAAATTGAGGTAAACTTGAAAAGATAACTATCCCTTATTATTTGATTTGCTAATCCCCTTATCTTTATAATGTTTCTAAATGTGATTCGCAACACTTCTTTTATTCTACAAATAAATATTAAAATAAGAAAACATATTTTCTTTGATAGCAATATATAATTTCTATGAATAAAGTGGTTTAATAAATATATGTGACTTAGTTGTATTGCTTTTATTTGGTTTTCTCAGAAGCTTTTCAAACAGAAATTCTATTTAGAAAATGTTACAAATATTTTGTTAGTTATTCTTTAGTTTGCAATAGTTCTTAAAAGTATTTCCTTTAAAAAAAAAACAATAAGATCTGTGTCAATAACATTTTGGGATACTTTTTTAAGTACTTATAAATTTATGAGTAACAAATAGAGACTGAAGATAATTCTTTTCCAAGGTTGCCACTCTACAGGAAAAACCTGTAAAATTCAGGGAATTTAAAAATCACCTAAAATGCAGGGAATTTAGATTTTTTTTCTTAATAAACTGAGAAATATTGGGAATTTTGTTTATTTTCTTATTTATTATGTTTCTTATTTTATTAAAAAATGGTGACCACTCAAAGCATAATCTATGAATATTTAAGGATAATATTTCAGTTATACTAAACTATTTAATTTACTATAGCATTATTAAAGTATGTTCATCTGTTAAATTTTTCCAAGTTTTTCCCTCAATTAAAATTAGTATAGTTAGCCCAATATAGCAGACACAAGAGCACAGTAATTATGTTTCCTCTTAATATATTGTGTATAATATGTACAGGGAAAACACAGGGAGTTTTTTTCCAGATTTAAGTGGCAGCCCTGTTTTCTAATGTATTCTTAAGTTTATTTTATTATTTTTAATTTGTACTTCTAAACATGTGAAATTATGAATCTTCTATTACAAACTAATGAAAGTAACTATGATTGTGTTGAACAATAACTTTCATGCATTACTAATTAATTTATCTATTAGTTAGAATTATTATAGTAATATTTTTTATTAACTAGTATCATATTGCAGTACTTATTGCTTTTTGCTTTATGCTGATTAGCTCTTAGAGTCAAGCATTTAGATTTAGTAATTTTTACTGCTGCTTGAAAACAAGTATGCATAATTTTTTCGATTAAAGTTTTCCTTTATTTCAGTAGAAGACGTATATAACGCAATTTTATAATGCCCAATTATCCATAAACCACATTAGCTTTATGGGTATAAACGATGGATTTTGTAGTAAAGAAATTTCTATGACCAAAAAAAAGATATTAAGTTTTTACATAATTTTACTTAATTATTTGCTAAGAAGTTAAAATTTCAAAAGCTAAACAAAAAAATTTATTAATTTGTTTCTTCCTAGTTCTATTGCTGCAGAATTTTTTTTTTTTTTTTTTTGTAAATTGTTCTAGACTAATATTGCCATATTTAGTAAGATACATGAAATGATCTATATAATATAAAACTCAATGTAATGCATAGCCCCAGGTTTCAAAGATTGCATTATAAAGATCTACTGCTTTATAGTATGATTTTTTTCTACATACATTCATACCACATAAAAGAATTTCTGAGATATGAACTACAGCTTTATTTTAAACCATAACTTCCAAAATCCTCATCAGAGAGCTAAGCTTCTTCAGTTAAATTCTGGCTTCGTAAGTTTGTAGCAACCTAGAAAACTTCTCCAAAAGAAAAAGGAAGGAATGGAATCTTTTCTTTTTTTACTTGTATTTTTTTTTTTTCATTTAGCTTGATATATTTGAGTTTATTTAGTATGACCATTTCTGCTTCTTACACCTTTCATTAAGCTTTTTATTCGATCAATTTATTTAATAATTCATTTATTTCCTTCAAATTAGGAAAATGTTCTTTCAGCATGAAACTAACATATTTTTTTGGTATTAAAATTTTGCTATAAGAGGAAAAATTTGCCTTTTCAAAAATAAATCAATCAAAAACGATATTGCTTTGACTTCATTAAAATACGAATGTTACCATTACATGTTTCACACAGTTACATGAGGTTTTTTTCCCATTATGTTTATCATATCATTGTTTCTAATAATGTTAAGCTTGGTTGAATAATATTTTTACTACAATTTTCTCTTGAAACATTTTAAAATGAGCCTAAATTGTTGGTTTGATGTGTTATTTTCTCGCATTTAACATTATTCCATGTAAAATAATTCCATGCATTTTTTGTTGTGCATGTGTTTTTATAACCTTTAATAAATGCACGCTGTTGCATGCAAGCAACCTGAGTTATATGTATTTAAATCTGTACTATAATAACTTGTAGACGTCGGCTGGAACTAATGCGTAGCACATATAATGAAGATACATCCCCTGATTCGTCCCCTGATGCTAATGATGAGTTCCTACAGTGCATCACAGCGTGTGCTAAGCAGCGCCTATCGGCTGGCCTCACAGTTAACAGCCTTATACCTTCCAGAAACAGGTTGGTCCTGTTCTTAACGCCCTGTCGTTAAACACGAGTTATCTTGTGATGCGCTGTGTAAAATCGGCCGAATCAGTGTACTTTTTCCGCTTAAAACTTGCAGGGTGATCACGTCAATGAAAACTTTCCTTTAGATTTTTTCCCTTGTAAATTCTAGTTTAAAGCTCTACAAATGTTCTTGTCAATTTTAACTCATTAGTAAGATTTTTCTTAGAAGATAGAAACTTTTTTTCTTATTATCACTTAGCTCTGGTTAAACTATTCTTGTTTTGAACATGTTCAGTATAATACCATTTCATGCCTAAATTTAGAATGAATATGGGGATAAAATAAAAAAATTTTGTCTGAAAAGAATTAACTTCTGTATTTACTTTTTTCAAAGTATGATTCGCAATGAGCTGTGATGGTTGGGTGTTTAAAGGCAATGAGCTGTCATTGCAGAAAACTGAGGTTTGATCCTCAGTGCTGGCTTGAAGTAGTGAATGGGTACCATCTTGTCTTAGAAGTAAAGATAACCTGTACGTACACGGGAAGTACTTAATGATTCACAATAGCTGCATTATGAATTTTGCAAAGTTCTTAATTAAAACTTACAGTTTAATTTTCAGTATTTAATATATTAGTCTTTTTCTGCTACAAATAATTCTAACTAGCTGATCAATGAATATTAAGTTGAAGCTTCTTAAATTTTTAATGTATTTCATGTGAATTAGTGATCTATTTATCATCTGGTGGGAGGCTCTAATTATATTAAACTTCTTAATTTGCTCCATCAAAAGCTGTATGAAATGAAAATAATGTTTTTATAGATTTGAACATGCTCTGAAAGATAGTTAAATTGCTTTAATTATCCTACTTTGAGTTTAAAAACTTTTTAAACTTTGAGTTTAAAAAGTCTTTTCAATTATTATTTATTGCTCCAATTTTAATTTCAAATACTATTTTTTTTTAATTTATGAAAAACGTTAGTTTAAACTAAGTTTAATTAAAAGTTCAAAATTTGTTCTGTGTTGCTTGAAAGCAGCAAATCCCTTTGAATTTATAGGTACAGCATTCAAAAAATCATGTAATCTGCAATTTTTGGCCTATTATTTATGGACCTTGAAATATTTAATTTTTTACCTCTGAACTTTTTCACTGTGGTGTCCTCTATCAAATTAGATTTTAAAATATTCTAGCTCATTTCACATTTTCAGGGTTTTTCATTGATGATGTAAATTTTCTTGATCACCCTGCAAAAAAAATTTTTCTTTTAATTTGAAAATTTTTGGCTGCTGAAACTTTTTGAAGTAAAAGTTATTATTATTTACCTATTATCTCCTCTAAATTTTCTTTCATGAATGTATTAATTATTTTTTCGGAACGTGTGTTTTTTTATCATTTCGATAAGCAATAGTTTTATTTTTTTGAACTATCAAAATTTTCTTTGTCACATTAGTACTGGTGTATATTTTAAAGAATTAAAATGTATTAAAAAGAAATTTGTGTATTTAATGTATGTATTTTTAGCGATAATGTTCCATTTTGTTATTAGGGAAATATAATTCTAGTTAAAAAGGCACATAATAAATTTTAAATGAACTATTAAATGCCACCCACACATTGCTACACTTTTATTAAGAATTTTTAACTGTTCTATAAGCTAAAAAAATTGATAAACTAATCCTTTTTTTTTAAAGAAAAAGTTATTTTGTTCTATTTTTTGTTTTTTAAAAAATATATTTTTTGATATTTAATAGAGAAAATTGTTTAATCAAAGACCAAAAAAAAAAATCTAAATTCATAGCATAGGTATTTATTATTTACATGCTATCTAACGTATAAATTTTATTATAAACTCATTTTGTATAAATTATTTTTTGTAGGCCTCTTTCCTACCCCTTATATTGACAGTAATTAATCCCTTAAATTCTACATTAAGCATTCTGTAGTACATTAAATTTTATTCTTCATTCCTTCAAATGATGTACTATATAAATTATGCATGTTATCAATGCTGTTTTAAAACAGAAAGTGTTGTGCTAAGTTAACCTAATTTTTTCAACCTTTGATTTTGACTGTTGTGCTTGCTTTACGCTTTGCTAATTGCATGGCAATAAAACATATTATTTTGTGTGTGTGTGTGTATTTTTTTTATCCTTTGCAAATTAAATTTCTATCTTTACTGATGTTTTACTATGTTTCTTGCAGACAACGCTTAGAGCTTATGAGAGAAATGTACCACAATGAAGCTGAATTATCACCAACTTCTCCTGAATATAATGTAGAAAGCATTACTGGTGGCGATCCATTTTATGACCGTTTTCCTTGGTTTAGACTTATTGGGAGGTTAGCTTGTTTCCTATTATTATTATGCTTATTAATTGGAACTATTTTTTTCAGCAGCATTTATTATGATATTGGTTTAGGTTCAATTCTGGAAATATCTGAATGCTCAGTTACTTTCTTTCTTTTTTTTCTTCCTCCATTATTTTATGTTTATTTTTTATATTTATTTTGTTGATAATTTTTTTACTATACCTTAATTATGTTCAATGGCACAGTGGTTAAATAATTGCGCTGGGTCTGATCACTGGTAGTGGCTTGAAGCCATCCAGCTTTAGGTTAATAAGTATCAATACATCTAAAGGTAGCTGTTGGGTGATGGTTACCCCCTTGCAAGGCCGTAGCCAGGATATTTTTTCGGGGGGGGGGGATATGGTATGAAGCAAGGGCAGTTACAGACATGCAAAGTAGAAGGAAAACATAGTAGCAAATATTGTTTATTCTGCTTGCAAAAGTTAAACTAGTAATTAAAAAATATTACATAATAATTATTTTTCAATTATTATTACATAATAATTATAATCAATTTGTAAACAAAGTTTACAAAGACATGCGACGGGGATTTGAAGAAAAAAAATTTCGATTACCTTTTTAGGACAAACCGGAATATCCCAAAGTATGCTTAATTGGCAACGTAGCCAATATTGATAACAAGCAATAAGTGTTTGGGGAAAAGATACTGTCACATTCTTCCATTGCTGAAAGTGCCGTATCTGGTCTACTGAGGGGTTCAAGCAGGTTCCACTTTGATGCCCATACTTCCATTTCTCCCATGAGGTTTTCTATGTCAGTGAAATCTGCGTAGATTCGGAAATTGCATAAATTAATATGCTGAAAAACAATTGATTTCGGAGGAGTAGTCTAACCGAAGGAAAGATGAGCCACAAGGTCAAGTGAAGATGATGGACTAGCGAAGGTGGTGTACTGGAAAAAGGTTTGATTCAACAGTTTTTGTTTTTCTTTTTACTGAGAGGCTCAAAGAAAAACTAAAAAGTTTGAATCCCAGAATTTCGGGGGGGGGGGGGATTTGTCCCAACAGTCCCCCCTGGCTACGGGCCTGCCCCTTGCCACCATCATATTGTAGGTCACAAAATCGTGGAACCTTAACTTCCATGTCCTTACTATGGGCTATTGTGGAAATAAGTTTATAATTTTACTTAGTTTGATTAGCTAATTTCCATTATGAATATTTAAAATTAAACCTAAGACATTATTGCTATTAGTCTCTAAATCCCGATAAATCCAAAATTTAGTTTTCCAAGTAACAATAAGAAGCCAAAAAAATTCAATGTAAATAATTTTGACATCTACATTACAATAATTAGTTTAAATATTCTGCTGGTAAATAATTAATTTTTTGTGTGTATTCAAATCTGTTTCTAAATATGTACAAAATACATTTTTATAAATTGTTTCATGAATAAAACCATGTTTACAGTTCACTCATATTAATCACCAGGCATATATAAAATATTAATATCATTGTATAAATTAATTTTGTTCTTAATTTCAAGTATGATGTATTATGACTATAGAATTAAAAGAAAAGCTCATCTAAACAAATCATTTTTCATTAATTTAAGTTTTTCTCGTTTTTGCACAAAATAGTATTTAATTAAACTTACCATGAACTGGTGAAGCTCTATTTCTTTCAAAATGTAAAAAATACTTACTTTTCATTTATATTTAAAAAAAATTTTAGATATTAAATAACAAAATGAGTAAAAAATTTCTGGGAAAACCTATATAATATTCTCAACCAAATGTCTTATACAGTACAGAACCCGTTATCCGGAAATCAGAAAACCGGAAAACCAAAAAACCGGAACGAAATTCGATAAATTTTTGAGCTATTTTTAAAAAAAAAAAATTTTTTTCCTCATAAGATTTTAGGATTTTTTTTTTCTTTTTCGAAAGATGTTTACCTTACCATCATTTTGGAAATAATTATTAGTGTATTCCTTCATCGTTTATTCTTCTTTTTAAGATTATTTCCAAAAAAGCATTTTTTTTGTTGGGTTTAACAATAAACAAACGGCTTTTTGTAGCGATTCAGAAAACCGGAAAAATCAGTTATCCGGAATAGCAATGGTCCCGATCGTTCCGGATAATCGGTTCCCTACTGTACTTTAATTTGTTCCTAACATGCTAGATATGTATTTTAAATTTTTTTTTTATTAAGTTATTTTTCTATATGTTACACATTTGTACTTATGATTCAATTGCTACTTGATTAATGAATTAACTTCTAGATTTATTGTCTTTTAGAGCATTTGTATATTTGAGTAATCTGTTATATCCTGTACCATTAATCCAAAAAGTTGCCATAGTCAACGAGAAGGGTGACGTGAAAGGGTACCTTAGGGTAGCTGTGCAAGCAGTTATTGGTATGAATTTTATTTATTTCAGTTTTTTTTCCTGTAGTTTTGTTTTGAAAAGGCAATTAATAGTTTAAAAATAATTTCCTGCCGAATTTATGTTTTTCTCTTTCACAGAGGAAGAAGAACCTTCAGAAGTTAATCATAGGGGTGTAAGGCAGTCAGCTCGAATCAGTTTTAGTGATGATTTATTTCAAAAGCATAGAAAGGTAAAAATTTTATAAAATTAGATTGCATACCTTTCTTAAAAAATTTATTTTAATGTTAATAACATGGTTGTTGCTTTTGTAAGGACTGTTGAACAATAATAATCCAGAAAACACTTTTTATGTTCTTTGTAATTAGTTTGTCTTACATTTTTATTTTTGTGGGTTTTAATCATATTGCAGAACTCTTTTTTTTTATTTATATTTTTTACCACCGTAAAAGACAGTCACTTCCTCCTTCTCCATCTTTTTTTTATTTCTCTATCATACACATGACACTTCTCAGCTCCATCTCTCTTTCTTTTTTTGAATTAATTAGGCATGGGAACAAATGTCTTAATTTTATTATTAAGACTAGATTGAATAGAATTAATTGTGTTACATAAATGTTTTTATTGTACTACATTGTTTAATGTTATGAACTTCTGCCTCATCTATAGATGGTGCTGTAATCAGTAAAAAAAATCATGAATGTGCATGACTTGTGTGGCAAGCAACTGGCCGGAACAAAGGGCTTAACAATTATTATTTAAATTTGAATTGATTCGTTTTGTTGTTTATGTGCATTCAATTTGATAGTTATTTAAATTTGGCCTTTTAATTCATTCCACCATTCTACACTTAATTATCGTTCCAACACATCACAAAATTAGTCACTTTAAAAGAAAGCAAACATTTCCTTTGGAAGGAAATTTATGTAATATTGATGTCAAATATCTAAATGATTATTAATTTTCTTTTCTTACTTGTTAATTAAATCTTAGGAATAAATTATTATGAATTATTTGATTTTTAATTTAATTCTTAAAAATTTAATTATTATTCATTGTGATCCTTTTAATTCTTTAAATAAATCAGAGCTTGTCACTTTATTTTTTTCATCATTATGTGAATTTTTAATAGAAAAAAATTAAAATTTCCTGAATTTCTTTAATTAATATGAGTATGATTTTTAAGATTCATAGTTAATTTTTTATTAAGTATAAAAATATTTTATTTTTTAAAAATGTTCTTTTAAACTCATATACATAATTTTAATAAAATAATTTAACTTTCAGGGCTCAAAAGCAGAAAAAGAAATTATATCAGAAAAAGATTTCAGTTCTTCCCAAGAACGAATTGTTGAAGGACAAGGACCAACTCCTGAAAATTCTGGATTTGAAATAGGTTTATTTTTTATCTTAGTATCAAATTAAAATTGAATTAAGCTCCAGTTTTATTAAACAGATGGTTTTTGACATTTTAGAGTTTTCTTAATATGGTAAATGTTTGTCTTTGGATAAAGAAATATTGATTAAGCAAGTTAACCATGAATGTTCGTAATTTTTATCCACAAAGTTTTTTCTGATACTATACTGTGCAAGTTTACAAATGCAAATTTTACTATGAACTTAATATCAAGTGTATTAATTAATTTGAAAAATAAAAATAGAATTTCAGTATTTTAGAAACTAAAATGTTGCAAATGTTAAATAAAATCAACAATCATCTAGGTGTATTTTTTTCTTATATTTTTATATATTTTGAACTTTAAGCATCATGAAAAAAATTTATTAACTTTTCCTATTTAAAATTTTTCCCCAGGGGTAACTATAATTTCCAAAATCTGTTGAAAGTTTTTTCAGTACCTCTGTACTAGATGGTACTATTATTATTATCAAACTAATAAAGTACTAGACCACATGTTCACTAGTAGGTTATGTCTTCAGCTTAGTTAAGTAAAAACTGTTTCATATAGCTTTGATTTATTCAAAATATAAATCTGTGTTTTTATTGTACTATTATATTTTTATTGTCTGTGTATCATTATAAAAGCTCATCATTGCGGGAATACAAAATTATTTAATTTAAAGTTTTTCGAATGATTTATAAAGTGCTTTGGGTCTATATTCAAAATTAATTTTGAATTAACTTTCATTTGTTAATATTTAACTGCTTAACATTATAAATACCATTATCAAGGTGATTTGATAACATAATGACAGTTTCATGCATTTTTATTTAGAATTTGGAGAAATTAATGTATGCAACATTCTCCTGGAAGCAAAATGTTGCCAAATATTAATAAAAAATCATAAAATAAATTTTTAAAAGCTGTAACTAAGCTAAATGATCAATGCCAGTAATTTTTTTTTTTTGACAGTAGACACAAATACCACAAATACTTTCATAGAAAAAATAAGAATTAAAATTTTAAATTTTTTGAAGAAAAAAAACTTTTATCCCATTACTTGTTCTTAATTAGGTCATTCTTTTTGTAATTAGAATTCTGTTTCTTATTTTTTTTTTCTTATTTTTTTTTTTTTTTTTTTTTTTTTTTTTGCTCTATGATTGACAAATTTTCTTTTCTGATTTTGAAGACTCTCTGTGAACCATTTTTAATTTAACTTCATATTGTACAGCATTTAAACTGCATAAACATGTATACTATATAAACATTACTTTTCTTAATATTTTCGTTGCATTTTTTTAATTTCTTAAAAGAAAATGTGTGTTTGTTTTGATTTAGTTTTTACTATTTTCAGATATGTATTCCAAAGAAGAATTAAGTAAAGACATTGATGAAAAATGCAACATCCTCTCTGAAAATGAAGAGAAGAATTGCGACCACCCTGATCATCTCCATTTGGGAAAAGAATTCACATTTAGAGTCACAGTTTTGCAAGCTATAAATATTTCTAAAGAATATGCTGATATTTTTTGTCAGTTCAAGTAAGTGTTGTTTAAGAAACTCTATATTGTATTTTATTGTTCATCCTTTATTTAAAATTTATGTCCTTTTTTTTTTTTTTTTTTTTTTTTTTTTTTGCTTTCAGTTTTCTTCACCGTCATGATGAAGCCTTCTCTACAGAACCCTTGAAAAACACTGGAAAAAGTCATTCACCTGGGTTTTTTCATGTTCAAAATGTGAGTTTGAGGAGTTATTCTATTTTTGCAACAAGACTACAGAGCACTAGTTAGCACTTATAAGATAAATGCTTAATTGAAACGAAAAAAGGAAAACAATTCATAGTTAAAAAATATATGTGTTTGCAGATGTCTGGCCAAGGTACCTTATACTTTGTATGAATTTAACTTGGCAGTATAGTAGAAATTTGAGTTCTGTGTGGGTTACAGAACAGTTTTCATAGAATTTTTAGTGAGTTTTAATTATAAAATGATGGTTATTATAAAATGAAATTATAAATAGAATTTTCAATAATTAGGTTTATCCGTTAAAATTGCCTTTTACATTAATTTGTTTCTAGCTTTTCTAGCAATTTTTTTTCTCTAATTTGATATAAATCTTTATTTAATATTCAATAACCAATGATGAGTCTCAAAGCTGTTCATTTCTTTTAACAAAATCAAAAAGAAGAATAAAAATAGAGCAAACCATATAAATGCTAATTATGTTTTTTTTTTTTTAAATGGAACTATTTATGTACAAAAATTGCTCACATTTATTTTATTTTTTTAAATAATAAAATAAATCATTATGGTAATTAAAATTAATTATATATTTTTTTTTTATTTCTAACAATTTTATTTCTTTTTAAAAGAAAAATTAACTTATAATCCAACTCTTTTCAGTTCGAAATAAACCAATTAAAATCTCTAGAATAGATTTACTTGTTTTTTTTATTTATTTTTAATGGTAAATTAAAATTTCATAAATTATATACATACTAACTAGTTAGTGATATTCTTTTAGCAATAATAGAAATTAATATCTATTATCCAACTCTTAAACAAATAGTTCTGATATGTGTAAGTAAATTGATTTATGCTATAGTTCTAAAATATGCTAACTTCATTTTTTGTGCATTTTCAGTGCAATTGTGAAAGTGTTTTGAAATCAGCTAACATATTTTGATAGTTGACCCACAAATGATTTTCTTATTTGGTATAGGCTATAGCACACTGGCAAGTTAAGCTTACACAAAGTATAGTGACCCACTTGTTTTTACTTCATACTTTTATACAAAAAGTGGGTTGTTCAGTATTTGTTGAATAATTCTAACTATTGTAACTCATTTTGTAATTAAATTGGATATAATATGTAAATTAAAATGTAATCTTACTTTATTTTTTCATTACACTCTCATAATTTATTCCAGATGGGATAGAACTTTTTGTAGAAGAAAGTTTATTCATAAATAATAAAATCTACATTCTCTATTTTGATTAGTGAAAAACTTTTCATGCTACAAATTTTAATTTCATATTTTGACCTTTCACCTATCCATTCTATCGATAATATAATACTTAGCTTATTCTATACCTAACTAGTTTTGTATTTTATTTTAGATTACTGTAAAAGTTACTAAATCCTTTTTGGAATACATAAAGGCACAACCTATCGTTTTTGAGGTTTTTGGCCATTACCAACAACATCCACTGCACAGAGATTCCCGTGATTTTGTATCGCAACAAAGGTATGTCTTGTCTTTTCTTTTCTACCCATAATACAAAATATTTTCCAAAAACTCATGGTTTTTTTTCACTAAAATAGCCGACAGCCTCCAAGACGTATGTTTCCTCAATCTATACCTATATCACAACCAATTCGTTCTCCTAAATTTGGTGTTCTTCAATCTCTCAGGTACTAAACCTATTAAAAAGATCTTGATTTTTTTTAAATAAAAAAAAGCAATTGAGTTTAATAGCTTTTTAAAACTTTTCTTTGCAGTACTACACACATTCACGCAAGACATGATCTTTTGGTATGGTTTGAAATATGTGAATTAGAACCCAATGGAGAGTAAGTATTTTAACTATGAAATTAATAGAAATGCAGTTTTTAACTAAAATATACTTATTTGATTCATTTTTGTGTAGATATGTTCCTTCTGTCATTGATCATAATGATGACAGTCCTTGTAGAGGTACATTTTTACTACACCAAGGTATTCAGAGACGCATTAGGATTACTTTAGTTCATGAACCCATGATTGACTTCCAGTGGAAGGAGGTGCGAGAATTAGTTGTGGGTATGTGTTCTATTAATTTAACTTCTTTATAGCATATTTTCTCTGTCTAAAAATTGAATAATATGTTATTTGATCTTTTTAAATTATGTACAGGAAGTTCATTAGCTTTTAAATGTCAAGAATCCTCTAAAACAAGCAATATTTTTTGACTTAAAAACAGAACTTCTTCCAAATGATTGTTAAATAAAAGCATAATAGTAATTCATTAAAAATATGTTGCATTATTTCAAAATAAAATTCAAAACATTTAATTTAAACTAATCATTAATTTAAAAATTTTCTTTACTTTTTGTTCATGAGTTCTATACTTTTTTTATATTTAAAGTCAATATAGAGTTTTGATAAAGCAAATTTCAGTTGAAGCATATTTTCTTCAGAAAGAATAAAGATCTTCGAATAATAGAGTAATTAGTAAACAATAAAAATGTTAGTTAAGTCATGTGCATAAAATGAAAAAGGAAAGTATGGGTTTGCTTTCTAGATCTGAAAGATGGTCATTTATATGTAATTAATTACATAACCTTAACTTCTAAATTTGCTTGAAAAACAATTGATATGACATATATTTCACTCATTTTTTGGCGGCCATTTGTCAGGAAGATTGAGATGTTATTTTCTGCTTTGTAAATATATTTTTAAAGTGTTAAAATACAAATTGTAGGACGGATTAGGACTACTCCTGAATGTGACGATGATGATTCTGATACATCTGTTCTTTCACTTGGAATATTCCCGGGAGATTATTATGAAAAAACTGGAGATGACAGGTAAATGTTTTCACTGGCATTTCTTTATTCTTTTTAAATTATATTTTATGTCTGAATTTATAGATTTATGAAGTACAATATAAGAAGAGTTTTTTCTTTTAACTAAAAAATATTTTGAAATAGGCTTTAATTCTTTAGATATAATGTATTTAATAATTACAGGCTAAACCTTAAATAATGAAACTATTACAGTTTTTTGAATAAATGAATTATATTTTCGAATTTGAAAAATTTCATTGAAAACCTAATATTTTAGAGAACTTTTTATATATAAATTTTATTTACTAATTTCATTAGGACGGATGAAATCAGAAAACAGTATTTGATACCTTAAAATCATAGTGTACAAAGTCATTAATTAATTGGATTTGTTTTTATTTCCCTGTCGAAAAAGTAACATTATGATTTTAAAAGAAATATTGTGAAATTACCCATTTGTTTAAAATACTAACTTTGGGTTTTTAATTAAAACAAAATCTGAATTTGGGATGCTTATAAACTCTGACATAAAAAAATTACTAATTGTTTTTAATTTACGTCTTCATTTCTTTTTGTCTACAATGTCAACCAAGAGATCTGCTATTTTAGAATTTTTTAAGCAGGTAAAATAACAGTGTTAAATCGTTAATTTGCTTATATATATATATATATATATATATATATATATATATATATTCTACCATATAATTTGATATATTATTTTTAACTGCCAATATGTTTTATTACAAATTGTTTTTATTTAGTGTCATTTATGTAACTTAGTTATATTAGTGCCATGCTAACTTTTAAATAAAATTTAATAAATGTATTTTAACTTAGTTGTTTCCTACTCCATTCATTGATTTCTTTCCATTCTGTATTTTTATTACTTTAAATTAAATTAATTTTATATTTTGCAGAATATTTTATCGTTTTGAAGCTGCTTGGGATAGCTCATTGCACAACTCAACCTTGATGAACCGATCAACTCCAGGTGGAGAAAGAATATATATGACTCTCTCTGCCTACCTTGAGGTAACTTCGTTAAATACATAACATGAAACAATTTCAAAATCCTAATTCTCACACACTGAAAACATAAGTAATATAATCCGATATTGATAAATAAAAAACTCTTAGACATGGATGTAAAATAAATTATAATTTATATGTATTTATGTTGTGTATTTACATTTTAATTATCATTTCAATTATGTAACTCAGAATGATGTAACAGGTTATATTAATAAAAAAATATTGTTATGAATCTTTAAAAGAAACCTTACTGGTAGCTAAAAGTTACTTCAATGCAGAACTTAAGCATTAACTATAGCTTATTTTATATTGAATCTGCTAAAGAATTCAAAATGAAAGAAAAAGTTTTTTAAATTCTTAATAACAAAATTGGTTTCAGTATCATAAATAGTATCTTATTATGATTCTTCTTATTAATTATATTTATTTGTTTTTAATTTATTTTACATTTAACTAAAATTTGTATTTTTACTAATGTTTTAAAATACTAAAACTAAAATATTGGCTCTGCATTTTAGTTGGAAAACTGTGCACAGCCTGCAATTATTACAAAAGACTTATGTCTCATCATTTGTGGTAGAGATGCGAGAACAACTCCAAGGTATTATGCTGAATATCTTTTTATTCCAAAATGCATTTTATTGTAGTGTACTCTAATTTACAATTCAAGTATAAAAGATAGCCTTTAATATATCTTTATTTTCTTTGAAAGGATATCCCCCAATGCTCGATCTCTACGCCATCTATTTTCTGGAGCTTATAAAAATTCTGAAGGTAACCATGTAACTGGTGTGTATGAAGTACTCATGAAAAGAGCTGCAGATTCTGGTAGCCCAGGTATTTTCCTTTTTGAATTGCAAAATTTAGTAGGTATTATTTATGAAGTTATTGAATGATAGGGTCATATAGACCAGGGATTTCCAACTTACATGAGGCTGGGGACCTAAATTAAAAACACAAATTAAAAAGGTTGGTATTAAAACTTACATAGTAGCACACAAAATGTTTAATGAGAAAATTGAAGTTTGTCTGCTGCAACCACCAGAGAATAGATATTCACATTTTAAATCTTAAATTTACAAGTGTGTGTGTAAATATTTTCATCCAAAATTAGTGGTTTCAAAAAGTTAAATCGGAGAATTTCTTCCAGAATATTTCTGATACACATATGCTAAATTATATTCACGAAATACAAAAATATGAAATAAAAAAGAGCAACATACACGATTATTTTTGTATTTGAATAAATATTTTCTTGTGTGCAAAACCTGAGAAATTTTTTTGCACCGTTGGTATGTTTAATTTCACAGAAACGACGAAATTAGGCTTTTATGAACAAGAAAAGTATTTTAAACTCATGCAGATTTTTTACGAAAATTATTTTATGCAACTTTTTATTCATCTACAGAAAAGGAAATATGAATTACTAATCATAATTTATGGGAAACTAGTTATAACTGAAATAATTCAACTAATTTTGCATACTTGATGATATATTTCTTAAGAATCTTTCTTCCTTAGAAACCATTTTAATACTTTGAAACAAATCTGCGAAAACAATGCACTTAATGTATACTTTTTTAAAAACATTTCATTAGTACATTTGCTAATATTTGTTTTTAATTTTTGTTTGTTCCTATATGTGTTCTGAACTGAATCGTGAAAGCAGTTATATTTTTTCAAAACAACATTTCATTAGGTCATTTCAATAGTACATTTATGAAAAATTTTGTTATTGTTCTCATTTGTGTTCTTGATTGAAACCTTAAAGCATTTCAGTTGTATAATTATTTTTATATTTTATATGAACTAAGTTCTTTCATCTCTGGCAGTCAATTTAATATAGAATTAAAAATAGAATCGCTATTTTTAATTGAATGAGGTATAGTAAACATTTTATATAAACGAATTTTTTTTCATCTGTTTCAATTGAATTAGATTTAATTCACATTTGATGAATGATGTATAATAGATAATAGCATATTGAAGTTTGATCTATTTTTACTAGGAGTTCAGCGAAGACAGAGACGTGTGTTAGATACCTCTTCGACTTATGTTAGAGGGGAAGAGAATTTACATGGGTGGAGACCACGTGGAGATTCTTTAATTTTTGACCACCAGTGGGAATTGGAAAAGATGACTAGGTTGGAAGATGTAAGTATCCATTTACTCTAAATTGTTTATTAAATATTTATTAATTTTTTAGCACTAATTTACTTTTTTAAAATTATACAGTTAGTAAATAAACATAAGGGCGACCTTTGTGCTGAAATACAAAGTAAGGTAAAGCAACGTTTAAGAGCACGAAAAATATATGAAATGCAGACATCTGTTTCGGATGCTCAAAGGGCAACCTTCATCAGTGCAACAGAAAGAAATAAGAGAACAGGGTAAATATATATAGAGAGATGACGACACAAGAGGGTTTAGAGCAACAGCCAATGGGAGGGAAGGGTGAATGGATGACGAAGAATAGGAAGCAAGGAACAAAAAAAGGGGGGGTAGCTAGGTTTAATCATGGATTTCCAAACAGGAGAAATATAAGGAACACTGGATAGGTCACTGACCAACAGTTAGTATTTATTTTTTAATTTATTGCATTGCTTTTTTGTTTTAATAATTCATTTTCTGAGGGTAAAATATGTTATAAAAAATTATTTCTTATTAATCTCAAGGGATAATTATGTCAATGCTAACTATTATTTAGTGTGATAGATGTGTATGTAACTTAGTGAAACCAGTTTAAAGATGTTTTTATCAATACCTATCATTACCCTTCTTTGTGCTGTTTTTTTTTTTTTTTTTTTAATTTTGAATTAGATTAATTTTGACTCTAAAGATGCATACATACTTTTTTTTAACTTTTTATTGCTGCTTTTGATAATGCAAATCCCTTTTATAATTTATGCAGTGTCAGTTATTCTAGACATTCTATGCTACGAAATTGCAGGATAAAAGCAAGTAAAATAGCTCACAAACTGAAAAGTTTTAAGATTCTTTTTCTGGCATAAAACATAATGTTTTTTTAGGTATAGAATATTTTAAAGAAATTTTTAATTATATTGATTTTATAAATGTCAAAAGATGTATTTTATTAATCACATCATCATTTATTAAATATTAATTTTTTTTGAAATTATATTATTGCCATTGCTGAAAAAGTTTATTGTAATATAGCTATTCTGTTTTTATTTGTATCTTTTATGCTTATTTATAAAATACATATCTTAAAAACAAATTGAGATAATAAAATTTGTCAATGACCTTTTATAATTTATAGGTTGAGAGAGTTCGACACTTATTATTACTCAGGGAAAAACTTGGAATTGACCACTTCATTGGGCATACAGCTGACATCAGTAAAATGGAAAAAGATGCCTGTAATTTAGTAGCAAAAGCCTCAATTGATGGAAATATACCATCTTCTTTGATACTTTCCCCAACTTCCCCTACTGTTTCTAATCGAACTATTATTGACGAATCTGTCTATGCTCCTTGGGAAATGACAGACAAAGAAAGGGAGCTTTCAACAAAAATTCTCTCTCTAATCAATAGTCACATTCCATCAAAACCACCTCCCATACCTTATAATAAAGTGAGTTATGTAACATTTTCTTGTATTATACAGTTTGGTTTTAATTTATTTTAGTGACTGCTTAAATAATGTATATGAAATGTTTATATCTATTACAATGATTTTAAGGACAAAATTTAAATAAAGAACTTACTTGTGCAGTATTATAATAATGAATGTTTTTGGCATAAACACAATATTAGCAATGAGTTGATTTTGTGCATTGTGCTGCCATCTAGTGGAAATTCTGAAAACCTATGAAGTTTGCGACTGGAAACAATACCAAGGGACAAAATATATTTATGCAAAAATATATTTAAAAATACTGTGGCTTATCACTCTATTGCATGAAGTCCTTCAGTTATATACTCGGCTTTATTTTAATGGAAACAGTAATTTTATTCAAAATCCTATTTATTTTTCTTGAAAATATTTTCTTTTCTTTATCTGGTTAAATATTTTACTAGGTAACAAAGCAATTTTATTTATTGTTTAAGGATGAGCTTACTACCCCAACAGATGAGGTTGATGTGATATCTAGATCTTCGAGTATACATTCGAGCATAGCATCGTCTTCTTCTCAAGAGTAAGTTAATAATTATATTTCTTTTATTCTAAAACATATATAAATCGAGACTAATTATTGTAATGTGACATAACTTTTTTTTTAATGAACTAAGCGCAAGTGGTATTTTTAATCAATCTACATTCAAGATCTGTGTAATTTGTTATGTTAATACTAAAAAGGATAATTTTATTTATTTTCATCGAAGTTAATTGAAATATTTTGTTCTTTGAAACTCTACATAAAAACTGCTGTAGTTTTTTTTTTTTATTACCCATTTCTTTTTGTGAATTTCATTGAAATGAAAACTCTGCAAAATAATGATTAATCCATGCGATTCATTTTAAATATTCTTCATAATTTTCAAAAAAAAATATATATTCTTCTTTTATGTTCTAGTGGAGAAGTAATCCTGGGAAATTATTTCCTAGTAATATTTTCATGAGAAGTTTTTCTTAACATGAAAGTTGTCTGCACTTCAAGATTGAAAATATGGGATTCATTTTATTTTCCTATTGTTATAATTACCTTTTCTGCTTTAAATTAATTTCTGTGAGACATTTGTAAAGGGACATTTTAAAAATAACCCCATTGGAGGTTATTTTTTATAGCGTCTCTAACAGAAATGTAAAGCTTAGGAACTTGCTATTTCTTTTGAATGAATATGATAAGTACATATTAAAATATTCATATTGTATTACTGATATAACTTTCTGCTATAATGTAAAATCGTAGTTTATCATTACTGTGATACATATTGAGAAATTACAAATATTTAAATGAGGTTTAAGTCTCAAAAATAGTGCATTTATTTTATTTTTATTTAAGGTCTTTCCTGAGAGCCTTGCATCCAGGTGCAGGTGGTGAAGAAGATCGTCACATGTCTATAACTTCCAGGTCATCTTCAGCGCCTCCTTCCCATCGCAACTCTGGTCGTTTCCTCTATGTAGCAGAAGTGGAAGAGATTAGAGTGAGCCCTGTTATATCTCGTAAAGGCTACCTAAATTGTTTGGATGACAAAACTAAAGGATGGGTTAAGCACTGGGTCGTAAGTAAATTTATCTCTCCTGTTTATTGTTACTGACAAATACTGTAAAAGCTTGAATTTTCCATTTTATAAAAGTTAAAAACTTACATTCTAAAAAATTTACACAAAATAAAAAATGATTGCAAATAAATCATTAATTTATAGTTTATTTTCTTATTTTATTTCTCTAAGTCACAAACATGTGAATCATCTAAATTTATTAATTCCAAATTTTTTTCTATGTAATGATGACATAATATTCACTATCATTTAATTGATAATGTATATAATGTTAAATCATAAAAAGATGCATTCAATTAAAATAAATTTTTCATGTTTACTAATGTTTATTTTTTTGTGTGTGTATTTGAAATGAAGATTGCTCTCTAAAACTTTTCCATTGTATGATCACAAAACAACTTTATTTTCATAAAATTTTTGAATATGAGAAAGCAAGTGGTGAGATTGCTTTGAAGCAAAGATATAAATTCATTAAATTTTAATTTAGTTTTGATTTTAATAGGGACATCAACATTGCTTTCTTAAATCCAGCTTGAAAACTAAAATGTTGTTTTTAACTTTATAGAATAAATAAATGTATTTCATGATCAATCATTTTGAGCTTTGTATTAACAGGTTGTACGTCGCCCTTATGTTTTTATCTATAAAAATGAGAAAGATCTTGTAGAAAGAGGAATGATAAATTTAGCTACAGCCCAAGTAGAATATAGTGAAGACCAAGAAGCTATGCTAAAGGTAAGCTTCAAATTAAGAAAATTGCTTCATTATTGGTACAATTCTTTAAAAAAAAAAAAAAAAAAAAAAAAAAAAAAACAAGTGTCATTGTTAATTATTAAGTTTTTTTTATAATCAGTGAGATATAAAAACTAGAAATTTAAGAATACAATTTTTATGTTAAAAGGAATTTAGTAAATTTGAAAAGAAGAAAAAAACTTAGTAAATGATATAATAAAAGTGATTAAAGAATGAATAACACATTCTTTTATTAATAATAATGGTATGAATCAGGAAATAATTTTCTTTTTACATTAAAAAAGAAGGATGAAACAGTTGAAAAAGTGTCTATTTATTTTTTCATGTAGTTAAGTACTTAAAATTTTCTGAAAAATTTATAATTATTCTCTTGTCTAAACTTTTTGTTAGAAAACACACATAACATGCATTTTATGAAATCTGTAATGCATGTTTTTAAAGTACAAGTTGCAATATTTAAAGAAATACTACTGATAATTGTGAATAATGTTTAATTTTATGGTAAGTAAAATTGACTTATGTAACTTAAGTCTGTATTTAATTGTTGAACCATAATGATATTGTGTGTAGCAGGGATGAGATTTTTCCGCTTTTTAGCGGATTTCCGCTTTTTTCACCTTCATCACTTAAATTTCAGCTTTTTTGTCAAAAATTCAGATTTTTCTAAAAATTTCTTTTTTTTTTTTTTATAAGTATTCCGCTTTTTCAGAAAATTTACCGATTTTCAAAGAAAAACAGAAAATTCAAACTACATAGCTACCAAACCCTCCTCATTTTTACTTATTTTAGCTGTTTTTTCTCCGTTTACTCACAGCAAATAAGATTTTCGGAATTTTTTACCCGCCCACCAGATAGATCCGATTTTTGTAGTTCAAACGACGCTGCTTCTGACAAGCCTTTTAGAGGTCCCAAGCCTGGAATCTGCTAATATCTCTATCTCATTCACACGATTTTAATATCAAACATAGCTTATCATATTTGCGTGTTGCGATTCTGATTCACATGATTTGAGTATTGTATGTTGCGATTCTTATTTACGAGATTTAAAAATCCGATATTGTGATTCGTATTTACGCCATTTTAAAAACCTATGTAGCGATTCATATTCATGCAAGTTTAAAATACAATGTCTTGATTTGCTCATGCGGTTTATAATATCAAACATTGATTTTCGTATTTATACGTTATTTTAAAATAAGGCATTGGGATTCGCATTCACACACTCTAAAAATTCATAATTCTTATTTATGCAATCTAAAAATTCCGCATCATGATTCGTATTTACGCGATCTAAAAATTATGAATCGTGATTTGTATTTACGCGTTTTAAAAATTCTATATCGCAGTTTGTATTTTCTCATTTTCAAAATCGTATATCTAGTTTCATATTCATGTGATTTCAAAATCCATAATTGTTATTCATATTCACACAATTTTAAGATCAACTATCGGGATTCTTGTAAGAAGTAAAATTTTTTAAATTAGTTACTATAAAGATGACTGTTTTTCTAACTACGATTATTAGTATATGTAAGTGTTACAACATCAGGAAACTGGAAGGGAATATATTCAAAACTTACATTCTGTGCTTGCAAAGAAGAAAAAATAGGATTTGTCACAAGATGTTTGAAGATGGACTAACGACTAAATATAGCAAACATAAAAGATATAGCAAACAAAAGCAATAACTTAAAAAGTGATTTAATAAAAAAAATTGTTTTTGGAAAAAGAGTTAACTCATCATCAAAATTTTATTTATAATTGCTGTTATTTATGCTATAAAATGCAAAATTCTTATCAAATAAAAGACAATTATCTAAACAGTTGCTGATTGTCACGTAATTTTTCAAACTAAAATAGCAATTTTTGTATGTTAAGGAGTTACTATATATTTCTACTTCACTGTTATTGATATGTTTCAAAGGGCTCTAGTTAGATTAGACTATAATATGAACATAATGATTCGGTCCATTATTAAAGTTTTTTTTTCCAATATAATTTAAAAAGTAATATTACTGATATATTTGCTATAAATCACATAACAGTATTTATTAAAAGAAATGAAATATTAATGTATATTCTCAGTAGTTTTAATTTGCTGAACCAGGTAGTTTTTCAAGTAATAATTGTCTCTTATGTGAACTGAGGAAAAATATAATTTCCAGCTTTTTTTTTTCAATTGGTAATTTTTATTTTCACTAAATGTTAAGTATCAATGTAATCATTTATATAATAATAGATTAGTACCAATTGTATGTCAACATATTATTTATCACCTTAAACTGTCTGAAATTTATTATTAAAGGGTTGCGCTTGCGTAAAATTTACTATTGTGGAAATTCAGCTTTTTTGCCTTTTGGCTAATCTCATCCCTGGTGTAGTTTCTCATCATTATATCATCTGCCAATTTCTTGTTTTTAGATTAATTTTTAAAATGTTATTTAAATTTCGAAAATAAATTTCCAACTATATTTTCAACCATTTGTAGTTCAGAAATTAATTCGCAGTTTAAACATTTCATCCTGTACAAGCACAGAATTTTCCTTCAAAAACTTTCAATTTTTTTTTTTTTTTTAATTTTTTTTAAGACATCCAAGTTGAGGATGGGCTAATTTTTCAGACAATTTTCTTACAATAGGTATGCATAAAGCTATTGTATAGTTCATTAAAAAAACACTCTATTCATCTAGAAATAATTCTAAATGTTTTCTTTTCTATTTTATCATTAAATTATGAAAATCTTAGGGGTCATTTTTCTTGTCAAAATTATTCATGCCATCATCCCCTTAACTGAAATATGTATTTTATTTTATTTTTAAATTTTCATAAATGCCAAGCTACATCAATGTTTACAAACATATTTGTGAACCAAATAAATGTGTGTTTTTTTCCATAAATATATACTTCATCTATAAAATAGTCAAATATTTAGAATAATGTTAGATGATTAAATAACATCATTAAAATAGCTCTATTTTCTCATAATACTTTAATAATATTTTTGAATGTAGGTTCCAAATACTTTCTCAGTTGTGACAAAGCATAGAGGATTCCTTCTTCAGACATTAGGTGATAAGGAAGTTTATGAATGGCTCTATGCAATCAATCCTTTGCTAGCTGGGCAAATCAGGTTTGTAGTTTTGATTTCCTTTAAGAATTAATCCTCAGGTTAGGATTAAATAGAAACAAATGCTAGATTTATTTTATTGGAAAGCAGTTTTAGTTTGACAAGATTACTCTAAATCGTTATTTAAGACTATACCATCAATGTGTCAAAAATTATTTATTGAACACAATTTTTTGCTATACATTATTAATTCAAAACCATTAAGTTATATTATTTTGTTTTATTTGAATCTTTTCTTCTGGTTTCATTATTATTGCGATGTTGTTGTTTTTTTAACTTGGTGTTATTTTTGATAAATTATTATATGTTTTATTATAAGTTGATTACTTTTATATGCTTTTGTAATTTTTCTGATTAGCTTTTCTTCAAAAAGTATTATTAGAACTTTGATTTTGCAGAAGAATATTTATGCAATTTCTAGGTTAAATTTAATATTTATTTTGAAGTTTTTAAAAGAAACTATTATGTAACCTCTTTTTTGTGTTTGAATATTAAAACTTATTATTTCAATAGATCTAAATTATCCAGAAGGTTCTTTAAAAAGTATTGATAGAACTTTGATTTTGCAGAAGAATATTTATGCAATTTCTAGGTTAAATTTAAAATTTTTAATTTATTTTGAAGTTTTTTAAAGAAACTATTATGTAACCTCTTTTTTGTGTTTGAATATTAAAACTTATTATTTCAATAGATCTAAATTATCCAGAAGGCGCCCTATCTCAACATCAGCATGAAGCTCCCACTCCCACCCCAACACTTCTTCTAATTGGAATACTGAAAAAAATGAAGCTATAGGTTACATTCCTGCATAAGTTTGAAGCTTTAGCTAATTCTCATTCGGTGCTTTATGTGTAGTTGTATAGCATATATTAAACTCATATTAGATGTGTTTATTATACCTCACTTTCTCTATAATGAATTAAAAATTTTAAATCTGAGATGCATTCTGGTATCATTTATGCAGTTGAAAGAGGTCTAGGATTAAAATTTTTATGCGAATTATATCTGTGCAAATTTTTATTGTCATTTAACAATTTATAATAGTTTGAAACTTGATATCGATGATTTAAACATGAGAGAGAAAAGAACTTATAATTTTAATACAAATTTTGCCAGTTCTAGAAACTTAACAAAAAAGTAAAAGATTCAAAAGTATTAATTAATTTTACATTGAATAGGATTTCTGAGGGATATATATTAAATTGGGAGCATTTTGCATTACATTTTCGAACACCCTGTGTAACAATTTTCAAATTTTCTGTTTTAACTGTTTGCAAAATAAATCCAAAAACCTCTATAACATTGTTAGCAGTAACTAAATGAATTGTGATTTTTTTTTTATGCTTTAAACTTTGAACAAAGTAAATTTTTATTTTACAAAAGAATAGAGAAAGTGAAATATAAATAAACACATCCACTGTTACTGGGGAAAAATGGTTCCTTGCCTTTACCTTTACTGGCATAATGTAAAATATATAAACTAGTCATTAAAAACATGGACACTTTTATGAAAGACATTTAATAAAATTCACTAAATTTTACTTAATCGGTGTTTGAAAAATGAGTAGTAATGTATCAAGCTATAGCTCTGGGTACATTTGATTTCTTTCTACTAGTATGTTCACTCACTTTTTATATATATGGCTTCCATTTGTGATATAATTTAGACAGCTATTATTTCTATAAATTGCTGCTAAATCTTTTATTTTCAGTCTAAAGTTTATACATGTGTATTTTTTGGGTGAGTATAAAACATCTGCCAGCAAATTGGCATTGTAAAATGAATAATTTTTATACTATAGCAGTAAATTTACATATATGTATATAAAACATTTTCATTATTTTTGAAAAGTATTTTTAACTTTAAGTTGTTTTTAAAGTTTTTCGTTATAATTTTTTTTTTGTTATATTTTAATATCTAAAATTATTTGAAAAGAAATTGCATCATTTGAATATGACAAAAAAAAATGAATCAATTCAAAAATATCACTTTTAAAGTCTGTATTTATTTATCATATTGATAAAAAAACGTACTAGCTTTGTCCTATTTTTCTGGTATTTTTTTAAAATTTAATTTAAAATGAAATTCTTGTTTTCAAAGCATATATATCTATTTTCAGTCTGGTTTTGTTCTTGGGTGAACTTTATTACATATTTTTGTATATATTGTTTCATATTATCATTGTTTTTAATGTAAGTTGTTATACAATCTTATTTATTTATCACTTAGCGTAATATCTGTGCTTTGCTTGTGATACTACTTGCTTGTCACACATTGTTGTGTTTGAATGTGTATAAAGTCATAGGCATCTAAGTCGAAGTAGCACACCAAAGTGTTGCATTGTAATATATGTTATATTTATTGCCATTGTTCTATCATGTGTTGATGTACCTTATATATTTATTTAAATGTTGATGCAGTTGTGATTGTTTATTTCTGTTTATTAAAAAATGGGTTTACTGTGTGTTATGGCAACATAACACATTTGATCCTTCAAACTTATCACAGGTGAGCTAGCCTCATCTTTTCAGTGATATAGTTGGTATGCTGGTGAAATTCACTTAAAGCAGTATTATAATTTATACCATTTAAATATTAATGTAATTTGTGGTATTGCAAAGCAGTTAAAAAATTTTAAAAACCTGCTAAATGTATTAAGTTTTTTTTTTTTTTTTTTTTTTTTTTTAAGATGAAGCAAATATTGAATTTAAAAAACTATCTTAGAAAAATGGACTTAAATATTTATAAATTAAAAATTGTAAATCCAATAAATTTTTAAAATCTTAATAAACCCACAGATTTATCAATTGTTACTCATAAAATCTATATTAATATGTCTTATATCAGTACTTTTTTTATAATAATTGAACAATTGAAATGTATGAAGTACTGTTCCTTCATTGCATTTGTGTACATTATTTCACTATAACTAAGTTGTTATCAAGTCACTTTATTTTAACTGCTATTCTGGATTTTAAAATATTTACAAAACAATTCGATTGAACCTGGACAAACTAAAGAAATCCATAAAAAGGTTTATTTACCAGTTTTGTAGTTGCGTAAATGTTTCCACGGATACAATTCATGAAAATTTGTGAAAATTAAAGGTATGAGTTGAATTGAAGATAAAGAGTTGAATAAAGGTATGTTTTCACTGTACTTGTGTATAGTGTTATGTGATAGAATTATAATTTGAGTAGATATATTATAATAATCTGTGCCTCTTACCCAATGAAGTATTTTGATTGTACTGAGCTGCCTACTACTTATTTTTTGATTATTGATCTCATAAGTCTAATATATACTGAATGCGCTAAAGACTTTGGAGGAAGAGCAATAAATGAATATGCAAACATTCATGATGCACAATATTAGATACAGTGAGAGGCTTTAACCAGTAAATTGATTTTTAATGCCTTATTCTAGTCATTCTGAAACAAATAAATGTGTGATATATTACAGAGTTTGCAGTCATTAAACATCTTGCTTCACTACTAAAATAAGAAACAGTTGAATAATGTTTCATATTAAATGCTATGCAATGCATGTAACAATATTATTTCCCTTCTACACTTATTCTCTCACATTTTAATTTAATTTCTCATAAGATAATCATTTCTACTTTAGTATTTTTTTAAAGGAGACTATGCTTCCGTTTTGATTGGAAACATTTTAGTTCACTACTAAAATAAGAAACTGTCAAGAGTTTTAATATTAGTTACGCTATGCGATGCATGCACTATGCAATTTATTATATTCTTTTTTTTTTTAAATATTCAACATTTTGTGTTATATCCAATATTTTAGTCTATGCAATGCATAATACAAGACTAGATTCTTTTCGTATTTATTCCCTCTTTTAGTTTATTATTCAATAATTATTTCTACTCTGGTATATTTTAAAATGAGATTATGCTTTACTTTTTCATTGTTAAACATTCTGCTGCACTACTGAGTTAAGAAACTGTTGAAAGACAATTTTTAGATTAAGATGCCACACATATTATGAAATCATTTCATTTTTATTCCTGTGTGTTTTAATTGAGTTTTTCTACTCTTAAATATTTTAAAATGTGACTATGCTTCCTTTTTATATTACATGTGACTCCAAAATACATTGTATTAAAAAATGCCTTATTGTAATTTTCTTATAAAAAGACAAAGATAATTTTTTCTTTTAAAATGACCACAATATTTCTTTTAATTGTGTATTACTTTTATGAAAAAGGAAACTTTTTGGTAACTTTAAAGAGATATTTTACATTATGAAGCTAAATATTGAATTCTTTTTTAGATCATAGAACTATATACTGCTGCTTGTTAATTTCATTACAGTCTTTTTTTTTTGTTTTCATAGAACTGTGCAAAGTAATAAAGTTTCACATCAAATAACCAAGTGTGCCCAAAATATTTTATTATACCAATGTTTTGATGCAAAAATGAATGGATGCAGCTTTACAAACAAATTACATTAAACCTTTACATTAAAAAGCATAGCCTGTGACCTTTTATGGGAAATAAAGAAAGGTTATGTATTATAATTAATGAGCAACAGTGTAATACAAATGACACTCCATCATTTTTGAAAAAATTACTATGTTTATGACTTTTTGCTAAACAAAATGATAGAATTTGATCTTTTATAGTTCTATTAAATCTATTATTAAAAGTATTTTGTGTTCATTCATGACATAAAAGGAAGCTATTTGCTGTTCATTATTTTTACGATATTTTAATTGTACTCACTGTTAAATTTTGGACAATTTTTAGCCCAATTTGTTCAGTTTGATATTGGTTTTTCTTGGAATAAATCACAGGCATAACATTCCTACATTCTTTTTTTATTTTACTAAACCAAACATATTATATTTTATTATTAAACCTAGGCAAAAAATTATATGCCTGATTAAAATATAGAAATACATTGTATTGTATTTAAATTAATTATACATGAAATAATAGATTAAGATATTTAATTGTTATGCATTGTGTATATTTAAAATATCAATCTATGAAAATCAAAGCTGTTTAAGAATATAATTCATTTGCCTTTATCTTTGAATGTTCCTTATGTATCATTTTCCAATTAAAATATATATATTTATATTTAGATAATTTAAACAACTTTAAATTCCTACACTTTTAGACATGCATAATTAAATAGATTTTGAACTTTGACCTAGTGGAACTTAGTTAATTTAATAGGTTTGATTATTGCCTTAAGTATTTTTTCTTCTTTTTTGATTAAACTTTCTTCTGTGACAATATTTTTTGAAATTTTTAAGATTATGTAATTGATTTCATCTGCATAGTGGCAAAAAATTATATCGCCAATATCACTTTACAATTGTTTTATAAAATTAAAAATGCAAATGATTTCATTCATTCTCAAAAATCTTATGTTTATATCATATGCTGCTTAAGTTTTAAAACTGATATCATACTTGATATTTCAAAGATTATCAAGAAATGTGAACTGTAATGCTATAATGATTACCCATTTTTATCTTTAATTCTTAATTAATTTTCCCTTTTAAGGTGTGAATTTTTTTAAGTTATTCAATAAACTTTACTATTAGTTCTGATAAATTAAAAACAGCTATTGCTCTTAATTTATCAATCTATGCTTGTATTCATTTGATGATATAGACATATGTGCCTCGTAATTTGTTTTTGATGTAAAATGATGATAAACACCTAAAATACTAATTAAATGTAAAATAAAATATTAATTTGTAAAGTTCATGTGTGTCTTTTCTTAGTTATTTTTTCTTAGTTCATGAAAATTCTATGCCATTATTAAAAATATCTTTGAATTACTTTTTAAAACAATTTTTCCTTTTTTTTATTAGTTTTATACAATTACTTTAGCAGTTTTATTAGTTTTATACAATTACTTTAACTTTACTTTACTTTACTTTAATTATTTTAACTTGTTTTACTTAACAAGAATTTCTAAAAAAGTTTTTAGTACTTTGTGTTCTGCAGAATTTTTACTATTTTTAAACATGTTTGATTTAGCTTTTATTAAGCTAGGTTTTGGTTTAATATCTCGTTCTTGTAGTTATGCGTTTTTTTTTTGTTTTTTTTATAGTGTTAGGCATGATTTTCCTTATCAATTGATGATATCCTGCTTATTAAGTTAATATCATGCAATGAATTCATGGGCTTTGTTGGTGGGGAAGTATTTAGCAGGATATTTTCATTTTGCAGGTATTTAGCACCTTTAAGACATTTTATTTGCTTGTGAAATTTAGAGAACTATTATAACAGTTTAATTTTATCCCCCTCAAAAATTGAGCTTCTGTGATTCCCAGCAATGAATCATATATTGAATATTATTTCTTAACATCGTAACCAAAATTAATAAATATTATTATAGTAACATTCAAAAGAAAATTCTAAAATATACATACCTGTAAAAATTATCATTTTTTTTTTTAAAGCTGGAATCTTCAGTTGCTAAGTTATATTTCTTTTGCTATGCATAATTTTCTTTTAAAATATTATAAAATATAATCTGAATAAGTGTGTTTGTTCGATCATTTTAAATAATAATGTCTTAATTTAAAATGGAATAAATAACTACATTTCTTTTATAAAAACACTTTTTCTTATAGACTCTTAGAGTTCGGGGTATTATTTTTTTTTTAAATCTAAATAAATTTTTGTTTTCAAATGTACATACACTTATTTCAGATGTAGTTCATTTCCAAATAATGTTTTTCCGTTTCCAAACTAAATTTCTAGTTCCATAATTCCCTTTCCTTTTCGATAATAAATATCATAGTCTAAATAAGTGTGTTCGCGTTGATGTGTTACTTTGAATTGGAGTAGAAAAGTACATTGCTCCTTAAAATGCACCATTATTTATTGTCTTTTTAAAAAATAAAGTGGTTGAAGAAGTATTTTTTAGAATCCGAATAAATTTTAAATTCACATAAACTTATCTATAATTAATTGTAAAAACATTGTATTTCTGTCTCCAAGCTAAATTCTTATTTATAAAATAATGCTTATCCTTTTAGACAATAAGTCTAAGTAAGTGTTTTTGCACTATCATTTGATAATAACAATGTGTTATTTTGCCTCAGAACAAGTAGCATTTCTCCTTTAAATACACTTTTTACCTATTATCTTCTAAAATTAAGTATTGTATTTTATTTTTTTTTTTTAATTTAGCAAAATATCAGTTTTTAAATGAAATCTTTATTATTGTTTTTATGTTATTTTAAATATTTATTTATAAAGCTTGCATTTATTTACAATTAAGGTAAGACCGACACATTCTTATTTCCTAAAGAATAGTATCAATTTAATCTTATTAGTTATAACTATTTATCACTATACATTGAAACTGTAAAGATATATAATGTTACTTTTCTGTGTTAAAGATAAAATTTTTATTTTTTATTCTCCTGTTTTAAAATCCAAATTTTAAACTTTTTTTAACATATATACTTGACTTGAAAAAACATTATCAGTAAGTCTTAATGTGAAATCAATGCATAGATAAAGTTCATTTTTAGAATGAACTGTATTAAAAGAGATAAATACTGTAAATAAATATACCTTTTAATAGTTAACAGAGATTGATATACAATCCAAAAAAAAATTTAATCAACTCGGGATAAATAATGAAGCAATATTTTTTCATTTTCATTTATTTAAAATTCAATTCATGTATACATATAAAAGTACAAAACACATGCAAGAATGTTAGTTATATACTAATAAAAAAATAGAATAATCACCTGGTAAGAATATTTCTTTTTTTTTTTTTTTTGGAATTAATTAATTCTGAAGTCATAGTTTTTCATTGGGAATGCAGGTGATAATCATTTAAAAACTAAATAGAAATATAACCATCAGTAAAATCTTTTCTCAAAAGCATAGGTGATATTTTCACTACTCAATTAAAAATAATTCATCATTAAATTTTCTCATCCAAATCAACCTCGATATTTCTCATCAAAATTGGCCCTACATAGTAAGATATTATTTTTTTATACATATAATATTTTCGTATCGATATAATATTTTTATATACATAATATTTCCAGAAGTCATTCATCACTGTAGTTCGACCATTTACATTTTAATAATAAAATTATTTTTTTGAATAATATAATTAATATTATAATTATTCACTCACTCGAATCACTGGTATATCTCGCTCAGTTGGCGAACTTTCCTCTTGCTCATTGCATGCTGCTTCAATGATAAGTTTTCCATCAGCGTTTAAGCGTGCTGTAATGACTTCTGGATTGACATTGTTTGGAATATTAAACGATCGATACATTTCATGAAACTCATATAAACCATTTTCCATACTTTCGTGCATAGCAGAGACATCAATTTGTCCATCGGCAATTTTTACTGAAACTTCTTCTGGTTGATAATACGAAGTTTCCAAAGTTATTTGGAATCTGTTGTCTTCGCTCATTACTTGAGCACTTGTCTTTGGCTCATAAAAAGTAAAAGTATCACCTTCACTATTTTCTTGCATATTTTCAGTATCTTCTTCAAGCGGTCTTTCTTCGTTTTGATTAGCAGGACAAACATTTTCACCGTCACGTCTCAATTTATGATGCATACCAGGGCCATGTCCCATTTTGTGTTTTCTTCCATGTCCATGATGCATTTTGTGTTTCATTCCTTGGCGATGTTTCATTCTGTGCTCCATAGCGTGGTCATGTCTTTTTCCGTGCTCCATAACATGCAAGTGTTTCATGCTATGGCCATGTCTCATTCCGTTGATCATACCATGACCATGCCTCCTTTCGTGCATCATTCCATGATCATGTCTCATTTCATGCATCATACCATGACCATGCCTCCTTTCGTGCATCATTCCATGATCATGTCTCATTTCATGCATCATACCATGACCATGCCTCCTTCCGTGCATCATTCCATGATCATGTCTCATTCCATGCATCATACCGTGTCTCCTTCCGGGAGTCATATCATGACTATGTCTCATTCTATGCATCATACCATGGCCGTGTCTCATTCCATGCTTCATACCATGATCGTGTTTTATCCTTTGTTGCGTATCATTGTCTGATTCAGTTTGATGCCTGTGACTATCTTCGCTTGAACTAGAACTTTCATAGCCATCCATACAGCGACGCTTTAAATGTTTCATAAATCTGCGATGCATATGTTTACTTCCCTTTCTAAGGCCTCTTGAAAATGGAGAACACTTCATTTCGGAGATAAAATTCTACAAAAACGATTGAAACGCGATAAGTCGAACGCAAAAAAACTAACGTCACTCAACTCTCAAATACTCTAGTAGAAGTAAAAATCCTCCTCTCAAATGACGCTTTTATGTAGTTCTTCAGTGACCTCGCTTAAAAAGATTGCAAACTCTGATTATTTGCAAAATGGGATTGCGCAAACGCTTCTATTGTTCTCTTCTCCGATTTCTTCCAAAAGTTGCAACCTTTTGCAAAGCTGAGTGACACATCACATGCTTTTATCACGAGATTGCAACAACTGTTGGCAACCGGATATTTGCAACGGCGCATTTCGTAACATCGTGACTAGAGTCGATTACAACATAGATAACGCGTTCGCTTGAAGGTCAAATTACAAAGGTTTTTTCTAAAATGCAGATAGAATATTTGAATGTGTCGCTCACCTCTTTTCACGCAGTCCTTGATATTTTATCGTTATTTTTTATACGAAATCCCGATTTGTTTTCATAGTAATTCAGCAGAATAAAAATTATTAAAGAATGCATGATTGCATTTGTATTTAATTTAAGGTTTTTAAATAGTTACTTTTAAATAAAATAAATCATATGATAAACTTTAAAAAAAAATACTAAAAACGTTTATCAAGTGAAAAGAATTATGTTCTTTTTACGTATTAAGTACAGAATATTTTTTATATAAAACAGAATAAATAGCAATATTTATTTTAACTCTTTATATTGCTTATTTTAATAATTTAGTTTAAGTTAACAATCCGAGTACTTTCGAAATGTCAAACAGTTTTGGATTTACTACAAACAGTTTTGGATTGACTACGAGCATATTGTAAAGCGCAGGGTCGACGAAATGGGCAGACGGGAGACAGCCCAGAGCGCCAAACGAAAGTCAGATTTAATGTTTTCAAAAAAATTTTTTGCTATTATAGTTTGTTTGAAAAATATATTTAATATTTATAGGTTTTTATTTTTTTAATTATATATTCTTAGATTAAATTTCTATATGGTTAAATTTTAAAAGTATGACTACACCAACAAATTATTCTTTTTTTTTTTCTTTTCTAAATTCTAATTTTTTTCTTCTTCCAAAATTGAGTTTTAAGGGTGCCGTTTTCAGTATCGCCCGGATCACGAAAATGTCTAGCGCCGACATTGCTTAAGCAAGAATACCATAGACTATTATTTATATTAGTCTATGGTATATTATGGAATAGACTATTATTTTAGAGAAACTGCGAAAGATAGCAAACAGGGGCGGAGGAACCCTGTTTGCGTATAAATTAGCATTTTTGAATTAATATTTTCGCAATAATAAGCGAATGGCAATCTTATAATTAAAGTTGAATAATCTTTTCGTTTCAAAAATTTTATTTTGAAAAGTCATTTTTTAAAAACAATTTTTTTTATTAAAATCACTGCTAATGGAAAAATATAATGTGTGATAAAGTCAATGTAATATGTATAAGTAACACCGTAGGTGAAATATATATAATAGCGTTATTTTAATTGTTTTTATTATCATTTTATTAAAATTGATACTTTATTCAATTCAATAATTTTATAAATGATATTTTGCGTCAAATCATAATCAATACACAACCTAATAAATGCAGATTTTTCAGTAATCATCGCCCTTAATGCATATTTTTTTATATCTTTGTCAAAAATGGAGCTAAAAAATATGCATCTTTGGATCACGCCTTTCTTATAACTTCTTCGGGCAATCAAACCGGTTTTTAAGTTTTGAATCTCCCCTTCTTTATAAATAATTCATCTGATTTCGAGAACGATTTTTTTTTTCGATATAATAATTGTGATATAATAATAGTGTGTGCATATATTTTTGTACTTTACTTTTAAAAAAAATTCTGAAAATATATTATTACGACCCTGTGTATAGTATAAGTCTTCCTATGAAAACTTACAACTCAACCAATGCACTTTATTTAATGTAATTTCAGTTCTAATTTAACACAAACAGGTATTTTGAACATTTTACTGTACTATCAGGAAGTTCGCGAAAAATTTCGTAAATTCGATGTTAACTTTCAAAACCCTTCTACACATCCACCCTTTTTTTTATAAAAAAAAAATAACTAAAATACTTATTTTATTTTTTATAAAAATAAATAAATATCATGCTTTTTGGTTATTTATTTTAAATACACGAAAAACTTTTAAAATAGCAATTCAAAAATATTAACTTTCTCTTTCTTGGAAATGATATTTCATATGCTTTCTTGCATATTTACAAATGTTAGCAAAACAAAATCAGAATACTTAACTGACATCTTTTGTAAATTAAATTTAATAAATTAAATCTGACATTCATAACCAATCTCAACGTTTATAACAGCTCAATAAATGCTCATGATTAATTTACATTTCAACAAAAACCATAATTCAGCTTATTTTAACATAGCATATGGATGGTGTTTTCTACACTAGGGAACGCTGCGAACTCGGTACCGCCTAAATTTCCGGGTTACTGTTTCCGTTGTATTTTAAAGCCATTATTTGGCATCATTGTGTTTTGAGATTCTTGCAAACAATGTATTTGATTACTTATTACTTGTGTTTACAATGTTAACAATACTTGTGTTTTGCAATGCTAAAAATGTTAACACTAACGTAAGATGGTGCACAGCTTGCAACAGGAACAAACAGTAATAAACTTATGGAAAGAGGCCATATCAAGACTGCCAAAAAAGTGAGTTATTCAAAATCTAGCAACCATGTCACCTTTTTTAACAATATATCTAAGTAACTAAAACAAATTTTTACTTCAAGCTCACCAGAATTACATAATAACATTAATATCTTACGAAATACGGCAGATTTGAGCTCAGAAATTATCTAATTTATTTCTTTTATTGAAAACAGAATTATCCGTTTGAAAATATCGCCTCGCAGAATAACATGTAGTAAGCAGCTGCAAACTTTCTAACCGGAACTAGAGGAGGCATACAGCTCGAGATTGTTATTGTTTACATTTCTACTGAAAACACCATCTATACAAAAACCGTATTTCAGGCTAAAACAAAATCAGACCAGATGCCGCGCTATATACGCCGACTATAGTCTACTAAACTGTCAAAAATAAAAACCTAATTTTAAAATAATATTAATAAAAGATGAAAAAATTAATATTTGCAAAATGATTAGCAGTGTTTCTTTGATTGAAATTGCTACTGAACTTTATTTGTTAAATCGGAGTTCCGCAAAAAGAAAGTCGACCATTTGGGTTCCGTATCCAGAAAAATGGTAAGCTGTCACGACTCCACAGTAGACAGGTAATGTCTACTGAAATATCATCAAATAACACTGAGGTGACAAATTCTGTTGCATGTATAGAAGTATTTGATCTTACCGAATTCGGGCGAGGAAACTGATGGCAACCATGACGACATGCATGTCGGAATGGTAATAGTTACAGGCCATCGTGTGAATCTATTGATGTAAGTTAAGAGGTACACGCATCCATCAGATGGTGGGAATGATCCAGAATGGTCAATATGTACATTGTCAAACTGTTAAGATGGGTGTGGCGGATAACCTTGTTCTTCTGACAACTGATTAGCGATTCCATTTCACATCGTTGGTTGCATATAAGGCCATACCAAGCATAAAAGGGCGAGTTTCTAGTACGCATAGGCTGAATATGGGCCGGGATAGCCTGGTCGGTAGGGGCTGGACTCATGTCCGAGAATTCGTGAGTTCGAACCCCGCCAGCCAAAAAAGCCCGGTGTAGTAAATGGTGACTGATGCACGTTAAATCTATCGAGTCTTAAAGTCCTCCATGTTCCCATAATAAATCAAAACCTCTGGGGGTACTGGATTGGAGATTGATTGTTCTCTGATTCAGGTCAAAATTAGGATCTGTGGATGTATGAATGGATCCACCCTATAAAACGGGCTGTGACGTGTGTGCGGCTGATGACGAATTCTTGGCCATAGGATGGCGTCACTGAAAAAATAAGAAACGCACACTCTGCCTTAACCCACTGGCGGTTAAGGAAATGGGCAAAATTGGGAGAATGTTTCTCCCCTACACACAGTTCCCCTATCAGTTAACATGGGAAAACCGGTTTTGCTATGCAGAGAAGACTGCAGGTTAAAATGCGACTTTTTACGTGCAGAACCGTCGGTGGGTTAAATTTGCTCGGTTTCACCAAGCAGGCTTGCTCGTGTGGCAAGTGGCATTAGAAACAACAATAAGATTGTCATATTTTTGAGTTAATACATGAATTAAAGGTTTATAATCAGTGAACACTATAAAATGAGTTCCTTCCAACATGTAACGAAAGTATTTTATGGATGTAAAAATTGCAAGGAGTTCACGGTCATAGGCACTATACTTTTTCTCTGCAGCACTTAATTTACGAGAAAAGAAACCTAGAGGCTGCAACTCCGCATCTTGATGACTTTTCTGATTAACACATGCACCAACAGCAGTATCTGAAGCATCTGTCATCAAAGCCAGCACTGCAGATGAATTTGGATGAGCCAAGTAAGAGATTTCTTTTAATTCTGCTCTGCAAGATTGGAATGAGTTTTCAGCTTCAGTTGTCCAAGAGAGACAAGGTTTTGTCATTATTCTTGCAACGTCCAAGCATTTGATGTAATGGTAATTGCTTTTGAGCAGCATGCGGCAAGAATTTTTACGATAGAAATTTAGAATTCCTAAAAATCGTCTGAGTTTGCTTACTGTTGTTGGCTTAGGATAAGTGGAAATCGCTTCAACTTTGTCTGGTAATGGCATAATACCATGTTCATCAACCAGATGATCTAAGAATTTGACTTTTTCTGCAGCAAATGTGCATTTTGAAAGGTTAACGATGAGGCCATATTGTCTCAAACGTTTGAAAACTTCCTTAACATGAAGGAGATGTTCTTGGATTGTATACGAGGTAATCAAAATATCGTCAATGTAGACAAAACAGACGTTTAACCCTTGCAGAACCTGGTCAACAAAGCGCTGCATCGTTTGTGCAGCATTTCTCAACCCAAAAGTCATGAATTTAAATTCAAAAACTCCAAATAGAGTGATGATGGCAGTTTTTGTAATGTCTTCCTTGCGCATGGGCACTTGATGATAAGCTCGGAGGAGATCAAGCGTTGTGAAGACAGTTTTTCCATGTAAATTAGTAGAAAAATCGCGTAAATGATGAATGGGATACTTGTCAGGAAGTGTATTGGCATTTAATGCACGGTAGTCTCCACGTGGTCGCCAAGAACCATCTGGCGTTTTAACCATGTGCAATGGGCTTGAGCAGCAACTTTGGATGGGCTACATATTTCTTGGTGTACTAGGTAATTAAATTCTGCTCTTGCCGCTTCCAATTTATCAACAGATAGTCTTCGCGCTTTTGCAATCACTGGTTGACCCTTTGCTTCGATAACATGACTGACATTATGAGGTAAATCTTTTATTCTGGTTTTCTCTCCTCGAAAATGTCTTTGGTACTCACTAATTAAAGAATGAAATTCCGCAGACATTTTCAACACAGTTATTTTAGGCGTTGATTCATAAGAAATTTTTCCGCGAAATGTTACATTAGTTAGGTACGACTTGGATTTTAGATCCACTAAAATGTCATAATGTGATAAAAAATCAGTTCCAAGAATGGGTCGTGATACATCAGCAATAGTATACATCCAGGGAAAGATGCGACGCAGTCCAATATCAAGATCCAATTTTCGTGTTCCATAAACCGGAATTCGAGAACCAATAGCAGCAACGAGTTTCAAGATGGACGGAGTCATATTGCGTTCATTCTGAGAAGGTGGCAAAATGGAAGTATCAGTGCCAGTGTCTACTAATAATTTACAACTTAATGTCCTATCAATAACTATAAGGTGACAATTTGCATATCCGTTGGCATTCGCCGCCAGTAACGCTTGGCCGTCTAGTTTTGCTGCTTAAAACTGCATGGTTGGATACATTTATTTGCTCTTACACGAAAACGATAATGATAACAGCAAAGTCTATTTTTACTTGTGGAGCGATTACGGTGTTTATTCATATTTTTATCAGGGCTTCGAACTCGGAAACGTAACACTTTATCAAGTTTTTTTTTTATTTGATTCACACACTTGAGCTTGCAGCGATTCAATAATATTCGAATAATTGCCATCGTTTGGCACTTTTTGTTTCGTTTCTGAACTAGCAGAGAATATTTCATTTTGAACAGCAATCTTATCCGCCATTATAGCTAATTTATTAAGAGGATCTGATGAAGAACTTAAAATAGCTTGCATTTGTGTGGGAAGTCTTTGAAGCCATAATGATTTTAGAAATATGCGTCGCCAACACGATCACCAGCCAAATCTTGCATTTGTCGTATCAATGCAGACGATCGTCTATCACCTAATGCGATATATGGCCCGACAGATCACGATACGGAAATATCTCCTAGAAAAAAGTTTGTTCTTAGGTTGGTAGAAGGTAAGTAGTAGGTTAGATTAAAATAAGAAAGAAAAATTTTTAAATTTGTTAATATCATGAAATATTCATTGCGTAAAACTAAGAACATTTCTCTATAAGCGATCTCAACTCTCGAATATGTCATTTGGGGAGAAAACTGGTTCCATGCCTTCCCCCATCTCTCTCCTCCTTTTTTCAGTTGTATAGGGTCCCGCAGTGGACTGATCGTTAAGACACGGTTCCCAGCCGATCACCGAAGTCAAGCATCACTGGCTGCGGTCAGTGTGCGGGTGGGTGACCACTTGGATCAGTCTGCGTAGGGACCGAGGGTGTGCGGTATTGGTCCTCGTTAAACTGTTCTACCGTAAAGTGCTCGACTTCGCTTGCAGGTCGTTGGGCTACCAAAGCGGGGGTGCCATCCTCTTCACAGAGGATCAAAATTGTGATGGAATGTCTTCGAGCACTTCACGGTAGAGCAGTTTAACGAGGACCAATACCGCACACCCTCGGTCCCTACGCAGGCTGATCCAAGTGGTCACCCACCCGCACACTGACCGCAGCTAGTGATGCTTGATTTTGGTGATCTGCTGGGAACCGTGCCTTGACGATCCACTGCGGGACCTTTGTCGACGAAATGACCCTGTCGATGAATTGACCCTGTCGATGTAATAATCTTGGCAAAGATATGAACCTGTCGACGAAATACTCCTGTCGTTGGAATGACCCTGTCGATGAAATGACATTGTCGACGAAATGACCCTGTCGATGAAATGGCCCTGTCGATGAAATGACTAGTCGACGAAATGACCCTGTTGATGAAATGGCCTATCAACGGAATGACCTACTCGATGAAATGGTCTGTCGATGAGATGGCCTGTCTATGAAGTTATTGTCGATGAAATGAACCAGACCCGTCTATGGATGTGAACGTTTCGTAACATGCAGAATGTCTTAGGGCCCGTTTGTACTGTAAGAGAAATATTCGTGCATGCATATGAGAAGATAATTGGCGAAATATATTTAACCGCGAAAACTCGCTAATCAGGTACTTCTTCGCATCAGTGAATTTTTTGCAGTAAAAGTAGTCCCTTCTTTCCTGAATGGGTTGCCTGTTTTCTTGTGGTTAACAAGAGCATGATTTTCCTGCCCTTGTCCAAGAAAACGTCTAAACTCTGCTGATCAATTTGTTCCGGGATCGAAAATATTTATAAAAAATAATCTTCAATTCAAAATTTAATGTTTTAAATAATAAGTATTTAATTTGCTTTAAATCTTATGACCATGTGTTTTGACGGAGCAGATAGTTTTTTTGAAATTTTTCGGGGTAATTTTTTACTCTACACGTTTGCCGTCGTTCCTCTTTTAATTATTATTTCACCTAAAACTCCTGTATTAGCAGCTCATGAATTCACTGTCTATAGAATGCAACACTTCGATTTACACGGAATTCCTCATGGTTTGTTTCATCTGAAAATTTGTTTTAGTTGATTAAAAATTAATGAACTAGATGCTATATGATAGAAATATTTTATTCTTATAAGTTTTTTACTATCAAAATGTTTTAATTATTGTTTCAAATTGTTTGCGTCTGGTTTGTAATTGGTAATGAATGAAAATTTTTTTTTTCGTGCTATATCATTTTATTTTATAACCGGTGTTGATCATCTGACCAAATTTTGAATATACAATTTTCAATGTCCTACCCTGTAGCCTTTTAATTTTGAACCCAACCCAAAAGACATGATAACTTATAGATTAAGCATTGGAACTAACTAGCATTCGTGGAAGACTTTTTGATGGTATTCATCTGAACGTGGGTTACGTTGAAAAAAATACCACAAAAATCATACCGCCAGTGGTTTGTCTGATGACAAAAGGATTCTAAAGGAGGACTCATCTACCTTTAGTGATATTTCATGTTAGCACTATGATGTGAGTAAGAAGCATATTTTGTATGAACCGCCGCCTCTGGGATTCGAACCTGGTTCACCACTTTGGAAAGCGAATGCTATATCTAGAGAATGCTTAGCAACATGCATTGGCTGGAGGTAATAGGTAGATAAGATCGGTAGATTTCCTTATTGGGATCTACAGTGAAATAATTAGACCGGATTGGTCATTTCTAGATAGTGGCCCATGACCTTTAAACTTAAAAATAAACATCTCAAAAGGGACTTATCCCAAAGGGTATAGCTCGTAGCCAATCTTGGGCAAACCATAACATGTTTTTTTTTAAATTGCAAGTTTAAGATCCTATTTGTGGTCTTGGCGATTATAGTTGGCATGACAGATTACGATACAGAAATATTTCCTGAAGTAATATTGGACTGTAAGTGTTATGAACTCTAGGGTTAAGAAATAGGAGTATATTGTATAAATATGAACCAGTCCTTGTAGCTTCAAATTAAAATCCTACACAAATTTTGCCATTTATTTAATAAAGGAGGAACATTGTAACACTTTTCTGACTCTATGTTCCTTTTTAACTCATAACCAAACTAAATCTTTGTTAGGAGTTTCCAATTACAATTTGTAAGATGTTTTTTATAGTAGATCAAAAACTATTGTAGGTATTGTAAATTTTTTTCCGGTTATATAATCTTTGCAAATCAATAATTGAAAGACACTGGGAAAGGGAAAAATGTCTATATCCATTTCTGGGTTCCATTGCCAAGTCTTGATGAGTTGCGTACAGTGCTGTGCGAGAAAAAAAGGGAGGGGGAAAAATACTTTCGAAGGGGGACCAACTCAAGGTGTTTAATATACAGCTGCCTTTTGTTGACAAACAACGACATACTTTTTAAAAAATTTTCCAAGCTCAAAAACCCTTTGGTACATGGGGATTGAAGTTGATGCAAATTGGTACCTTCTTTATAGAGACCTTTTTATATTACCTTGGGAATGTATTCTGTCTTGGTATCTACACCAAAATGTTCCAGTTTAGGTGATAGCTAGATAGTGACATGCGTCACAGAATTGGCAACTTACGATAAAACTACTGCTACTAAATAATGTTATTTATGCATAATGAATAACTAATAAGCTAATAATAAGAGGGGTATATTAAAGTTTTTTTCAGTAATTTAAATTTTGCCATTTCTTTTTAAATAAATACCTTTTATTTAAAAATACACCTTTAAATGTTTATTTTCTTATAATTATCAGTTTAAAAAAATAATAAAGTTTTTTATTAATTAATCCTTTTTTTTTAAGTTTACTTTTTATTTAAAGGAAAATTTATACACAGACATCTATTAGCTTGCCTTTAATTATTTTTCAAACGCTTCAAATTTTTCTGTTATTTTGATAATGAGGGAGAATTACTCTGTGAAGTATGCACATAAAATAGTATAAAAGGATAATTTAAAAAATTGGGATCAAAATCCGTTATTACATAATATCATGCATTTTAATACATTTAAAGACAGGGAATGCCCTTTTCAATGAGGAAGCACCCTGCCCTTTCTTATTTCTAGGGAGATATCTGACATTGCATTATGTTAAAATGCTGTGCCAGTCTCTATTCTATTTATCTGATTTATTTATTTAGTAATTTTGGTTAACCTTATGTTTTTCTAGGTTGTAGAAATTCCATTCTAAACATGGAAGCCAGAACTCTTTACACAACTCCCTACACTCGACGTTGTGTTATGGCAAGATTGTCTGATTTAACATATGCTCATTATCAAGAAATTCTTCATCAGAATGCTGGTGGCTTACTTATTATAATTCCTAAAACGTTTAATTCTCTTTCACCTGATGAACAGCAGGTATTTACTACTATCTTTGCATTTTACATGTGTTGCACACGAATTGACGTTTCTGGAAAATATATTTTTCTCTGAAATAATTATTCAAAATATTTATTTTTAAAAGTAAAAATCGTTTATATAATGATAATTTTTTAATAAGTGCAAAGTGTATTTTGAGGTGTAGAATCTTTTGAACTAAAATATCTTTATAACTGTTTTATAAAAACAGCTTCTCAGGCTGTTTTTCCATTATTTGCAAAACTTATTTTGTTATTATTTAGATCAGTGATTCTCAACCACTGTGCCGCGGCATTTTTGTGTGCCGCCAAATATTGGAAATAGTACAATAAAAATTATAATGCTTTTTTATTACGTGTAAAGTTTAAATTAAAAAAAAGTATATATATATATATTTATTATTTTTCCACGCTTTAACCGCATGAACATCTTTGTCGGTGATTGTCTTGTCTCAGACAATCTTGAAATAAGTTAGAATAAGAAGAAAGTGTTTAAATTGTCTTTGACAATTTAAAAAAATTTTGAAATTATAGGTAGGAAATTTATTGACTATTAAAATTATTAATTAACAAAGGAGCGCAAGCTAAATATTTACTTTCAAACGGAAATAAAAGCTAATCATTAAAGTAAGCTATGCAATAACTAGTTATAAAAACAAATCAACAAAGGATAACTAACAAAAAAAAAAAAAGCTAGGAATTAATAATTTGCAAAAACAACTAATTTTTTTCATTTTGTGCCGTCAAATTTTGAAATCGTTAAAAGTGTGCCGCCACAAAAAAAAAAGTTTCAGAATCACTGATTTAGATGTTAAAATTTATTTTTCTTGTTAAAATTAAAGATGTTAAAATTTATATTTCTTAATTTTTGAATTGTTAAGATGTTATTAAAACTTGAAATTTGTATGTTTCAACAGGGTTCCCACATGTGGCAGGGAAAACCTTGGAAATCCCTTCCTCATTTAATATTTTTTGCACAGAAAAACTAATATTTTACATTGCAAATAAAAGAATCAAAGTTTTCTGATGTAAATATGGTTTCATTTTTCTTTGAAATTTCCTTGGTATACCTGGAAAAGTCAGACAATTTTATTTTCTTAAATTGAGTGGGAACCTTGTTTCAACTTATCTTAGTTTTATTTTTCATATTCACTATTTTAAAATTATTAAAAAATAATAGTGAAGTTTTTTTTTGATTAACCTTTGCATCTTTTCTTTTCTTTTAGTCTTTAATGACTTTAGAAAAAAATTTGCTTGAAGAAGATGTAACAGTACCAGTTTATTTTACTTATGAAACAGAGGAGATATTAGATATTTATTATAGTATGGAACAAACATCTCCTACTCAACAAAAAACATCTCGATCAGCAGCAGAAGGTATTTTTATTTTTTACTTTGTTACAATATTTTTTATTATTTCTTCTAATATATTTTGTATCGAAAAAAAGTTATGTATAGAAAAAAACAAGCAAAATATACAATAATAAATTTGTTATTGATGATAATCTCTTTAAAACAATTGCACACCTTAATTAATTTTTTTCTTTCTTTTAAATAATTTTACTTCTTTCTATTGACAAATTTTTGAAGTAAGGCTGTAATTCAAATGATTATAATATCAGATCCTATTCACAAGTGTTAGTTCTTCATTTTGATGATACTTAGTGTAGTGCTCTGTCAAAAAAATTCAATTTGAATTGTTTCTTTAATTCAAAAAGTCTCTTAATGTGATTTTAGTTTAATATTTCTTGCTAAATAAAAAAAGATCTTTTGGAGCATTTTTTTGCATGTTTTTTTTTCCTTACTGTGGAAGAAACGTGCAGTTCCTGCTTTAAACTGAATGTAAAATGTTTAAATGTAATGATGTTTTTATAACAGATGTTACGTACAATAATAATAGATGTTTTTAAAACATGACAAATAATAGATGTTTTTAAAACATGAGATGGTTAATGTAATACTTAATAAAAATACATAACATACATCCCACCTATTTTTGATTAAGAGATAGCGAATTTCTGATATGTCTGATATATAAGTTGACCATTGTGGAATATTTTTCCTATAGATAGCATGTATTAAATGACATTAGACTCTTGGCAAAATGATTTAAAAAGTGATGTCAATTGGGTAATCTTAAATATTTTTGGTGCTGTAATTTGGTGCTGCTGTTAAAAATATTTCCATATACTTTTTGTAATTACTAGGAGGCTTCACCACCATAATAATAACAATGACCTTATATAACAGTTTGGATTGGAAACAGTTTTTTTTATCTCTCTTCAGTCTCTATATTTTTAAAAATTTCTATATAAATGTTAAGATTCATATCTGGCAACATCTAACCTCTTTTGTATGTTTTAATTATTCCTTTTTCTTTTGTTACTTTTGCCGTGAAATCATGTGGGAGCTTATGAAATGAAAATTGCTATAGGGATAAATTTTTTACAATAATGAATAAATAATTATTTGAAGTAAAAACAATGCAATAAACACTTAAAATTCAATTAACTTTCGAACAAATATTAGTTTCCGAAAACAAAAAACGTTTAAGAGTTTTAATTCAAAATGGTCTCATCAGCTCGTCGAATTTTGACTCTGTTGTTGCTGTTTAGCTGACAGTAGATCGACCAACAGGATTTTTTTTTTTTTACCACAAATTTGTCCTTCTTGGAACTAATAATCAAATCATATTTTTTTTTTGTATTCTATTGAATTCTTTGTACATTTTTTACATGTCTTTGCAATTTCAAGTTTCTAAGTCATATTAAGTTATCAAGTTTCTAAGTATATTTTGAGCAGCAAAGCAAAATGTAATGTGAAGCAAAATTAATTGAGAAAATATGTGCAAGAAAAGCACTTAAAATTGCAATAACTTTCAAACAAATTATAATTTCCAAAGAAACTGTTAAGTACATAAACAAGTACGACCCTTTCAGCATGCTAAATTTTATCTCTATAGTTGCATTTCTGAAGCTCGTAGAGGAAACGGTATGTTATTTTCCCAACGAGTTTAACAGTTAGTAATTCTCGTACTAATTACCGAATGTTCTTTTTTATTTAATCCTAATTTCTGTACACTTTTCTATACACCTTAGTGATTTTAAGTTTGATAGTTATTGCGCAGTAAAACAATATGCAACGTTAAAATGTAAATCCAAAATACCATGTGCGACTTTTACGATTTTTTAATATGGTGAGATGTAAGTAATGATTTTGATAAAGTTGATGCAAACTAATGATATTTATATATGTACTTTCTTGTAAGTAGAAACATAACTCTGTTCAATTTTCTTGCCATATTTATGTACATTTTATGTGTTAAATAGGTTATTAAAATTTATATGTCATGATTTTAGTTTAAGAAATAATGTAGTGCATTTTGTTTTAGAAATTCCAAGTTCTATATTGTCAAGTGGTTATCAGATGGTTGTGTCTGGTCCTCCCCCTAAAGAGCAGCTTGATACACAAGTTATTAGCATTCAGGTATAAACCTATGAACATATGATTCATATATTCGTAAAAATTAATGTAGGTATAGACTACCAGAATTTAGATGTCGTAGTCAAAACAGACCGGTCGCCAGAAATCGGGTTCTAGGTAATATATGTTAACAAAAGATTTTAAAGAATTGTTTATAGATAAAAGTATGATTTATTGGCTAAATACTTTTTTTGCTGAAACAGTATCTCTAATGAATGTCCTATGTTATCTATGTTCTAACTTGCATATAAATTAAATAAATTCGTATGACTAGTTAGGTACATTATTAGCATTTAAAGTCATATACCAACCACTGGTCAACAAACTCTAAAACATGTTTATTCTCCTAAAGAATAATTATTAGTGGTCAGTAACTGTTAGAATCAATGTATTGAGACAAAATGAAAATGATACTGAAAAAAAAATCTATACAATTGTATGCTGTGCTCTACTGTAACTTTTGTTAACGGTATTAAAGCAGGCAAACAAAAGGGTTATTGTTCTTCCACAGAATTTGACTGCTACATATTCTCTATAATTTCTAGGCTTTTTAACCTTTTACAACAAACTGAGAGAAAGTGCGGTTTAAATCTTTTTAAAAAACAATGGATATCTATAATTAATTTAAATAAAAAAGGTAGAAATGTTCCAACATTTAAAAATGAAAGCTAATTATATTATGTTTTTTATATAACAATGTTATGTTTTTTAAATTTTTTTAAAAACCTAATAATCTAAAACAGATCTTATGAAAAAGAAACTATGTGTTTTATACTAAAACTACTAAACTGCTTCATGATTAGAATGTGTTTTATTGTAAAACTAATGAAAAGTTTCATAGTTATTAATAATAACCTAATAATAATCTGACAAAAGATGAGAAGAGAAAGAGGAGAATATAACTAAAATATGAAGTTAATTTTGTAAAATAAAAAAAAGAAAAGAAATAAAAGTATTAGTCAAATTAAATAAAAAGAATTAGTTGACAGAACTTATTTTACTTATTTTGCATTAATATGTGTAGATCTTTTATGAGCTGCATTATTTTTCTTTAATTGTTTGTAGTTTATACTTGTTTGCTTCAATCTTTAAAAATATATTAAAATAAAATAAGTATTAAGTTTGAGCAGACTCACAACATTGTCTATTATAGACCTTTGTGTTCTCTTTGGGACTAGTAACACTTTTCAGCTTTTTTAACACTGATGTTATGTATAAAAATGGAATGTATGAGTATAAGACTAGATAATAAATGTTTAAATAAATGATAAATGTTTAGATTTTTTTGATATTTTTCTAAAAATAGTAATATAAATAGTACAGTAAAGAACCAATTATCAGGGACTCTTGGGACCATTGCTATCCTGCATGTCTGAATTTCCTGGATCGGTTCCACCGATTCTTTCGAACCCACAAGAGAAAATAAAACATTTGTTCCTTCTCTGCCTCTCTCGACCTAAAGATCTTCAAGATCACAGAAGAAATATTGAAGTTTTCTCTGGAAAAAGGGGAGAAAATACCCCCCACACACAATTGTCTCTTCTCAACTTCAAGAATGAGTCAAATTTCTGCTTTTTCCTTTACTCATACTAGTTCAAAATGGCAGGGAAACCGAGCAAAATTTCCCCCAGTTTTCTGGATACCAGATAAATGGTTCTGTACTGTAATAATAAAATAGTACTAATGTAATGAAGGCTTGATAATTGCTGTTAATCACTAATGTTTTTGTCATCATTGTAATTTTTTCAAGGGAAAATTATGTGGTTTTGGAGTCGAAGAACAATTGCCTACTGTTGCCATAGTTGCTCATTATGACGCTTATGGTGTTGCACCCGTAAGTTGTTTTTATATTTATATGTTTGAGGGAATTTTTGATTAAAATTTTTTGTGATTAAAAAATTGTTGTTTATTATGAATTTGAATTTAATAATGAAAGTTTGCTTTATTTTTGCTTTCTTTTAAAAATTTCAAACAAACCATTTCAATTTTTTTTTTGTTTTTATTTTGAAATAAAAAAAGTTCTTTAAACTATGTAATAGCAATAAAATTTTAATTTAAGGTATTGAACTACAGTAGCAAAAAATTAGCTATATACAGATTGTTTAGTAGTAGTTTAGAATTTTTTTAAAATTGATATCATGAAATATAATTTATTCATTATGCATGCATTTTGTGATTATCACATAAGTTTTCAATATCATGTTTGACTCTTATATACTGTTTTTATTATTTTAAGCTTGTTTTATTTTCTTTAAATACTCTAAAATAATTTTTTTTTACTCCTTTTTAATTGGTACATAAATAAGTTTCGTTGTATATCCACTAGATATAAGTTTTCAAATTCTCATATTCAAGGTGTAAGTTTCGACCATTTGAATATGTTTAGACATTAATACTGCTCTCTCATTAATACTCTGCCAGTTTTTCTTGTGCACAGAAAGGCATTTTCTTTTTTTTAATTGTTGATGTTTATCATTTAAAGATACTAAAAAGTTATAGTTTTAATATAAAATTTATAGTAACAAAAACAAATAGCAGATTTGATTTGCAGAGATAAAATAAATATTATTGATCTTTGGCCATTACTATTTTTCCGAAAGGAAAATAAGTAGAATCTCTAATCAAGCCTTCAAACAAGAGATTGTGCATTTTATGGAATTTAGTGTTATGTAGATCATTTCACATATTCTTTAATTTAACTGCTAAACATGTCAATATTAGCTTGGAAAAAATCATTCTAAAAATGCTTTTAAATAATTTTTAGGTACAAATACTTACTAACATAAAAACATGCAATTTCTTATTTCTAGAAAAAAATTAAAATTTCCTAAAGGAATAGAACTAATTATCAATTTCGGTTAGCTCAGATTTTTAATAAACCTTTAAATTACTTAGATTTAAACATCTTAGTAAATAACTAAACAAATGATATAAAAATTTAATAGTTCTGGCTTAGTTACAAAACTGCGATTTTTATCGTTTACGCACTCAAAACTAATGTGGTTAATGGAGAATTACAGTTTATAGAATTGTATTATATAGATCTTCTATATTTTTAAGTTAGTATTTTTCTGTTAAGATGTTTAGTTTACTAATTTTTGTATTTTGCATGGATTATATGCAAGTTATTTGTAAGTTAGTCTATTTTCTTCACTCTCTTGCATGTTGATTTCAAATGCCCTGTTTTCTTTTTATCTGCGTGTATAATTCCTGTAAAATTTTTTCCTCTAATTTGATTTGTGATTTATTCTATATTTTATTATTATTTAAGTACTTATTCGTTTATTTTTAATACTAAGGCTTTATCATTTGGTACTGATTCAAATGCCAGTGGAGTAGCTGCCTTACTTGAATTGGCTAGAATGTTATCCCGTTTATATACCAATTCTCGAACTCATCCTAGGTAATTTTTTAGATTTTCCTATAATTAAAGTAAACCAATATTTTGCTCTTGATATTTCTATGTTACACATTATATAACAAGTATAATAAGATATTCAAAATAAACTCAGTTATATCATAAATTTGTATTATTACTTTTGTAGATTCAATTTACTATTTCTTCTCTCGGGAGGTGGGAAATTCAATTATCAAGGCACCAAAAAGTGGATTGAAGATAACATTGATAGTTCAGGTATTTTTTAAATGTTTAAATAATTTTATATTAGTTTTTTTAAAAATGAAATAGCTCGTAATTTTGCTCATTCATTAAATATTTGGATACTAATTATATTTGAGAGGCCACGTTCATTTTGTCGAGCAATAATATTCCCTTGCACATAATTCTGTAATCAACGAAAAACCAATACTATAGTTATGAAGTTTTAGGTCTAAATATCTAAATGCCTAGATGTTTTTTTAAATATTTTTCATTTATATTTTGCCATTATTTGTGCTTTAATAATATGCGAAATGGCATCTAAACTCCTTCGCTAAACTTTTGAAATTTGGGTACTTTGTCGAATTAGTGTTTTAAAGCCTAGATTTTTTTTTTTCAGCAATTATAACGGATGTTATTTTTACAGTGATATTTTTGTTTTCGTTGACTTTAACTTTGTTAAATTCAGGGTATCCGCACACCTGGGAAGTGTTGAAAAATCATGGAAAGTCATGAATTTCAGTATTGAACTAAATTTGTCATGAAATGTCATGATTTTTACTATGTGTTTGAAAAAATCATGGAAAGTCATGGATTTAGGTCTCCGAAAAATGTAATTTTAAAAATGGAATCCCCCCCCCAATTTCATCCTGTTCTAAATATCTGAATTCCTAACAAAATCACCACTCAGTCATATTTTATTAGAATATAAAATGATTTTATCATGTTCTTAAAAAATTATGGTGTTCTTTCAAAAAATGAAAGAAAAAACATCATTTCTAGAGCGAATCTTTTTAAACTCTCTTCTGTGATTTAAGAATTTTTATTATTAATTTTTTTTAATTTTATCAATTTAAAATTCTAGTTGAAGCAAACCAGTCAGTGATGAATTTTTTTTATTCCGAAATGAGAACAGAAAAATCAGGAGTATTTCTTTCTTTTCTGATGAACAAGAAAAGTATCTTTAGAATATAATTCTGCAGGAAAAAAAATTATTTGCTTTTGTATTTTTTCTACTATTTTATTGTTTCAACTCTTTCTTTACTCTGTTTTTTAAATTTAAAATCTATAAATATGAAGATGCAGAGTATAAGTTTTGATTATACCTATCATTTCGAATAATGTTGTTATAATGCTTTTTTAAAATTGTTGCATTTTTGTTGGAGACGATAGTAACTTCTTTAAGTCATGAAAAATTCTTGGAATTAGTCATGGAAAGTCATGAATTTGAAAATCTAAAATGTAGCAGATACCCTGTAAATTGATACTGGTGCATTGCACATTATTAATATTTTACCTTAAGTGGGTTGATTTTGTTCCATGTGAGGTGACTGATGACTAGATGGTGTTTTATTTTTGATATTGTGAGAGGTGCTCCACAAACAAATTTCTGTGATAACTGACACTTGTTGACTTATGAAAAGTGTAAATTAATTGTGTTTTATCGGCAATCACACTAAACTTTTTCAAACCTCATCTAGCCTAGATTTTTTATATTACCTTCATTATACTAAATGTCTGATTGTTAATTGAGATAAGTTAATATTCAGGTATATGAATGTAAAATATTTACAAATAAACACCTTTATGTCTTTTTGTTCATTTTATAAGTTTAGATAACCAAGAATATAACAGATTGCAATCTAAATGGGAGGACTTTGTTTTTTTGAGATTTTGTGTCGCACAATATCATTGGAAGGGGTTAAGATGAATAATAATTTCGGATAATAAAACAGCAAAGAACAATAACATCTGCTATTTTGCTTTTTAGCTTATTGTACTCTAAAAGGAGTCTTGACATGTTGATTAGGGTAGCCTGTTTCTGTTATGTCCAAAAAAGGGCAAAATATTGTTCATAACTGGACCACCTGATGTATGGTACAATAGAAAAAGATCTAAATTCAATTGTCTGTTGTAGATTTTATTGCCTCATTTATAAATTATAATAATGTAATTAATAATAACATATTTAATAGTAATAAATATATTTAATAAAAATATAATTAATAATAATGATTGATATAACTGATAATAATGACACAAGCAATAAAAATAACAATCATTTGTAAATAAAATCATAAAATTAGTACTATTATTTTGAATTTTTTTTCCTCAAAAGAATTCAAAGAAAAGAGGGCAAAAAAAAAAAGAACAGTAATAGACTTGAGGTATTTTAAAAGCTTTGTGACTAAATCGTGTTGCAAAAAGGGTTTCTATGTCCCCAGGATATGGCTTTCGTAAATTTTAAGGAGACAAATTGGGTGGCACATAGACACCTCACTAAAGTTGCTGATTATGTTACAGAACACAATGCTACAGAAAACAATTTTTTAAGTTTATTATTATTATTTTTTTTACTATTTTAAATTATGTTTCTCTACCAGTCTGACAAGTTATTCAGGTACATCTTGTAAAATAGTTAGAGGTCTTGGTTGCTATTTTAAAAAGATATTTTAAGAAAAAGTCCCACATTCAGCACATGAATACTGTAGAATATCTCAAGAATATTAATCTAGTGTGCCCTTGATATCTCGAAAATCTCGTTACGTCTTAAAAATATTTTCCCCCTTGGCATTACATATCCACCTAATGTTGATTTGAAGAGTTTCTTCTTAAAACCTTGCTATCTAATTTTTTTTTCTTTTTACAAATCACAATGCAAGTTCATTGTAAACCAATTATTTTCTATTCAATGCATAATTATTTTTGTCTTACTTTCAGGAATAAAATTATCATTGTTGTACTTAGACTTATAGTCAACTATCATTACATACATATTTAATAGAGGTTATTCTTATGTTTCATGACTCTACTTTATAGAGTAATATTTCAGAATATGTTTTTAACTTTTTAGAACATATTTAGTTCTGAACTTGCTATCTCGAAAACTCGCTATCTCCAAATTTTTTTAGCCTCCTTTCAACTTTGAGATATCGAGAGTATACCATAACATTTAATTAACATATAACATTTAATTTAGTCACCACAATGTTAATCATTAACACATTTGCATTTTTACTGTGGGAAAGATAAAAAGTATGTAAAAATTTGACTCTAAAATGTGCCATATGTGATTTATGAATACTGTAGAATGTCTCAATAATATTTATTTTAGTCACCACATTGTTAATCAATAAAATCAAATTTATCGTTTAACAAGATAATGAAATAAATGATTTTACATTAATTTATTCTTAAATGATATATATTTAATTTTTATATTTAATAACTATTATTGCATAGATGTGGTAATAAATATTTTCTTCAGTTATTATAAATTTATATTTTATGCGTTCATAAATTTATTGCATCTATGTAAAAAGGTTGCACATAAAGTATGATATTTATATTTATACTTTCAGATGCTAGTCTACTGCCTGATGCACTTTATACATTGTGTTTAGATACTATTGGGAATGAGGATAATTTGTATTTACATGTATCTAAACCACCCAAAGAAGGTAGTCCGGGAGATGTATTTTATAAGGTATTTTTACTTTGTTATTTTGATGGTGTTTTTTTTTTTTTTTTTTTTTTTTTTTTTGTCTTTCCTTCAACTGTGAACTGTTCTGGATTTTAAAACAGTGTTTATCAACCATGGTTCCTAGGAACATTAGCTAAAGTTTTGTAAAATATTGCTAAGACTTATGTGGATTTGCGGTGCACAACCTTTTTTTAGTAAAAGACCACTTGTACTGAAGGATCAGAAATATTTAGGCGTGTTAATGACAACTGTGGAATTTTTTATATAAACATCTGTAACATAACCACTTCTAAGTTCTAATTTCTTTTTAACTTTAGTATTATAATTGCTTTGGTAATCTTTAGTAATATAATATAATTAAGTACTTTCGTGCACTTGAATTCATTTAAAACTGAAGTAAACAAAACATACTTTTGAAAAATAAATAACTGTGTGCATGCATATATATATAAAAGTAATGTTTTTTTTTAACATATTACATAGTTCAAAATTTCATTTATAATAACTTTTAAGAATTTAAAAAACTTGAATGAAACTTGACTAAAGAACTTAAGTATAAAATTAAAAAAAAAAAAAATTAAATATTTACGGGTTTATGAAAAAGGGCAACACTTGACAAAAGCCCAGTGCAACAATTTCTTGTGCTAAAAATATTGTTTCAACTCCATTTTTAAGTTTTTTTAATTCAAGGATTATATTTTGATCTGAAAAGTGGATGTTGCTATTTGAAAATTTCAAATTTTGTTCCTGTAATTTTAGCTTGAGAGCTACACAATCGATTTTGACATCATTCTTTGGCTCATTGGTCATGTGTTTTTCACATTTTTAAGAAATGCTTAAAGAATCCTTTTATAAATTTTTAAATGTGTTTAGATCATGGAGTTTCTCATACTTATGTATGAAGTTTAAAACTTTTAGGGATTTGAAGGACCAGTAATTCATTGCAAACGAAAAATAGTGTTTTTGAACATCCTATGTCAAAAAATATATTAATAAATGCAATAACTGCACAAAATTTCGCATGCCTAGCTTAAATAATATTTATGGAATTTTGGTCATTTTTATAAAAACTAATTTTCTCGTCTTTCTTTTTTTTGCTATAACTTTAAAGATACTCAATAAAATTAAAATTTTTAAAGCAATTTAAAATTAATTACTAAATTTGTGCTTTAAGATTTGAAAAAAAAGTTGTTGAAAACTGTGCAATTTTTAAAACTATTGAAGTAGATCCTTTATACTGCGCATGTGCGGAAACGTTGTAAAATTTTTTTGTCATAATTTTTTAGTGAATCCTATTTGTCAACTAATGAAAAAGTCCGATTTGAATATCTTAAAAATTTAAAAGGTTTCAAGCAATTTTCTAAGTAGTTTTCATACTTTTTCTAAAAAGGAAAGCTAAAGGGTTGATAAGGGGTTTTCTACAAATATTATTTTGTATCATTGCACAGAATTTAATAGCAAATGATTATACCTTACAATAAACATTCATACACCAAAGTGAATAAGGAAAGAAACAGGCGAAAAAAAGAAACTTTTTATGGGGGATGATCCCAACAGCATTTATAATAAATCTTGTTTAATAATACAAAATGAAATATATGGAAAACCCCTTATCATTTTTAACATTCTTTTAAAAAGCATGAAAACCATTTAGAAAATTGCTTGCAACTTTTAAATTTTTTAAGATATTCAATTCAGATTTTTTTTATTAGTTGCCAAATACAATTCATAACAAATTTAAGAAGTTTAAAAAATATTTTTTGCACGAAAATGCTATATGAAAGAACTGCTTTAAATACTCATATCTTGCGCAGTTTGAAGCAAACTTCTCTCAGATTTTAAACCAAAAATATTATAATTAGTTTTAAATTGCTCTAAAACTTTTTTAAAAATTTTATTGAATATTTTTAAAGTTTTAAGCCATTAAACTTACAACAAAAAAATTTGTTTTTATAGAAAATATCCACATCTTCATAAATATTTGAGTTTTGCGCAACTATTGCATATAATAACCAAATTAATTACTACAAGTTACTAATTTATCGTTTAGTGTTTTGTCATTGGGTGTTAAAAAACACTATTTTCCGTTTGTAATTTTTTGTCGATTTCTCAAACCTTTAAAAGCTTTAAATTTCAGCGATAAATATGAGAACTTGCGTAATATAAACACATCTAAATTTATATAAGTGATGGTATTTTTATTGAATGAAACATACTATAAGAAATATTTTTTATTTTTAAATTCTGTACATTGAAGAAATAAAACCTTTATCTGTTATAAAACATTCTAAATTATTTTTTTAAGGAATTACAATTGGCTGCTACTGAATCGCAGAAGGATTTAAATATCTCAATGGTCCATAAAAGAATAAATTTAGCCGATGAACTTCTTTCTTGGGAACATGAAAGATTTAGTATTCGTCGTTTACCTGCTTTTACATTATCTCATTTACAGTCTCCACGTTCTCTACTGCGAACTACCATATTAGACTCTAGGTAACTTCCTTTTTACATTTTCCATTTGTAATATTTAGTGATATCTCCTTTACTGCTATAGCAACCGTTGAATTTATTAAAATTACCTTCTTATCGAAACACAAATTGAGGCGTAAATTTGATAGGGCTCCATCCCTGAAATTAAATAATATTTTATGGGGCTATACTAACGATTTTAGATAATAGATAAGATTGTTAAATTAAAAGTCGTATTTATCAAAAAGTAATTGTTAATGAAAAAAAGTGTTCTCGCAATCGCACTGTAACAAATTTATTTGATTCAATATTTTCATGAACACTGGGGCATCTTAGAACCCGCTTCAAACTGTTTTGGGAATTCCGTTAAAAACTAAACAAGTTAAACCAGATTTCACTGTAAGAATAGAGTGGAAATATTCCTTCCTTCTTTTTATGTTATAAATAAACAATTTTATGTTTTGAAAATGAACTTTTCAATTTAATATAAAATAGTTTAAAACACTGCATCAACAGTATTTTTTGTCTTTTATATGTCGATTATAATATATAGATATTAATATGCATTTAGAAATTAAGAATTTAATTGATGTGTTTGAAGTAGAGTGATCAAACCATATTCAGTGGTAATGTTCCCTAAGTTTATAAAAATCGTGAATTTCATATTTTTTACTGTAGTTTTTCCTAAGGAAATATTTAAAAATTGATTATTGGGAAAATTATGAATTGTATTTATGGAAAAATCACTATCATAATAAAACAATTTACCGTTATTGTCAAATAATAAACTTTTCAAGAATTGAAGAAATTTGGAGTAGGCTTTAAAAGCTCTGTATAGCAGAACAAACCCATTCTTATTCAAGCCTGTTAAAACTATTTTAAAATTTTTAATTGAATTTATTTGTATTTCAAATTGTTAACTACATATAGCATAGAATACTGTAGTCAGTATAAAGTTGCTATTTTATAAGTTACTTTTATAAGTAGTAAAATATTGAAACATTTAAAGTGAAACTTGGCAGGGCTTGAAATTAATGGTGATTCATTGGTCTAGGACATCTAAATTTGATTTTGACCTCAATTAAAAAAATTATCAGTGGTTCTTTGACTACCAATCAATGTAAAGAGATGGTATGATTTGATTTTTGGTTTCTTGTTTTAGTGAGTGTTTTTCTTACAAAATAGCATAACACATTGTGAACATAACACATTTTCTGTATTGTAATTTTTCCTTTAAATTGACTTTATCAGCTTTTTTTTTTAAAAAAAATGTTAATTGAGATCTGAAACAGACCAATGAAAATTTATATGAACTAGTAATATCTTTAATTACTGGTCCTTCGAACCAGTGACTAGATTTCCTTAATTTCTATTTCTGCTTAGCTAAACTTCACATGAAAAACCTTAATCTGTACAGTAGATTGTCATCCAAGGTGAACCTCTAACATTGGAGATAATTTTTAAAATTCTTAGTTGTCTTATGCAAACAAACCATTATGTGCTTGTTCCCAAGGGCAGGCTCTCTCTTAACAGTAATTTGGATCAAGGACTGTAAAAAATCAAAACCTTTTTTTACACTTAGATGTTGAACCAAAAAAGTTCTACTACAGAGCATCATATTTTGACGTCATTGACAAGCAAGAGGTTATTGAGGAACTGAAGCATTTTTATCTCTCTAGAAATAACAAAAGTGGAGATAGAAGAATTGAAAATGCATCACTAAGATCAGATAAATATAAACCATTTAAAACAAGCTTTTGTTAGATCTATTTCCTCTGTAATGTAATGTAAAACAATGATGGTACTTCTTAAAAAGTGGGCTCAATAACTTTTAACTGCAGTAAATTTTGAATTCTATTATACTAACTTTATATCTACTAAATTTTCTTTACTTGCATAATATACTTTTTTATTTAAGAACAATTAACACTATAATAACTTTCTTTATTGAATTTTAGTACATCAGAGTGTCTTAAACAATAAAATTACGGAAAAAACTACTGCGTGCGTTACTTAATTTGGGTAATCCTATGTTTCACGTGAAAGAAAATAAAACTTTAACAGTTGAAAAATTATTTTAAGGATGAGTTATTTAGTCTATTTGTTTGTTAAAATGATAGCGTGATTGCGTACATTACCTTTTTGGGTGTTCATCATAGCACTAAATTGTTTTAACTAAAAAAATTTCTCTCTGTAAAAAATTGATCTTTTACTGACTTTTTTTGTAAGAATATTATGAAGCAGCTATTCTATTTAAAATAAACTTCATGCTCTTTTATTTGTACTATCCAATATTAAAAAAAATGTTTTTGGTGTTACATTGGCTATGTTAACATCATGAATGTTACAAATTAAATCTTTTGGTTAAAAAAAATTTACTTTTGCAATAATGTATGTTAATTCCTGTCACTAGATGGGATTGTAATTTTATTTGAAATTTTTAGTGTGAATCAAATTTAAACTTAGTTGTCAGAGCTTAAACTTTAAATTTGTGTTGTGTTCTCACCTTTTTTGCCCATGTACATTCTGTAAGGAGCTCATACATGTACAGTGCAATTTTGTACAGTTTTCCTTGAATTTTATTCTTTATGGTTTGCTGAGTTTAACAAAATATTAATGTTATTCCCTACATATAAATTATATATTTATTTAATCATTACATATATTCAGTTAAAACTGTTTGAGTTTACTGTTATAATGTTTTCATATATCAGGTATATCTCTTAAATTATCATCTTTTCTGGATGGACATTTTTTTCAGTCCTCAGAATTTGACATTTTGTCGGTTTCATTGTATTATTCTCATCACATTTTATGCATGTTTAAAAATGTTGTGACATTGTCTTAATTTTTATGTTTAAAGGAATTAAAGTTAAAAACTAAATCAAGAGTTTTAAAGGTGTGTAAAAATGTTCTCAAAACAAAATAACCTCCTAATTCAAGACAGTTATTTATTCTACAGATATTATGGTTCTTTTTATACTTTTTTGAGATATCTTATTTTTTAAAAACTTTTTGTTAACTTTTTACTTTGTTTACTTCAAATTAAGTAAACTATCTGTTTTTTAAAGTTAATTTTAAATTGTCCACCATCATAGACATTCTGGATCAATAACACATAAAATCATATAAATATATTTGTAATTTTTCTTTCAAAATTGATTTAAAAAAATGTCAAGCTTAAAGAACAATTTAAATAAAGTAAGCAAATTCTTTTTCACAATTTATGAGTCTTTTTTTTAGTATAAGTTTTCCTAGCATCTGTTTCTTTTATTGTCCCATTCCTTAAAGTTGCAACCAAGATTCAATATCAGTAAACTTGTACTTGGCTCAATTTTAAAAATGAATTTCTTCCCTTTTTATACATATATATGTTTTCGAAAAATAATCAAGTTTTTGAGAAAAAGTCATCAAAACATTCATTTATTTACAGTTGACTTTTTTAAATTTGAATTTAAAGAGAATTTTCAAAATAATCAAATTATCCAAAATTTGAACTAACAGGAACAAGATCTTCGTTTTATTATAAATTGAAAAAACATGGCAGTTTTTCGTTGAATTGCATTACTATTGCAATTAAACTAATAATGAATCTGTGAAAAATGGAGAAAATAATTTCAAAGCTCTGATAGTGAATGTCATTCGTACTTCTTAATCTCCTTCAGCTCTTTTGTTAAATTCTCTTAAAAATTCACTGTGAATGTAATATCAATGTTAGATTTTATTTAAAGAATTTATTACAAATTATAACAAAAGATAAATAAATTAATGTTCATGATGTATTAAATTTTCAAATTGCTTATTTCCATTTAAGCTAGTTATCTAAATAATTTGCTTTTTATATTTTTCAGAGAAAATGTTGATGTAGATAAGCTTGCAAGAAATGTAAAAGTAATAGCAGAAGCTCTAGCAAGGCATATGTATAATATAAGTGGTGACGTTTTGAGTACAGCAATTTTTTCAGAAGGTTTGGTAAGTTTTTTTTTATTTTTAAATTGCAATGTTGAATCCATATAAATAAAGTATATAATTTGCTTATTTGTAAATTTGGCTTTTGAAGAAAGGAATTCTTCTTTTTCTTTTGGTAAATTCTCATGATTTCATTCTTTAGAGTTGTATTTCTTTTATTTTTTGAGTCTTGCGTTGAAAAATACTTCTAGTATGCAGTATGTCTCAGAATTAGAAGTGGGCTCATCAATAAAGCAAGTGTTTTGCTCTGGTGATATGTAGATTTTCAATGCTTAATTTCTGAGTATTATCTGATTATTAGAATTTATGCAGGACAAACAGGGAAAACCTGGTATTGTCAGGGAATTTTATTTTGACTCTAAAAAACAGGGATAGTTAGGGAAAATTTAATTTTTTTTTTTGCAAAAACTTGAAAAATTCCTGTATTATACCTGGAAAATAACCAGTCTTAGAATCGTCAGTAGCAGTAATCAGTTATTGAGATTAGAGTTAAATAAAAAAATTTTGTTAAAAGTATATCAATTTATGCATACCAAAAATTAACTCTAAATTAAAAATAAGTACACTGTTCTTTTTCTTAGTTTTGTGTAATCTGTTCTTTCCTAATTATAAATATTTATTTTTTTATTCAAAGAATTTTATCTTGGAGTGGTAATAAATCTAAGTATGAAGTTTTATTTTATCTCTTAAGAAGAATATTCTGTTAATTGCAAAAATATTTCAATAGCTGGTTCAAAAAGACTATTTAAAAGCATGGATTGACCTACTATCCTCCCAGCCTAGAAGTGCACAGTTGCTGGCATCTGGACACTCTAAACAACCTTTACTATCATCCCTAGAACAGGCAATGTCACGTTATTTGAAAGATGTAAAGCATTCAATCTTTAAGCCAGATAAAAGGTAATCAAATTATGATCAATTAGTGATATTTTTGTTACAATAATATTGTTATTTGTTTTAAATTATACTTTTAAAATGTGAGATTTTAACAAAATGCAGGTTTTAAAAATTTTGATTTATTTCAGTACAGTTCCTTAAAAATGATTGTTCAGTGTGAGTTGTAAACCTTAAGCTAAAATATTCTCTTTTAGTTTTTAAAAGTTTTAATATATTAAAAGCTACAAAAATAAAAGCAACCTTTAATTTGTAATAAGTTGAATTGAAATTTTAAATGCGTACATATTTTTGAAAAACAAAAAATTTTATGCTCTTTTTAATTATTCTTATAATTTAATCAATGTACAACAACCTGAATATTATATGAATATTCAAGTTGTGGTTTATGTAAAAAATGTGAGAAAAGTTTTTAATTAAAATAATATTTCAAAGTTTATATTATGTCTGTGCGATATCTAGAAATAGGTTATTTAAAGTGCTCCAAATAGTACATTTTATTTTATGTAGCATTTTGATTAACAATATTTTGTATCACAAGTTTATGATTTTTAAAGTATATTTAAGATGTAAAAGCTATATTTTTAAACATATAATTTTGCTATGAAGATAATAATACGATGTCATCCAAATTATGCAACTTTTTTTTCAATATTTTGACATTTTTCTTCTATTGTATTGTAAAAATATTTCATCTGTTACAACTACTAATGTAACTTATTATTGTATTGATATTAGAGATGTAATCTTAAAATTTTGCCAAGTCTGAGTACCCCTTAAAAATCTACTTACCTTCTTACTAGCTTGGTTCCTGGAAATGTTTATTATCCAACTGGTGTTGTCTATGCATACATTTATCAAGCCTATTTTAACATGCTGATCAATGTTTTTATTTTAGGGAGCCTGAACTAACATTTTATGAACCTGCTGTTGCCATTATGAATGCATATCGGTATGTTGACTATATATTTTTTGTTTCTTAATATCAGTGTTATGTTACTAATTTCAATTAGTAACTAAGTATGTATTAATCAAGGATGTTTTTGGTCAGAAATTTTTCAAAAATATTGAGCTGCCATTTACCAAAATATTACAAAAGTTTAAAAAGAATCATTTTATTTGTATAAAAAACTGCTGTAAATTATGTTGTTTCTCCCTAAGTCATTAGGATTACCAAGGTACATATACTCTATTTGTTACAATGATTTGTGAGCTTTTGTTTTCAATTCTATACCCGAGTTTCTTAGTTGAAATTTTCAACTTGAGTTCCAACAAAAGTTTTCAACTTGAAAACTATATTACTTGAAAAAGGCAAAATAAACTTTTTTTAAAATAAGAGTATTGTTTTTTTGGGAGGGGGGGGGGAGGTTGTGTATAAATTAAACTTCTACATAGTTTTGGAAAATTTCTCAAGTTCTCCAGAAAATTTTACTTGAGTATATTATCACTCTTGTATATAATACCAGGAGACAAAAAAATGCCATGTGACATTAAATTATGAATGATAATATATATTTGCACATAAGATATTTTTCATAAGCCAAGATATTTTTCATAACAGTTTTATGAACCTTTTCATATTTTTTGAAACGTAAAATATCAAAATTTATGCTTTATAAATGCTGTTATTATAAAGAAACATTTTCCTCAATAACCATACAAGTGTGCAGCAATGCCTTATTTATCAAAATTATTTTTAGCCTTACATTGAATTTGTCAGTGTTGTATTAAATCAGCTAGAATAATTTACTCAGTTTGATGCTACTCTTTAAATGATAAAATGTAATGTTTTCAAAATTTATCCTTTTTTTTGTGTATTTCACCAAATTAAAAGTCTGTTTTACCATGTCACTTATTTATTTTTTTTGTACTTTATGTGTGACTTAAGTTTTTAAAAATTTTGTTTTTAGAGTGAAACCTGCCGTTTTTGACTTGTTTCTTGCGTTAATTATTGCTAGCTATTTAGGAGTTGTTTATCTATTAATAACAGTAAGTAGACATTAATATTTATGATTCTCTTATTTTAAAACTGTTATTTTTGTAATTATTTTTATTAATGAAAAAAAATCATTGGATTATAGTTCTAATTCATACATTTGTGCCTAGGAGGGTCCAACCTCTTCAGATAATAAAAGTTTCACAACACTTTCACAACCCTTATGCTTTGTTTGCAAATTAATATCTTTTTCTTTTTTATGTGTGAGACATATTTAGCATTGTTTATTTATTTTTGTTTTACTTACATATCATTGTGATTTTTTCTTTTGAGGTTGATACTCCATAATCACTTCTATCTCTTTTATCCATTTAGAGTGTATTTAATCCAATCCTTCACCACATTTTTGGTTCCCCTCTTTTTAATATTGTCATTTTTTTAAAATGAAATTTGATAAGTTACAGGGATGAAAGACTTCCTCGAAAAAGTGGAAATTCTTTTTTAAACCTTCTGACAATGGTCAAAAAACTTAATTTTTTTGGGGGTCCAATTATTACAGAACCACCTCCCCATAACTTTTAAAACCCCAGCTGTAAATAGATCTATAATTTTAAATTTTTTATCCAGAGGACAAATTTTACTAGTTTCTAATTATATTCAATTTTATTTTCTTTCATTAAGAAGTGTTTTGAGTTTCATAATATTTTGTTAAACAGTTACTAGTATGTAGGTGAACTTTAATTATATCATTTAGATTGTTATCTAGTACACTATCTAGTAATGTGAAGAAAAAGCTTATCCTCTTTTTGAATAACATTTAATTTAATGATAACATTAATTAATCAAGACACAGCAAAAAAAAAAAGAAGCAATTATTCAAACATTCAAACTCTGAACTATTTTCATAATATTGAATTAAGATCTGTAATTTAAAAAATATTTTTCCTCTAGTAAGAAGACCAGTTAGAAAGTTTGCACCTCTTACTCACTTTACATCTCGAACTAATTATTTCAAAACTGACTTATCATTGTCTTTTATGGGCTAAATGTTTGGTTTGCTGGATTCTTGTTTATCAATTTGTTTAATTTTTCTCACAATGCTTGAGTCAGCATAACCTCACTTCCCTTTGAGTAATTTTCAGAACCTCAAGGAATTTTCTTCCTGTATGTCTATCTGTGGTCTGTATTGTAACAGCTGATCATTCTTGCTGTTGACAGGTGGTCAAATCAATATGACTAGACTGCATAATATTCTACTGTAAATGGAGAGAAGAGGAAGCATTATAAAGTTTGTTTCGAAAAAATACATAAATCATTGAAAACAATTTCAAAAATCAATAAAACCAGCATGTGATTCAGAGTTAGATGCTGCTTTGTGCCAATGGTTTATCAAAAATAGAAGTGAAGGAGCGCTGCTATCTGGGATAATAGTGCTAGTGAATTTTAAAATAAAATTTCTTTTTATTTAAAAAAAATTGTATAATAAAATGTATATGTAAAATTTCTGTATGTTTTAAAAAAACATTTATTAAATGTTCATATTTTTGTTTTTTAAATTAAGTTTTATTTAAACAACTCCTCATGCTCCACAATGTATAACATGAGGCTTACAGAAGTAAGTGGGCAAAGTACAAAAGAAAAAGAAAAAAAAAATTGCGAAGAAACAGAACAAGAATTAAAAGTTTAAACTGTACACAAAACTTCGCAAAATAGTAAGGTATTCAGTGCACATGACTAAAGAATATAAAACAGGTGGCCAATAAGTTCCAGAAAGTCTCAACTCCTTTTTTAAACTCTCTCTTTTTGCTTAAGTAAAGCTTACAGTAAAAAATAATATGTTCAACAGTTTCAGAGTCCTGTTCGCATGAGCAAAGATTATCATCAATTAAATTAAATTTAAACAAATAACTTTTAAAATTACCGTGACCAGTAAGAATCTGGGACAGCTTAAAATCAGTAGAAAAATTATTGCACTTAATGCGATGAAATATAGTTGGGAAGAACTTCTTAATCCACATAGCTTTTGGTGAAGCCAAATATTCCTTGTTCCAGTCCAAAACAGTTTTTTCTGAAGCAACATGTTTCCAGTGTGAAAGCGGGACTGACATAGGCAAATCAATATCAAGGGGAGTCGCATCCTTGGCCAACTGATCTGCTCTATCATTCCCGAAATCACCAATTCATGTTCATATTAAAACTGTATTTAATATGACGTTATTGAACTGTTATTAAAAGAAAAACCTTGATTTTTAGAGTTTATTCAGGAAAATAGATTAAAAATTCCTGTTATCTCTATAGTCTAAATAGTTTGATTATTCGAAGTAAGTCTGGCTCTTATTACTTCAAATAATCAGAATGTAACTGTTATTTTAAAGTCTTGATATTCATTCTTTCAAAAGTAAGGATCTTAAACCTTGTCTCCTTTCTTTGTGTAAAGTCTTAACTTCAAGGAAAACATGTCTTCACTATGTTAGTAGAAACCTTCCAGCTCCAAGTAGTAGTATGGCTGTAGTTTATTACAGCATCTGCAGATTATTTCTCTTCTTAGTTTTTTTCGTATATTTAAAAGGCAAAAAGAAATCACAATGGGAAAATTGCCGGGACTCCTTTTTAAAAAATCACTAAACTTGTTTAAAATAGAAATAAAATAACTGAATTGAGACAGGATCACAAAGAACAAAAACTTCATTACAAGTATAATTGTATTGGGATTTTTTTAATTTTTTTAAAAAAAAAATCATCTTTTAAACAACAAAGTTTTTATGTATAATTTTTAAGGGCCTTATATTTCCAAATTTTGCTACATGTATGTTAGATTAGCTGAATTTTTACAATAATCTTTGACTGTCTTGAGGTTGCAGACAAATATGAATTTATGAAGATAGTGCTGGTTCACTTTGTATATTCTGGTATTACAATCTAAACTAAATCTATTACTAAAAGGAATTAAATTTAAAATTTGCAATTTTTATTTCGATTAATATTTTTTTATGATAAAAAAATATTTCTATTTGTTCCAACTTCATAGTTATTCATTTGTAACTTATTTTAATTTACTTTTCTTTTTGTTGTAGAACTTTTACAGGTTGGAGAGGATGATCAAATCTTATTCTGTGTCAACTGTAAAAGTGAACAAAGTAAACTAAGTTTTATTTAATTTAGTTTTTCAACAAATTCTTTTGGAAGAAAGAACAATAACACGTTATGCAAAGTATTTGATGGACATGTTGGGCAGATTGTACATTACTATATTTCTTCCTTAAATAAACTCTTTGTTTTAATTTATATTTGTTGCATTTGGTAAAGTATGAATTGTTTGAAATGCCAAAGAACTTTTACTCAATTATATAATGTTCATTGCTACTCCGCTTCAAGATTCCCGAGACATTTTATTGCCTGTTTTAAAATCTGAAAAATTAATCTTTATTATTTTATATTCTGTTATAATTAATTCTATTGTTAGTGATAAGATTTTAAAATGCCTTATGAAAATTCATTATTGATAGATCTGTTGTAATTTTGTTAAATATATATCGGAGATTCATTATTACTATAATGGCAATAAACCAAACTCTATAGATATTTAGAATTTTGTGATCTATATTTGTATCAGAAACATTTTATACTGGTCATGGACTATGAAAGTTTAGAAAACATTGGTGAAATTTAAAGTATTATTGAAAATTAAAGACTTACGTATTTCTCACTATGAGTATAGTTTAAAGAGTTACTCTGCATGGCGTTCTTACTACTTAAGTTAATATTTGATATTTTCTTTTAAAAAGAAAATTGTCTGTGACAAAGGTAAAGTTTCTAAACTTTTCTCTTTAACCTAATGAAAAAATAAATAAATGATTAAATAAATAAAATAAAGAATTAACTTTTCAAATTCAATATTTTTTTGTCAAATAAAATTTTTTTCCCCTGATGTTTCTTGTGTGTTACTAAAAGATTAATAATAATTGCTGATCTCCCCAAAGGAGCGTTTTAAGCTATCAACTGTTCTTATGTTTTGTTCTAATAATTCAGGTTTTTTTCAATTAAATTTTATTGCAATACATGTAAAGTTTTTGTATATCTTAGTGAGAAGATTTTATAAAAAATCAAAAACTGCATTGTCATGCTGGCGTCTTAAACTATATACATTTTGTGAAAGAAGCCATTATTGTCAAATTTAAGATTTTCTAAATGTTAGGAAATAATTTTGTCTCTGATGTGATATTTATGTTTAATTATTTCTAAAAATAATGCTTATCTAAATTTTATAATAAGGATGTTAGGAAATAATTTTGTCTCTGATGTGATATTTATGTTTAATTATTTCTAAAAATAATGCTTATCTAAATTTTATAATAAGGAATATATCCACCTACATTGTTATTAAAAATACATAGAATGAATAAATTTTAAATATGGAATTATTGTATTAATTCAATCTTTGTTTATGTTGAATGATTTTTAGTTTTTACAGCCTTTCTTTTATTTTACAAAAATTTTCTATTATCACTTTTTATTTTAATTTTGGATTGTGGAAAACTAATTAAGCTAAATTATATTTGTCTATCATTCAAAATAAATTATTAACTAATATTAACATATTTTTCAAAATTCTGTTTCCTGATTTTTTATTAAATCTCATCTTTGCTGAATGATATTCCTTATTACTTGAATTTAGTTCATAATCATATTAATTACAGGAAACGAAAAATTTACAAACATTTTATGCTTTTGTCACTTGATAATGGATTGTTTTAATAACTTCTGTTTTTGTTTTATAAAATTTTTCAGTTGCCATTCTATTTATTATATTTTAGTATAGTTTTTATTAAACAATCAATGTTATAATATTGGACCAAGCATTGGGAATTTTTATATATTAATATTTCTTGGCAATAATATTTTTCTATTGAAAATCATTTTAACATTAATCATGCTTTTCATGTGAACAGATTGGAAATTTTGGATGATTATGAAACTTTTAGTAATTAGAAAAGTGATGTAATGAATGATACAAGATGTTTTGTTATACATAAATGGTATTCATGTTTGATTCATTCTTTTATAAACTATATATTTAAAATCGATCTATCTCATTCAAAACTAATAAAGTATATCATATTGTTTCAGAGTTTTAGTTTATTTAGTGTATTTATTAAGTGTAATAAGTTGATGTTATCCCTGAATGTAACTGTACCAAGTTTTTACCTAAATTAGTAAAAATTTAAATATTTCTCTTTTTAATTTGTCTTTACCTTGTACTTTCTTCAGGCCCTTTTTCACTCTACATGCAGATAGGGTCCCCAATTTTGGTTAAACAAGATAACAATGGCTTAATGTGAGGAAGGGTGGCCATGTCCACAGAACAGGAATGAGTCTGGGAATTTTATCAATCTGGAAATATCAGGAAATTGGATTAAAATACTGAAAAAGTCAGGGGAAATGATTTAATTATAATAATGTGTTTAAAAAAATATTAAAAAAAAAATAATGGTTTATTTTTAACTCTAAAAGCTAGTATAAATGTTTTGTATTATGTGTATGAATAAGACATGCAGGGTATCCGCACACCTGGAAAGTCATGAAAAATCATGGAAAGTCATGAATTTCGGTATTGAACAAAATTTGTCATAAAATGTCATGATTTTAACTGTTTTTTAAAAGGAAATCATGGAAATTCATGGATTTAAGTCACTGAAAAATCTAGTTTTTGAAATGGAATTTGAAAATACCCCTCTCTCCATTTCATGGTGTTCCGAATATCTGAATTTGTAATAAAATCCCCACTCACAGTCATATTTTGTTAAAATATAAAATGTTTTTATCATGTTCTTTAAATGTTATGGTGTTTTAGTAAATAAAATGAGAGAAAAAAAACATCATTTCTAGAGAGAATTGTCTTTTAAACTTTTGTGATTTCTGAATTTTTGTTATTATTTATTTTTTGTTTTTATTTTATCAATTTAAAATTCTAGCTGAAGCAAGCCAGTCATTAGAGAATTTTTTTCAATTCCGAAATGAGAACAGAAAAAATTAGGAGTATTTCTTTCCTTTCGGATGAACAAGAAAAATATGTTTAAAATATAATTCTGTAGGAAAAAATTTTGCTTTTGGTTTTTTTTTTTCCAGCTATTTTATTGCTTCAACTCTTTCTTTACTCTGTTTTTTTTTTAAATTTAAAATTTTTAAATATAACGATGCAGGGTATAACAGTTTTGGTTATACCTATCATTCAAATTTATGTTATTATAATGCTTTTTTCAATTTCTTGTTGTGTTTTTGTCGGATAAAATAGTAATTTCTTTAAGTCATGAAAAATTCTAGGAATCAGTCATGAATTTGAAAATCTAAAATGTAGCAGAAATTAATAACATTTATGCCAAGGGTTACAGAAATATCAGAGAATTTCAATAAAACGAGTCTTGAAAAATCAGGAATCTTTTTTGAGTATTAGTGGCCACCATTTTACTTCTAATTGTGGATTGAGAAAATTTTGTTGTTTTTCTTGAGCCTTATGTTCTTGAACATGTTGTCTTAATATATCGATTAGTAATAAATCCCTTAGGTATTGTGGATATTTGCTTAAGATCATATAAACTTTCAGTTTTATGTTGTTGAATGAATTTAAGTACAATTGTGAGTAGGGTATTATAATATATATGTATTATAAATTTTGTGTTTATCAGGTTCCAAAGCAATTTTAGGCAGAGAGCTTGGTGGTGTGATTTTTTAAAATTATTTTTTAAAAGCATAATAATTTAAGTGTTAAATCTTAGTCTTATACATTTTAATCATATGCTTAATGATTTCAAAATTGAGAAGGTAATAAAGGTTGCAACTTTTTAAGTATATTTATTATAGAAGTATATAAGTATTTTTATTCTAGAAATATTTAAGTACTGTGGCCTTAATATATCGATTAATAATAAATCCGTTAGGTATTGTGGATATTTGCTTAAGATCATATGAACTTTCAGTTTTATGTGGTTGAATGAGTTTAAGTACAATTAGGTGTAGGGTATTATAAATTTTATATGCATGTATCTACCTATATATATGTATATATGCAGTGAAACCTCCTGTTATGGGCACTCTGCAAAACGTACACCCCTCAACATGGACATATTTTTAATTCCTCGGGAATATTCTATGAATAAACCAGTAAGTACATTCCCTGCAAAGCAGACAGTAATTTTGCCCTGAAACATTATTTTCTATTTCTTCAAACCGGACACTACGCTTTCTAAATTTGGAATTTTTTTTTCTGCTTTAAATTACAAGAAAAAATTCAACTTTTCACCTTTTTAAAAGCATGTAATTTTTTTGCCTTATCCGTAACTAAAGATATTGTTGTGCAATTTCACTACTAAAGAATCAATCTTCCTCCCATCACCTTGTCTTATCTTTGCAAAGAAAGGAGAGAAAATGGTACTACTCTTGTGAAGTAATTCAGATAGCAGCATCTTATGATCTTTTTATCTGCACAACACAGGTTATGAGACCCCTCAAGTTGAAATGAGGTCTTAAATGCTCTCAATGCTTCCCATCTTAAAATTTGTTTCATTTTCTTATCAATTTGAAGATTGCATTTAACACATCTGGGGTAAAAAAAGAAAGCAGAAGTATAATCTTTGAAGTGTTCATATGAATGAAACATTTATTCAGACACTTGATAGATGATTAATTGTGAATAATCAACACCATAAGTTCTCATGACTTACATGTATGCCTTGCTTTTTTCTTCTTCTGTCAATCGTGGGAGGATTACTTTCAAGGAGATATTAACTATGTTTCCTATCAAGTGATAGGTTGATGTTACGGGATGTAAACCTAATAATTGATTCCAACTGAAGACTTAAAGCTTCTATTTGGTATCACATGTCTAACTTGAATATGTATGCTAATAGGAAAATTTTATTTATCTGTAGCTACGACTAGAATTATGTATTGATAACAAACTTTTTTATATTTTTTATTGAAAAAATATTTTTTGAAGATTAAAAAAATATCCTTGTAGATAGTTATTGTAGATTATTTAATTATTTCTATATCTTTGAAAATATTCTAAAATCAATTTATGGTGTTAAACTTCAGTATTAGGGTACCCTTCCAAAACGGACAAGTCTCATAAATGGAAATTTTTTTTTTCAGTCCCAAGAATGTCTGCTTAACAGAGGTTTCACTATATATATATATGTATGTATAAAATAAGCTTTGTGTTTTTCAGATTTCAAGGCAATGTTAGGGTGACTGATTAGTGGTGTGGTTTTCTTAAATTATTTTTTATAAGCATAATAATTTAAGTGTTAAATCTTCGTTTTATACATTTTAATTACATGCTTAATGATTTCAAAATTGAGAAGGTAATAAAGGTTGCAACTTTTAAGTATATTTATTATAAAACGAGTACTTTGATACATTTTATTATTTTTTTGTGTGATTACTCTTATAGTTTAAGATGGAGAACTCAATTGTGTATGATTTGATAATTCCCGTTTTATTGCACTGTTGCTGGTATTGTGGCCCAAATATTTTGGCAATTGATTTTAAATTATCAACATCTTCTTTGGTACAGTATATTTCAGTCTTCATAATAATACATTCACCCAATGCTTTCATTACCCTACAAAGAAATGAAAATATTATTATTTTTTTAATAACGGCAGGCACTGAACTTTCGTTCTTCGCCTTAGAAGATGCCGGAAGTGTTGCTCATTTAACGTTACCCAGTGGGCACCTGTGAACCAAAGTCACGGAGGCGAACAACATTGATCACGCCACAGTGCCACAAATACATGTAAATATATTATTATGTAAAAATGTTAAGTAGAATTTGAATATTTAAGACATCACATAGTTCTGAAACTTGCTTTTGTTTGAAATTTTTGTTTCTTTAATTACTTGGTGTGCATATGATAAAAAGGGGGCGATTAGTTCGATTTAAACTAAATCAGTAATCAGAAGTAATTGAAGATTGAGGGACGGGGGATGTTTTATGCGCATGAAAGCTGATTCTAAGAAAAAATTCAAAGTGCTCAGGAACTGTTTTTTACCTGCCCCGTCTATCTCAATAATGTAATAACTCCTGAGTAGAACTAATTTTCCATGTTATTTATTTGTCAAAGCTTAGTAATCCTCAAAGAGGAACAGATGGCCATCTAATTGTCACTTTCATAAAAAATGGACGTGAACTGTTTTTTCCGCTTGATCTTTTATAATGATGTTAATTAATAATTCAACATGGGATATAATTAGAATAGGTTACACAGTGGTAGATAAAATTGAAAGTTCTTTAGTTTTTAATGCCTTTTTATTTAAATATTCGAAGAAAGTTTAAAATATTTATTTTAAAACTTGGAATGTTATGTGTATAAAGTGCACTTAATCAAGATAAAGTACTTCTTGCTAGATTTATTACATTATCCTCTCTGTTAATTTTACAATATGATACAAATTTTTTAAAATCTCGTAATTCTGATTTTCTATGTGTCAGGTAGGATTTTCTCAGTTATCAGAATGTGAAAATTGCGTGATAGAAATACATATTTTACAGGTTTGTGGCAATATGGCATTAATTTTTTAAAAATTTTTCTTTGTTCAGTTGAAGCAAAATTTGACGCAAGATCTCAATTTGTTTTTAAAAATTTCTACCCTATCAAGAAAAAAATGGGATTATCTTAGTTACAGAATATATTTTTGGGGACAGTCAATTTACTATCAGAAAATCTTAATTTTTTATAATTTTATAAGATGTTTTTATTGAGATGCTCCAGCATGTAATTCAATTAAAATCTCTCATTGTTTAAGCACACTTAAAAAAAAAAAGAATTTTTTTATAAGAATTGAATTTAGTTGCCATTTCTTTAATGAAATATTATTATGTTTTTTTTAGTGAGCTAGAAATTAATATTTGATGTGTCTGATTTATGCTATACTGATTAATTTAGAAAAGAACCTAAATGCTTCTCAAAAATAAAATTTGATGGTAGAAGTTTAATGGCAGAGAGAACTTTAGCGCTGGTAGAACTGTGTCCTTGAAGATCTTAGCTTCTAGAGAAAGACTTGATCAGTATTATGCAAGTTTCATAATTAGAACAAACGTATCAGCCAGCATCGCTGGGTTTCAAACCTGGTTCACCTCATTATGCCATTATCATTTTATATTTTATAACCGTCGTTGAGCTGCCGACCCAATTTTTGGGTTTTTGACTACTAATGTTCAACTCCATAGCTTTGTAATTTTTAACCCAATCCAGAAGACAATGGAACTCCTGGATCAAGTATTGGGATAAATTTTGCCATCGTGGAGGACTTTTTGATGGAACTAACCCGCATTTGCGTTACATGGGGAGGAAGACCACAAAAACCTCTCACGATCAACCTGACGGCAAAGTAACTCTAACCCATGATCCGTCTACCACTGAGAATATTTCACATCAGCACTGTGGTCGGTGCAAGCCGGATGCGGATTCGTATCGACAATCACTAGGATTCAAACCCGGCTTATCTCATTGGAAGGCGAATGCTCTATCCCCTTAGCGATCGTGCTCATGCCATGAACATTGTGAAAAAGGCATTAGTCAACAATGTAATATTAATTCGTTAAACAAGAAAAACAAAAACGTTTCCATAACACATATCCTTGGCCTCATTACCTTTGTTTGAATTGCGTAATGAATAACATTAAGTATTACTTGTTCAAAAAATACATGTTTTCAATACATAGGAGTAGGAAGAAAAACACAATTTGCAAGATAAGCTGTGTAGAACTGACTTACACTGAATTTTTTCTTGTGTCCACACTCTTATACAGGGTGCGTAGCATTTAAAGGTGCTTTTTTCCATGGTTGTTTTTAAAAAGTGCTTAATTTTTCCTATTTGTGATATTTTTCTTTTCCATGTTGATTTTCGCCACAAGTTACGCAAAAAGACGTCCTATTCAACGTTTTCACAATTGATTCAGCCCCACTCTATTTCGTCGTACCGCCGGTCTGTAGTGTATGAAAACACCATTTGTTTTACATGTTTGATGAAATACTTACGGATCCGCACTTGCGTATACTGAGCTAGATTCAGTGGTAAGGAATTTTGACTCTCATGTGCAACTCTGCTGCATTTTGCAAGAGATTCTCAATTTCAGACTTCATTTTCCGCCCTCTGTAATAGAATCGAAAAATCTCTCGAATTTTTACTGACTACGGGGAACAACTAAACATTGTCAATTTTTTCTTTCTTTATTAGCGATAGAAAATTTCATTTCAATTGTTAATTTCATCGTTTGTGACGCGCCATCGTCTTCGTAATTGTAAATAAAACCGGATAAAACCATCAACTGTCAAAAACTTGCCAATCCTGTCTGATTAAGATATTTTTCAAAGTGCTTAAAAATATTTTTTGAGTGCTTAAAAGGTGCTTATTTTATATTGAAAAATTTGGCTACGCGCCCTGTCATACTTTCTTTAAAATAATATGTTTTTATAGCTGCCGTATAGCATTTTTTTTAAAAAATAGACTGATTCCAATAATTAGTACTCAATGTTAGATTTCGAAGCAACTTTTGTTTATTTTACAAATATGCAATGTCTTTTATTTAGAAGTCTGGTTTAAGAAACCCCTATAACAATTTGCGGATGTTCTGCATAGACATTGATTATTAATATATCACCGGTTAAAAAAAAACAATAGAGCAATTTTTTTAAATCCTTATTTATTTAAAATTATGAAAATATATTTTTTGTGTTTTGAAATATCCAGGAAATATAGAAGTTTTTGAAGTTAAATATCTCAGATGCTAAGTCCTCGATGAAAATGTATAGATGATTGAAGTACTAGTTGGCAATTAATTCTAGAAATTAACTGAATAAATTAATTATGAAGCATAAATAATTTATTATTATACATACTAGCATAAATAAAGAAGTTTACTTACTCGCATTTGTAATCAGTCATTTCTTTTTTCCTCATTTTTTTTCATATCTTTTTTTAAGCTCATATAGATGTCCGTATAAAAGGACGTAAATGGGAACTGGTGTTTCTGATGGCATTTTTTGATACCTTAGAAATTATCTTGAAAGCTTTTTGCATCTGATGCCAAATTTAAAATCTGGCTTTGTAAGTCCGTAGAATTGTCTCCTAAAGTACTGAAATCATCGCTCACACTTTCAATATCATCACGCAAACTGAGAAAGTTGCCTTTGTTCAATTTATTGCACTGCCCTGTGCCAAACAAAACTTGAAAAGTTGAAGTCGAGATTAGAATATATGTAAATGAATTTATAAATGTATGTAATAACAATGAATGGAAAGAAAGGACGAGTTTGGCTTCCAACGGATATTGTAAAACTCCTTAATTTATTATGCATAATTTTGAATTTGGTAACATTGATTATTAAAGATTTGCGGAGCTTAATAGTTTCGTTTCCTGTGTAATTATTTGCCTCAAGCCATGTTATTCAAAGTCGGGAAAGTGTTTTAACTGGTTCTGTTACGTAACAAACTCGGTTTGACGAGAAACAAGCACTCTTCAGAACTGTTATTTGTTTAGATTTTGTGTATTGTCGCATCAAATATTAACGATTTGGTATAATCTCAGTTAACTTCGCTAAGTCACAAAATGAAATAATGACTAATTGTCCATTGCTACAATCTTTAAGTAGCATTAGTAGGCATAAAAGGATAGTTCTGGTTCATTGCAGGGCAAAAGATGATGCGTTTTATGGATCATGACTTTCCAAGTGAAGTAACGGGTTCCAGATCATTTGGGTATAGGGAACATTGTCCAAGGGGTTTTGCAGGGAGAGTAATGAGTGAAATACTCCTTCGTTATTGTAATTACGTTAATTAAAAATTTTTAGTGTTTTTTTAAGGAAAGGTTATCAATTTTTATTAGAATATCGAAACCAGTACATTGGTATAGCATTATAATAGAAAAATATTTCAGATTGATATTCATAAAAGATTATTAATTTTTGCATAATTATAACAAAAATTGTGAATTATTAATATTAATTTTTGCCCCAAAAATAATAAATATTGCGAATTATTGAATACATTTTTGATTTTTAACTATACATTTTTCTTAAAATAAGTCGTTTGTTGGTCATAAATTTTTCGTGAAAAAAGTTTATCTTATTTTCGTTATGGTTTTGCAGAAATAATCGTAGCCACATGGCACATTAGGTCCTCTGATTTTGATTTGATTTATTGAAATTACATACATTTGCTGACTTGTGTGCTCAATATAGGCTTATAAGTCATTGTCAAGTAGAAAATACAGATAGAACAATTCAGAGAAAGACATCACAAAGAATACATCCAGGGTTACGGCGGGATTCGAACCCGCTACCTCCACGCTTAACAGAGCGTTTGGACCAGCGATACCGCTCGGCCAGGGAGGTCCCCTGATTTTGATATGGGTCTTTTTAAAATATGGAATACTACTGGTGTTGGTCTTATGGAAACGGAACTTGTCTGTAAATTTGAGCCACTCTCTTTACCTTTCAGTTTAAAACTTTCAGAAGATAAGAGCTTAGTTATAAATGCAGAGCTTGATGCGTTCATGTTGAGCCTTTGTCGTTCTCTTGCTCCCATCAATTGATTACAATTATGTTCGATTTCAGACTTAAATGTTTTTTAAGTGAATCATTCACGGGTATTTCTAACATTGTATTTAAGTTATTATGTATTTAAGTTATACCAACCAGTCGGTGCAGCTATTTTCGGAAAGGTTTGTTGTTGTTGTCTTGTCCAGTAGTGCAAGGAAAATTAAATTTGTCCAAAAGTATCTAAAACAGCTTTGGCCACATCAATAATCTTTATGGAAAAGAGTAGTTGCTGCGGGGGGTCCAGATGGATCCCGAAGAGCCTCGCCAATATGGCTGGGTAATCAAAGATATGGAGAGAGTTGAGTTCGGTGTTGATGCAGTGAGGACAACTTCTGTAGCTTCGATGGCCATCGGAAGATATTTTCATTCCCTTGAAGTGTTTAGTCCTCAATCCAGCTATGGTTGTGGAAATGGCTCGATCACAGTTTAGGGCAGGGATGGAGTGCTTCTGAGAGGTAGCAGAAAGTAGTCTGTGGCTGGCTATCGCATCTGCATCAGTTAGGGTCAGGCTGTTGGAAAGTTGGGAGTTATCTCGGGCCACCTTGGCCAGGATATCAGCTTTCTCATTATCATCGATATAGACGTGTTCTGGTATCCATTGAAAGATGCAAGTTTCAGGAAAGGTTTCAGGAAAATGAAAGTTATGGTTTCATGATTTTGTCAGTAAAATTGCCATGTTTGCTTTCCCTGTTCAGAAAACTTGGCTTAATTGATAGCCATTTTTTTCTCTTTGAATAATAAGGAAAAATATCAAGGATTTTGACTGTTATCCAAATCTTATGACTTGCCTTTTCTTAAGACCATTTGAATTTGTCTTTAATTTTACTACTTGGATTGATGAAAGATAGCAAATTTGAAATGGATAACTTATAACTAATCTCTCTATATTAATGTTGTATGAGTTGCTGCAGTTTTTTGATGTTCAACTTAACGATTAATATTGTTTTGGTACACAAAAACTATAATATATAGAATCTTGAATTGGCGAAGATGTATAAGTAGAAAAAGTTATAGAGAGTACAATGAAGTGAAAAAATTTAAATTCTGATTATCAATTCGACAATTATCAACTTTTAAACTTGTGAAAAATATCATGTGTTCAGCTTGTAGAAAAGCAATTTTTCACAGTTGAAATCTAATGTGCTTAAGGTTTTTTTTTATTTTTTTATTTTTTTTTATTTTTAAAAACCCATGGGTGTTTCCCCTTTTCCAATTCCAGTTTGTTTGAAAGCTATTGTAATTTTAAATGCTTTCTTCGAGATTTTTTTCTCATTTATTTTGCTTTAAATAATGACTTTATTGCTGTAGGGAAATTCATTTGTCTCTCTCTCAAGATCTTTATTTTATAAACTCGTGTTTGAGAAAGAAAAGAGAGAGGGATTAAATGTTATCAGAACTGTTTCCCATCTTTCGATATCTTTTAGTGTTATTAAGTTGTTAACGTTATTTTGTTACGTGTTATTTAATTTTATAAATAATTTTATTCTGTGTTATTTGTTTGTCAATCAGAATTGTGTTAGGACGTAGTGTCCTCATTGTTATGAGTGAAGTTAACTATAGATATGTCCAGGTCAGAGGCTGAACTGAATAAGTATTCCTCTATCCATCGATCAATTTCCGTTTGCACTATTTCTATTGCACGATTCATATTCCTATTCCAATAATATCGTATCCTATTGGTTGCATCTGTAACTGATTGATCATTGATGGATTTCCAGCGGACTGGTAAGTGAAGTGATGTCAGCTTAGACACATCTATTTTTGTGCAGCTTAGTGTTACACCCAGTATTTTATTTTATAACCGTCGTTGAACAGCCGACCCAATTTCATGGGCTTACGACTACTTACGTCCAACTCCGTAGCCTTGCAATTTTGAACCAATCCAGAAGACAAGGAAACTCCTGCATCAGTACCCCCAGAGGTATTGATTTGTTGTGTGAACATGGAGGACTTTGAGACTCGACAGATTTAACGTGCATCAGTCACCATTTACTACACGGGGAGTCTTCGGCCGGCGAGGATCGAACCCACGACCTCTTGGATATGGGCCCAGCGCCCTACCGACCAGGCTATCCCGGCTCACACCCAGTATTTTGAAATGTTTTAAAATATTTATAAAAAATTTCGTATAGAAAAGCTCTGCTAATTTTACAATACGTTTTAAGTCTCTTGATTTTACGCGCTTTCTTTTTCAAATAAGCAACGTGATGGGGTTGAAGAAAATTTTGCCTTTGAAAAAACGTTCAATATTCGTTGGTGTTCAAAATTAAGAAAAAAATTAGCTTTAGTTAATTATTTTAAGGAAAAAAAAGGCTGGTATGTCAAAAAATAACCCTTCAACAGTTTTCATACACGCGTTGAAGTCATCGGAATCTTAAGTTATGAAAAAAATAGTTACCTGATAGGAGAGAAAAGAGGGTTAATAGGGTTACGACCCTTTTTATGATATGCAGGTCTTACAGTGTGATTTCATGCTGGAAATAAGACGATTTTTATGTCCCTCACCATAAGAAATATTAAAAGGGGATTGCGAGTTTGAAGTGCCAGTGTATCTCAGAACATAATATCGTCTGTCTTTCTGCTCACTAAATGATTACCGATATACCTAACCTTTAAAATATATTCCAATGTCATGAATTAATAAATTATATTTTTCTCTATAAGGCAGTATAAGTAGCCGAAAATATTTCAGACTTCTTTATTTAAGTTTCATTTTTTTAAAAATCCCTGTATTGCGAAAATGTTTAGAGTTTACTTGGAAAATATAATTTCGATTCTTAATTTTCTTAGGTATAAATTAAATTTAGTCATTTTATATTTCTTATTATAATATGTGAATTTTTTTTTACCTGTTTTCAATTTTAGCACTCCATTTTATTTCACTCATAAATTTACAGGATTTTTATGTGTTAGAAGGAGATTATAAGTTAGAAAGAGATTAAAATTCAAAAATTAATTGAATAGCTTTTATAAGGAAAAACGCTATAATTTTGATTTATTGCGGTCATTACAGTTTGTATAATTTTTGAAAGCAAGAGATTCGTATAATATTTGAAAGCGCAAATAAATTTAATAATCCCTCTTTGCAATGTTATTCTATTAAAATAATTGGTAGCAGAATTTGTATATCCATTGATTTAGCATCATTGCCCAATATATATGGCAATTGTGTATGATCAGTTCGAATCTATCTTTGACTGTAATACCATTTGATATTTGAATAGAAATTTTACACCATTTATGATATTTGTGTGAGCAGAAACTATACTACTACGCATTAAAAGGCTTTATTTTCTGCTCAGGTGAAAAAAGTTGTTGCGTCAGAATGACGTAACGCATCAAACGTTCCATTTGTGGGGCATCTTTATATCTATTTGAGAAAAGGCTCGTTATACTTCCATTGTACATATTTTTTGTGACACTTCTTGAATTATTTAAGTGAAGAACAATATAGAGGTTATGATTATTTATTATCACTTATAATTTTGAGAAAATGTAATAAATAAGCAAAGACTTAAATATGTTACACATTCTGAAAAAAGTTAAGTAATTATCACTATAAATTTAAGTTTCGTAAATAAAACCTTGATTAATTAGGAATGTTTTTTTAAATTTTTTTTCTGCATATATTATTTTCGGAAAAAAATTGCTCTGTTTATTCTGAATATATATGTGTTCAATACAAAGAACGTTTTATAATCTATTATCAAGATAAACTCTTTCATGAGAAACATAAATTAAGAGAAAGACAACACATTGATGATTAGTGGTGGAGATATGATATGATTCAAACCAGCAACCTCACACTCTTCTAAACATTTCATAGCGTTTGTCGGAAGGTCAATACTTTTCGATCACGGAGGTCTCGATTTTTATTGTTTCGTACTGTACTATACTATCATTTTGGAGCTTGGGTGCTTCTGAATCTCGAGGCACAGATTTTTTATTTATTTATTGGTACAACATACATTTGTAAGCTGCTTGTGTGCTCAGTTAAGACTTATAAACCTTTGTCATATAGAAAGACAGAACTGAGATACATCCAGGGTAATAGCGGTATTCGAACTGCGTTAGATGGGCTATACCGCTCGGCCACAGATTTTATTATTTTTGAATTTAAGAAAGCTGGATTGATTGATTTGTTCATTTAAGTCGCACTAGAGCTGCACAATGGGCTATTGGCGACGGTCTGGGAAACATCCCTGAGGATGATCCGAAGACATGCCATCGCAATTTTGATCCTCTGCAGAGGGGATGGCCCGACGATCTGCACGCGAAGTCGAGCACTTTACGGTAGAACAGTTTAACGAGGACCAATACCGCACACCCTCGGTCCCTACGCAGACTGATCCAAGTAGTCACCCACCCGCACACTGACCGCAGTCAGTGATGCTTGACTTCGGTGATCTGCTGGAAACCGTGTCTTAACGATCAGTCCACTGCGGGACATTAAGAAAGCTGGAATCTTCATAGCTGGAATTGAATCAGCCATCATTAAATTATTGAAATTAAATTGAGTCAAAGCACTCTTGACTTTTTACTTAATTTTTAATATCTATTTTCTTGGTTCATATAAATTTTCAACCAAAAAAGTTGATAAAGACAAGAAGTTAACTTTTATTTAATTTATAGCTTTTTTTTTTTGCTGAAAAAATTCGTTTGTGCTCAAAAGAAATATAGGAAAAAAGAAAACTAAATAGAAAAAACTAAATGAAAAAAAAGTATTTTTGACGTTGTTAAAAAAGAGGCCTGTTATATCATTCGTTCAACAGTGAACTGCTCGTAAAACACGGATCAACGGATCAGTGCTGCCACTAGTCTGCGATGGGACTGACAGTGAGTGCGCGGTATCAGCTTTAGATAAATTATTTTACCGTGAAGAGCACAGGACGTCAGGCTACCATAGTGGGACAGCCATTCCTTTTGCGAAAGATCAAAATTGTGATGGCATATCTTCAGATCATCCTCAGGGATGTTTAACCCCTTAACTTGTGCGCTCGAGTTAATTCGAGCGCGCTAAACCAATACCTTCTCGAGCAGGGGTTTCCAACTTAAATGAGGCCGCGGGCCACAATTAGAAACACTAATCAAATGGCGGGCCACAACTTTATCAAAATTCTATGAGAGATTTTTTTATGTTTGAAAGAACATTAAATATTACTGTCAGATTTTTAATAAGTTGTACAAAACAAAAATATTGAATTACAAATTAAAATAAGAAGTAGATTTTTAAAAATACTTAATTGTTATTAATAATATTTTTAAAAATATTAAATAAATAATAAAAATTCGGGCTATAATAACTTTAATGTGCACCTAACAAATAATGTGCAACAGATATCTAATTGTAAAGATATAAAACTTTGAAAATGTTGGTATTAAAACTTACATAGTAGCACACAAAATATTCAATGAGAAAATTGAGATTTATCTGCTACAACCACCAGAGAATAGATATATTTACATTTAAAATTTACAAATGTGTGTGTAAATATTTTCGTCCAAAATGAGTGAATGGTTTCAAAAAGTTAAATCGGATAATTTCTTCGAGAAAATTTCTGATACGCACATGCTGAATTATATTCACAAAATGCAAAAAAATTAAATAAAATAGAGCTAGATACACTATTATTTTTGCATTCGAATAAATATTTTCCTGGGTGCAAAACCTGAGAAATAAATTTTTTTTGCACCGTTTTTAAGCTAAATTTCACAGATATGAAGAAATTATGTTTTTATTAACGAGAAAAGTATTTTAAACCCATATTGATTCTTTTCGAAAATTATCAGCAAAAAATGACAACTAATATAGTTTAGTTCGCGGGCCACAAAAAAAGGGCTTCGCGGGCCGGATGCGGCCCCCGGGCCGCCAGTTGGGCAGCCAGTCGGGCCGCCAGTTCTAGAGGCTGATAAACCAGTACCTTCTTCCTATCTAGGAGGTATTGGCTAAACAGGCCAAACTGTGCACACTCGAGATAATTCGAGAGGCGTTGCATTTTATGCTGCTATAATTTTTCACACTCGAATATAATCGAGAATTGAAAATAACAATGTGAAAGCAAAGAGAAAAAAATTGTTTTATTGATATATATTTATCATTTACGTAGGAGTGTAAGCTATAACACTTATTTATTCAAGAATAAAATATAGCCTTTTCCTACAGTATATCAAAATTGTCCACCTAAAGAAAAGTTGAACCAGGATCGGAATAATTTTTTTTCGCATTAAAAAAAATGGATTTTTTATTGGCCCGTTTTTTTTTTAAAAATCTGTGCGTTAAGGGGTTAAAAACACTCGGAAAGGCTCTCAGAAAAATACCGAAGTCTAGCATCAATGGCTGCTGTCAGTAAGTGGGCGACCACTTTGATCAGTCTGCTTAGGGACCGAGGGTGTGCGTCATTGGTCCTAGTTAAACTGTTTAACCGTGAAGTGATCGTTTTCGCGAGCAGGTCGTAGTGCTACCAAAGCGAGAGAGCAATACACTCTACAGAGGATCAAAATTGTGATGCCATATGTCTTCATATCATCTTCAGGAATGTTACCCAGGCCATCACCAATAGCTTATTGTGCAGCTCTAGTGCGACGTGAATAAAGTACTACTATTGTTATTATATTGTTCATGCTACAAAAAAAAAAGATTTATGGATGGCTTTTGTTTCAAAGTAGATTTTTTATTAAAAAATAATGAAAACATAACTACGAGAAACATTTAATTTATGGTGTTTTAACATTTAAAATAATTGTAGGTTAGTAATGGACGTGAAATGTCTGAAGCGGCTATTCTAATATAAGTATTTTGTTGAACAGTAATTTCTGCTCTGACCTTTAACGCTCTATACTTTTAGAGTGAGCATTAAAAGTGCCATAAAACTGAACAATTTGTTTTACTACTTTTGCCAGCTTCTGATTGAAACAAAGGCTTTTTTCCCAGCTATCTTCATTCTTTTTATTCCTTTGTTTTAACATTTTATACTACAAGGAGATGAATCCCAATTTAAAAGCTCTGAAATTTAATTGTTTGTAAAAAATCATTCCGAATTTTAATTAGAAAAATTAAAATTTCTTTTGATAATATATTTTTATAAAAAGATTATATATCATATAGTTTCTATTATATATATATATATATATATATATATATATATATATATATATATATATTAAATTTCTAATAAAATGGGTTTTAAATGATAACTTGATAACTAAATGGCGAAATGTTACATGGGTAATTTTGACTAACTATATCCAATCAAATATTTGATTGTGAATAATGAGATAAAAAAGATTTTAAAAGGGAAGGTTAAATAAAATTTTAAACTTTCAATAACTAATTAAGGTAAAATTATTGAAAACTATAAAAAACTTGAATTCCTGAACTATCGAAATCTTGAACTATCGTAAACTTGAATTCATGGACGATAGAAACATTTAATTCAATTTTAAAATATGAATTTCATTTACAACTGCACAATGTCCCAGAATTTTACATTACGTATAGCATAAAAAATATCATCATCTTGACAATTTCAGGAGAGATGGAACAGTTAATTAAGGGAACAGTTTGAAATCAAATTGTTTATTTATAAAAATAATTAATTTCCATATTAATAACTAGAACTGAATGCAGGAGTTTCAGTATTTTTGAAAATAATCTGTGCAGAATTCTTGTAGAAGTATAAAAGCTATTATTATATTTGGACAAGTAAATATAGCTAAGAATTTTATAAATTGATCATTAAAGGTGAATTTATTTTAACAACGCCATTTTTATTCCGTAGAATAATTAGTTATTAGATCCAGAATAATGTTTTCAATCTAAGCTCAAAATGAAAAAAACTGATACTTTTCTGTTAAACAATGAGTAAGAAATTTAGATAAAATTTAATACGGTAGCTTTTTAATCAAAAAATAAATTGCCATTTAAAAAAAAACTAGTTTACATTTCTAGTTGAGTTCAAAACTAGTTGAGTAAGAAATTTAGATAAAATTTAATACGGTAGCTTTTTAATCAAAAAATAAATTGCCATTTAAAAAAAACTAGTTTACATTTCTATAAAAAGATACGAAATTCAGTTAATATTTCAGTTATAAAAATATCTAAATTACAAAATGATCAAGATTATATTGAGACACGGCCGGTCAGGTGGCCGAATGGTTAGCGTGCCTGACTGCGAAGCCATAGGCTGCGGGTTCGAATCCCGCTCTGGGCATGGATGTTTCTCTCTCTCTTTGTGCTGTCCTCTATTGTGTGTATGATGTGTGAATGTGGCCCACCCTATAAACGGGTTTGTGGCAGTGTGGCGTGGGCAATGTTGCTCGCCTCCGTGACTTTGGTTCACAGGTGCCCACTGGGTAACGCGAAATGAGCAACAATTCTGGCATAGTATAGGCAAAAGATTCAAATTCAGTGCCTGCCATTGGAAAAAAAATATTGAGACACGTAGAGAACACTTAAAAATCTCTAGTTCCAAAAAGTTCCAAAGGAAAATAAAACTAAAACGAAAACAATAAATGCAATGCATAAATAGAAGCAATGAGAAGTTGTTGTTGTTGTAGTTCATTTATGTCGCTGTAGAGCTGCACAATGGGCTATTGATGACAGTCTGGGAAACATTCCTGAGGATGATCCGAAGACACGCCATCACAATTTTGATCCTCTGCAGAGGGGAGGGCAGCCCCGCTTCGGTAGCCCGACCACCGATGAGAAATCAGTAAACTGTACTTAAGCCTACAGATCCTCAAAAGGTAAAATAAGCATTATCTTTTGAAGATCTGTAGGCTTAAATACACTAATATGAAAACAATTAAGGGAAATAACATTTTTTTTAAATAATAAAATAAGTAACGCATATACTCAAATGCAATATCAGATGATAGTTTAGCTCTTCGCGGGCACCTCTGGCATGCAGTGGCGTGTTACGTCGAAAGACAGTGGTGCTGTGATTATGTTTTGCTCGCTAAAGCTTACATGCTTGAAAGACAGCTTTAAGATCGCTTTGAAGCATCGTAGCCTAGCCCAATCCTTGTTTTTTGAATTTCTTTGCTTACCCGTCATTAATATGGCCAGTCGTCACCGTCTAGACGATGCTACAATATGGTGGATACATAGAAGACTCGAGGGGAGCCAATCATAGGCTACCTACTGTAGGGACCTCGGGGTTCGAGAAATGTGGTGTCCACTCTGTGGAAGTTCACAGAGACAAGAACAGTGATCTATCGACCTAGTGTTATGGCGCGAAAGGGCAACAACGTCAGCTCAAGACTGTTAAGTGGCTTGTTTGCCAGGTGCTGTGTAATCTGCATCCCTTCGACTGTGAATCTCAGAAAGGACTGTCTAGCATGGTACCGAGAACATCTTTTTCTTCAGTCGTGAGTTGCGATTCAGTCTGGACAGTGATTCGAGACATATTCTCATCTGGAGAGAATCGTGAGTCGTTATCGACCCTCTAACGTTGCCGAAAAAGACCACTGTGATCGAAGTGGTCATATGGTCTGGGCAAACATCATGGCAGATAGGCATATCAACCTTCAAGTACAGGGACGAAAGCCTTGCACTCAATGTGAGACTTTTTAGTGGAGCATATGGACCGAATTTTTTTTTTATTGACAATAACGCTTGTTCACAAAGGTCTTAGTTGGTAGACACAATCTCCAATTTGGAAGATATTCAATCTTGGAGTAGCCTAAGATGTTCCCTGACCTTAATCAACGCCTCCTACAACTAAAAACTCTCCGGACGGTTTCTCATAGGCAGTCCGATCTGACCTCTATGAAGGCAAAGCAATTTCGAAAGAGCCATTTAATAGAAAATCTAGTAAAAAGAAGAAAGTGGTAACAAATAAATGTCTAAAAATTTATTTACTTCATGAATATGATTGGCTTGTCTTATTCACTTGTCAACCACTACAGATTCAATTCTCAAATATATATGATAAATTTCCCTCAATTACTTTTAAAATAGAATTTGGGTTAATGCGCACAGCTGGTTCACTTTTCAAATAGTCTGCGCAGGCTACTTATAAAGTACTATGTGGAGACTTTTTGATGTAGGAGGTGATACATTAATCCCATCGAACAAGTATGGGACGCCCTTGGATACTTAATTGTAACACGCAATACAAATGCTCTACATTTTACCAGCTAACACACTTATGGAGCAGCCAAAATAATGGTACACAAAATCTTGCCAATATTTTGAAGGTATATTAGACGGTAAAGAATGTGATATCGGTAACTATAACAACCGCTTCTTATAAAACGATTAAGAATGTCATTCTTTTATTAAGTTTCTTCTTTTATTATGTATCTGCGTGGAAGACATTATTATCTCTTTAAAAATAAAATATCTAGAATAGAACAGAATAGAACAAACAATTTACCTGTAACGATAATAGTTAATGCCAATAATGATGATATAAATATCTTATAACACATTTTGATTCCGATGGTTTAATTCTTTCACTAAAAGGGGAATAATAAATGCTTTTGGCAAGATAGTAGATTTTTTTAGAACATTTCGCATTGCTCATAAAAATTACAAACGGAGTTACGTTTATTGTTTTTAATTTTTCCTTGACATCACCTGTTGCACATAAATTTATAGTTTTTATAAGTGTCTAGAGAAGCATTACTTTTCAGTTTATTTTATGGGATAAGCTTATTAAGAGAGTACTTGTATTTTTTAGTATGTTTTTCATTCTCACACTATTATTTTTTTATTCTAAATATCATTCTATAGCCATGTATCTATTTAGGAATTGAAAAAGTAGGAAGATGTATGAGGTCTTTAACACTGAAAAATGGGTCCAACGTTGCACCTAAATCGATGACTTTCTAAAATTCAAATGATTTTTTCAAGAATAATTTTCTTAAATTTCACTGAGTAATCTCTTTAAAATGAAAAAAAAAAAAAAAAAAAAAAAAAAAAAACTGAAAAGCAAAATTAGACACCTCCCTTCATTAAGTAAACACTGCTGAACATATTGTTGAACAGATCCTCTGTCATGCTGTTACTAAATTCATCAACTACTCAGTGAAAAAAAAAATTCTGACTAATCGAGACACTGAACTGGGTTTCGATATGTTTGAAACTCCCGAATATAATGAAGGTGAAGAGAAGAAGAAGAAAACTATTGTGGAAGCTGCAAGGACTATGGTTCATCCTAAAGAATTACCAAAAAAATTCGAGATTCGGGATTGAACTTATAGCTATATCGAATCCTTGTGATGATACTAAATCTCATTAGAGAGATGTTCCTTAAAGAGAGGTAGTTGGTAGTTTACAATATTTTATTATGACAAACAGGCAAGTTGTAGCTTTTACTGCTACTTTTGCTTCAAGAACTCAGGGTAAAGCTACAAAAGGTGACAGAGAAAATGAAAAGAGGATCTTCAGATATTTACTTGGCACAATTGATGTTGAGGTTTTAAACACATGCATACAAACTAATTATTCTTTCTTCGGTGTTGCTGACCATGATGGTGATATTAAGACTATACTCTCAACATCTGGTACAGTTTTGATTAATTCTCAATCAGCCATTACGTGGTAGTACCGATTATAACTATCTATTTCAATTTCAAAAGTAGAGATTGAATATGTTGTGGTTCGCGTCTGATTCAGTCGATGATTTTGATGGTACTAAATGAAAACGTGATAAATTAATGCCTGATATTTACAGGCTCCCGCTAGACGGCGTACTCGAGCGTTGCGATCGCGAATAAATCCATGAGATGAGAACCACCGTAATAGACACAGTAGACTAGTATTTTGTAGGAATTTAGGTAAATGTAGTGTTTTCATTATTTTATAGTTTGTTATGCTTTCCGTGATTGTTTACTTAAAATAAGAATTAGTCTTGATATTGGAAGGAGTCTTGAAATGAGTGATATCTCGATAATTTTAGTTCATATTTGTTTATTTCTCGTTGGCAACACCTATACTCTTTCTTTTGCCAATAAACTGTTTCGATAAGACATTTTTGCATGTTAAGTGTAATAAATTTCCTTTTGTCTTTTAATATTTGTACTATAGTTTTCTATTAATCTGACTTATTTTTCCTTTGCCATAACTTAAAAATTGCGATTAAACAGGCTCGTATTTTTTTTAACTGTGCTTGTGAGAATTTTCAAGAATCCATTGAAAGTACAGACAAGAGCAGCAAAAGAGCAGTTATCAACCATATTCTAACTTTGCGAATTTTTGTTGTTGTTAAAAAGGCTGAATTTATAAGCAATTTATTTAGTAAAAAAATACTGTGAGCTTCACTGGATTTTCAAAATCGTTCGAGTAAAGAGTGTACAATTCTGGGTGCAAATTAGTTTAAACTTTCACAACTTTTGTATAGCTTTAACAACCAGTAAACACACTTTTAAACTAATTTATTCAATATTTTATTCATTTTTAGTTTCTACATTAATTTGACATACGAACAATTGTTAAATAAATAAAACAGTACTTTGTAAGAATTACAAATATCACTTAAAATAATTAAAAAGAAAAAAAGAAAGTTTTTATAGTTTTTTTTAAAATTCGAATCTATTAATAACTTTTAGATGGTAAATAATTTGCCTGGTAAGCGATCCATAACCTTGGATCTTGCCAGAATTAGATTTGGTTTAATCCTTTACAACAAGTACACGGGTCATTTTCAGAGAAACAGTTTTTTTATGATTCAGTTTACTTAGAAATGTTTCATAACTTATGAATAAATTTTTTGGGTATAAAGTTTATTTTAGAAGTCATGTCAACAAAACAATAAAAAGGACAAATTATTTTTTTAATTATTTTAAATATTAACTGAAATATACCTATATGTCAATTCCTCACTTATTCCCGCTCACTTATTCTCAATAAAGATAATAAAAATTGTTTATAAGAAAACAAATTAACAGCGTTACAATTTTCATTTTATAATCTTAAAATATAAAATTCAGAAAACAAATTCTTATAAAAAAATATTGCCACAGCATTATGTTAATGTTTGTTCTAGAGCATTCCGAAATTCCTGCTCAATACAATATAAATTATTCTAAATCACCACAAAATAAAATCTTTTATTGAAAATGTTAATGATATACAGTTAGCAAACATAAAAAAATAATAGAGCGTTTTTTTATTATCTTCAACTCATTGAAAATTTGCATGTGGAATACTTTTGAATTAGAAAATATTTTTTACCATTATATCAATATGTCATGTTTTTTTAAGGGTAAAATGAAATTAAATAGCACCTAAAAAGTGAATCATTATAATTCCATGAATAAATATATTTGTGCATGACTAATTCCAAATAATTAAGCAACAAAACTATTTTTAAATTTTAAAGAATTTGTCATTTCCTTGCTAATACATTACAGACATGAGGGAATGATTTTAGAGTATTAACTATCTAAAAAATTAAAAATACTAACTACTCTATAGCTTAAAATATAAAATTTTTTTAAGTCATAATATAATTAGAAATTAATATAATTAGAAATAATATTATACAATTACAAAGTTTTTTTTTTCTCTGAATTTTACAAATTTAACTTAAAATGATGGTTTTAAGGAGAATGACCCACATTTTATAATAGATTTACTTTAAATTGAAAAAAAAAGACTATTTTGTTAATAAAATATCAAAGAAATCAAACAATAACTGTAAACCATGAAAAATGCAGCTGATTAAAAAGAAAACTGAACCATGTGTGACAAAACAATTCCAGTTTTGTTGCATTCGTTTTCGAATATAGGCTTGAACATTCCTATTAATTCCATCATTAAACCAGCTTCCGACAGTCCGCAGTATATGCTGGTTTTTAATTCAATGCATTCAATCAAACCAACCAGGGTTCTGAAATATAAATATTTAAACTAAGTATCATAAACTGATAACAAATAGTAAAGTTACTGTCATTTCACAGAAATGAATGAGAAAAAGTACCAAGCGCAGGTTTTTGGTAAATTGTCTGAAATTTTGACATGATAATACTCTTTGAACTTAGAAAAGTAGATAAAGAGTATAAAGATTTTTTTTTAATAAAAGGAAAGCGATTTATTGAGAAAATATCTTATTTTAGTCTTAATTATTTAGTCTAATTAACAGCATTTATTTTGCTATGTTATTTTATTCCAAAATTTCTATGTATGAACGATGCAAGGGACAGACTCTGTGTAATTTTGGGGTTAACGAATAATCGAGGCACACTTTGCAATGTACAGTCGACGAGTAATATCAGAAAACCTGACTCTTACAAGGGAAACTAGAGAAGTGTGACTCGCCAATTTTGAAATAAACTAGTGGGATGTATGCCTTATGAGGAATTATTTTAGGGGGCAACATTCGTCTCGGCCCATAGAATATCCTGTGAGAGATAAAAAATAATTCAATATATAGAAAAATTGGTATTTTATTACTTCAATGCAGACTATTAGTTATTGTAATTATCTCATACTCCAATTAATTTGTAATAAATTGGATAATGAATTAATTTGCTAATTAATAAATTAATTAACATTCGTCTCGGCCCATAGAAGGTCCTGTGAGAGATAAAAAATAATTAAATATATAGAAAAATCGGTATTTTATTACTTCAATGTAGACTACTAGTTGTTGTAATTGTCTCATACTCCAATTAATTTGTAACTAATTGGATAATTAATTAATTTGCTAATTAATAAACTAATTAACATTCGTTTCGGCCCATGGAAGATCCTGTGAGAGATAAAAAAATAATTAAATATATAGAAAAATCGGCATTTTATTACCTCAATGCAGACTATTAATTGTTGTAATTGTCTCATAATCTAATTAATTTGTAATTAATTGGATAACTAATTAATTTGCTAATTAATAAATCAATCAGAAAATTAATTAATTATTACCACCAAATTAATTGGAGTATGAGACAATTACAATAACTAATAGTCTGCATTGAAGTAATAAAATACCAATTTTTCTGTGTATTGAATTATTTTTTATCTCTCATAGGACCTTTTATGGGCCGAAACGAATGTTTCCCCCAAAAATTATACCTCATAAGGCATACATCCCGCTAGTTTATTTCAAAATTGGCGAGTCACACTTCCCTAGTTTCCTTTGTTAGCAGCATATTAAAGAACCAAGAATGCGACGCAAACAGCTTAAATGAGTGTTTGAGTTTTATATAGACTACGATAACTGCAAACTTGCGTACAAAAAATATAATCAAGCCATAATCTTTGAGTCTATTGTTATTACATATAAACTTTAAAGCTAATTTACCTAATGACATTCATTCACTCAAATTTTAAAATATGAGTTTATTTGAAGAAAAATTGGTTCAATGATGAGGCATAATCTCGATATCTTGAACATAGAGTGCAAATTTACTGCGACCTTGATTAGGTACTATATTGAATCTTATTTCTGTTTAAATTGTACCACAGCATCGTGCAATCAAGTTTAAGAAGTGCAATAATATGGTACAACTTAGCACCATATCGAGCTTGTTTCACACTTGAGCACAAGAAGGGTTTAATGTGCTTTAAAATTTATAACAGTGACTGTCTAAAACGGATAGAATTTGAGACAATAATGGTCAAGGTAAAAATTTAGTTATTTTGCAAAATACACCGAAGAGCCATTTCATTATGACCACCCTCCATCTATAACAATGGGCTGGCCCAGGTTTTCATGGTTTCTCGCCCAAGAACAATGTTTTCATGGGGAACATTGGGATCCATAATCCTCATAGGACAATCCCTGGCGTCTGTAAGCTACTTGAACATAGTTGCAGACCAAGTTCACCCATTCATGGCAGCAGTTTTTCCTGCGGGGGATGGTGCTTACCAATAGGATAATGCACCATGTCATAAGGGTCGAATCGTCGAGGAACATTCCAGTGACTTTCAAGTCATGTCTTGGCCCCCAAATTCACCTGACCTTAATCCAATAGAGCATTTGTGGTCCTACTTGGAAAACCAAATTCGTGCTGCCACGCTACCCCCTCGCAATGTGAGGGAATTTCAGGACCAGTTGGTGAGCGCTTGGTACCAGATACCTCAGACTACCTATCAGCACCTTGTGGAATCAATGCCACGGCGGGTGCTAGCAGTTTTGAGGGCTAAAGGTGGTCCTACATGTTATTAGCAGGGTGGTCATAATGTGATGGCTCTTCGGTGTATATCTTGAGGGATTTCTTTGAAGTTTGTATGCGTTTGCTCATGACATTTTGAATGAAAGTCCCGAAAGCAATGTGACTGAGCGACTTCTTGAAGGGAGTAGGAAATTTTCCTGATGATAACCATTTTTATATCCTGTGAGTCACATTTCCAAATACGAATCTATTTATTTAAGGGGTAATTTTTTTTCTTTGTCCTCTTACATAGAAGCTTTAATGCATTTATCTCTTAATGAATTTGATTGATGAACATTCAAAAACAGTCGGTGAACATTCATTATCGACGTGAAAAAAAAATTAATTTTCTTTATGTCTATGAATGAAGCTAAAAAAGCAAAAAGAGAGCACAAATATTGTCACATAAACAGGCACATTCTAGTTTCAGTTTATGGAGGGAAACATTTTTTCTCAATGCTGAAACTTGGAGAGATACCAAGGTTACAAATAGGCTAAAAAGGGGATTGACTGTTTGGGAACAAATCCAAACAAAATAATCAAATGAATGAAGGAAGATAAGGAAGAGGTGTAGTGAAGCTGAGATGTGACTCCTTGGTATTGCAAGTTTAAAGGAGAAAAGATTTTCTAAATTTGAATCTCTCCTTGTCAGTATGTTTATCCCTCTCTTTTGAAGATTTTTACTTTAAGAACAATATATTGGAGCGTGTCATGGAACAATCAAAAACGAATTTGACGTTCAAGAATTTTTAAGAGTTGAAGGGTACAATAAGGAGAAGATGTCTTACCACCCAGGAACTATTATGGTAGTATTAATTTGGAAGATGCATCAATGAGAAAGAAAAGGTGATCCATTGACTAGATTAACCAGTCATATTAATATATTGCTAATTTTAAAGAACATTTCATTTGGATAGATTGAAAATTTCGATAATTTCTTAGTTCTTGCTGGGGCTGGGAAGTTACGTCGAAAAAATACAGTTCAGTGCTTGTGTGTCATTTCCGATTTTTAGACAAAATGACATAAGAGAATATTTTAAATATATTTCTCTACAAGTACGAAACTCAATTGTAACTATCACACACTTTTTCAAAAATTACACGTGTTTTATATTTATATTTAATTTTAAATATATATATCTAATTCTTTCACTTATTTACAAGTTATTTATTTAAATTTTAATACCATTTAAATTTACTGATGAAGTTTGAAATGAAATTTTATGACAATAAAAGAAATGTTTCAAGGTTTTAAGTAGTGTCTAAGTAAGGGACAACTATTCTTTAAGGAACGAAGAGATTGCTCTTGAAGGTGTACTCAATTGAGAGATACTTTTGAAATTGCCCGACAAACTTTCCTTGCGTCTGCCCCAAACTTTTTCTTGCTTAAATTACAGTTTCATTGAGTTGGTAATTGAATAACACTACCAACATTTTTATAAAATTTGAAAATGAATAAATAAATAAAAAAAGAAACCCGTAGGACGATAATAAGCCTGCCTTTTAAATGAGAATGCTTTTTAGAGTAATACTTTTGTCATTTAAAATTACGAAGTTCGTTCGAATTCATGCGGAATAATTAACATTGGTATTCAAAGTTATTGGTACCAATAGATGATCACAAATATGATCACAAATGTTAGTAGTACAACAGCTTTACTTATATAAAGTAAGGCATGGAAATCTTACGCGCATTTGTAGTCCTCAAATTCTCTGAATGACATTCCTTTTTCTTCCTTTTTAGCTTGAACTTCAACATTTCTGTAACAATCCTTAAATGGGAAGGGAAACTTTGTGTGACAATCTAAAAGAGGTTGGTATATATCCGCAATCTCCTCGAAATCTTCACCAAGTTCTTCAAATTCACTGCCCACACTTTCTTTAGCTTCTTCAATTTCCATGAAATCATCCATAACATTCTGGAATTCCTCCGCTATGCACTGGTTGTCCATCATTCCACCCCTTATGCAATTTTGGCTAGAGGCTAATAAACAAAAATGGAATAAAATGATTAACCATTGGTATATAAACAAGTTTTTTCTTCATAAATTTGAGCAGATATGGATAAAAATTAACTTTTCTTTTGTATACTTCATACTTTGAGAAGAAGTTAACAGGACTTGCGGCTAACTTAAGAACTAAAACATTAACACCCAAGTCATATAATTTAACCCAAGTTATATAAAAATCGTATATTCACGGCACCCAAGTCATACAACAGGGGTTTCCAACTGGCTGCCCGGGGGCCGCATCCGGCCCGCGAAGCCTTTTCTTGTGGCCCTCGAACTAAAATATATCAGTTGTCATTTTTTTACGGACAATTTTCGTAAAAAATCTATATGGGTTTAAAATACTTTTCTCGCTAATAAAAACCTAATTTCTCGTTTCTGTGAAATTTAGCATACCAACGGTGCAAAGAAATCTATTTTTCACGTTTTGCACCCAAGAAAATATTTATTCAAATACTAAAATAATCGTGTATGTTGCTCTTTTTTATTTCTTTTTTTTGTATTTTGTGAATATAACTTAGCATGTGCGTATCAGAAATTTTCTTGAAGAAATTCTCCGATTTTACTTTTTGAAACCACTCAGTTTGGACGAAAATATTTTCACACACATTTGTAATTTTAAATTTAAGATGCAAATACCTATTCTCTGGTGGTTGCAGCAGACAAACATCAATTTTCTCATTGAATATTTTGTTTTGCTACTATATAAGTTTAATATCTTAACATTTAGATATCTGTTGCACATTAATTGTTTAATACATACGTGCACATTAAGTTATTGTAGCCCGAATTTTTATTATTTATTTAATATTTTTAAAAATATTATTAATAGCAATTAAATATTTTTAAAAATCTACTTCTTATTTTAATTTGTAATTCAATACTTTTGTTTTGTACAACTTGGTAATACTCTGACAGTAATATTTAATGTTCCTTCAAGCATAAAAGCGTCCTACAAAAATTTTTGATAAAGTTGCGGCCCGCCATTTGATTTGTGTTCTTAATTGTGGCCCCCGGCCTCATGCAAGTTGGAAACCCCTGTCATATAATATTCGTTTGTGGAGACAGAAAGAAAAAGAGACAGAAACTGTGGAAGTAAAGGCCGGGGATATAAACTTCACTTTATGCAACTCATACTTAAATTTAACTCAGGTTCTTTTTATTTTAATTAATAAGTCACTGATGACATTAAAAGTATTACTAATATAAAAGAAAATAGGAGTATTTGTCACGGGTAATTAACATCGATACTCGAAGATATTGTGAAATCTGCAATGGGTGAGCTTGCTGCTGAAAACATATATAATAAAATCGCAATCTTTTCAAATCGTGGAATAAAGCCGTTCTTTTCTGATATTTACTTTGGAACGATATTTGTTCTTTAAAACGTGAACAGTTGAAAACCGACCTTCACCCAGGTAGGAAAAGCTCACTCCATGGAGCTCCACTTTGGGAGCATCTGCATTTAGAATGAAAATTCAAACAAATCGATCTGAGGATTTCTTTTGACTCTCAACGATCAAAAATCACATAAGCAATACGAGTTGACATTGTTGCTAATTATAATTAACTTGAAAATGTTTAATAATAATAAAATTCTCTCAGTTTTACCTAAAAACTAATACTATTTGAAAAGAAGAAAGAGAATATGCTTTGATCATTTTTGATAGAGAGGAATGTTTGACAAAACCAAGTCCTTAAAATTTCTCTTTTTTTTCTGTCAAAATACGTAAATGAAACAGTTTAAATTTTTATTCGGATGATAAATAACCAATTCAAATAAGAAAATTAAATATTTATCACAAAAACACAAACTGTATTTTGAAGGGTAAATTATTTATTGTTTGGAAGCATATTAGCACTTGGTTACATCCAACCTGATAGTCCAATAAAACCAGTATATATTGAAATAATAAAAAAAAGCGATATTTTTTCTCCTAAAATGCTTGTTAAAAGCATTAAATTAGCTGGATGATCCTTTTACAGAGAAAAACGTATGGAGATTTCAAAATTAAGGCAAAAAAATTTTGTATTGAATACATTTGTAATTTTTAGAAAAATTAAGTTATTTGAACAAATATAAAAACTTAATCATAAAAGACACTTTAATCACGCTTCTCTGCATCACAAGTATCATGGGGCCCTATTCTTTAGAGTTGAGGTAATGCATTCTAATTTTCCGAGATTTTGATTTGGTCTATCCTGTAGCTTACAGTTTTTTTTTTTTTTTTTTTTTTTTTTGTGCAACCCGATTTTGTATGACTGGCAAGATTCTGGTTTTATTCGAAAACGCTATTTAACAAAGAGAAAGAAGGGCTAGAATATTTTCAAGCTGATGCAAAACCTGTTTTAATAATTTTACATGATATCTAAAAGAGGCGTTATAAGAAGTTGAACTTCCAGCAATAAGAAATTTCCGAGTGAAATTGGTGGTGAAAAAATCAAAACTTTTTCAAGAAATTTTTTTTACAACATTGGCTTTTTTAAAAAAAAATCCTTCTCTGTCTTTCATTTATTTGTACATAATATGATGGTCGTCTGCAATTAGTATCATTTGATATATATATATATATATATATATATATATATATATATATACGATAAATGACAGCTGCAGTTTAGTCAAAAGTGTTGTACAAAAGAATTAGTTTATTAGTTCATTTATTAGTTTAGCCAAACACCCGGTAACGTTCAACTCTCACCTATATTTTAATTGTGAAGCTCGCTTAAATGAGTTAGCATCGGAAATGTTTTAGAGAGAAAAATGATTGAAAACAAGATATAATTTTTAAAGGAGAATTTCTTTTTTTTAGGTTACATAAAACAAAATCAAGCTGATCAGAAGCTGCATATTATTAGCTTGATTCCTATTTTAAAATTCTAGCGAATTATAAAACTGTTAAATTATGAACTAGTTAAATAATAAAACAGTAAATCCGTATAATCATGCAGAGTGAAATTGAAGTTGATTTAGAGTTATAGTTTATAAAGTAAACTTTGAATAATGTCGGAAGAGGCAAAGAAGATGGAAGTTATATGATGAGTAGGGGAGAGTGGGGTCAATTGTAACATTTTTTACTTAACTATTTTTAACTAACAAAAAATCCAATATATTATTAGTATTTATTGACAGACGTGTAAAGTAGACTATCCTCTACTAGAAGAAAAATAAATACCTGATTTTAAATATTATTATATTAGTTATTAACAATTTTTGACAGTCGTGCACTTGTTACAATTGTCCCCACTTACGGGGTCAATTGTAACAGTTCATAAATTCAACTAAAACATAGTTAATTATACATATTATCATAGTTGTGATATATTTCTTTATTGATCAAAATAGTAGTGATATTTTAGGAGTAAAAATAATAATGAGCAGAGACCTAAAGGGTTAAACTTTTAACTTTAAGGGGTTAAAAATTTTAATTTATGCTGTGAAAGGTGACAAATAAAATAATGCACATGCAACATAATATAAATGCTATAGGAAACTATTGGTGGTTCTTAAAGAGTTAAGTAATGGTTTGTAAGATTATTTATTTTCATAAGATTATTTATTTTCAACTGTTACAATCATCCCCTTACTTATTGTTACAATTGTCCCCAAGACGCCATTTCAGCTTCATTTGTTAAAAACAATGCTAATTAATTAGCAAAACTAATCTTTTTTTTATTGAAATGTTAATTAAGGTGTCCACTTACATATTCGGTTACTAATTTTTATTTGTTTAAACAAAATTACTTTATTACAATATAGTATTCTAATACCAAAAAAAGTACTTGCGTGGCGTGAAAATATCTTTTGCGATGTAACTCTTTCAAAAGTACATAAAAATGGTTGCTATCAGGGGTGTACATGCAGATTTGTTAAATGCACCTTGTGCGCCACCTAGGAATCAAATCTAGAACCCGACACTCGAAATTTTTGCTCTGTTACAATCGTACCTTGTTACAATTGACCCCACTCTCCCCTACTCTTTATGAAATAACTGTTTGTCCTCTATGTTTATGGCTATTTTGAGTATTCTTTTCGATGTTTGGATAAAAACAACTACAAATTGTAATGATTATTCAGATTTCCTCCTGATGTAAGTTAAAAATTGCGTTGATTCTCTCTTTTTGTGTTATTTTTAAAATTCATTAATGTCATCCTCATTAACGACAGCCCAGAGTAACCAAAGCTTTCCTTTGAAGAGATTTACACGTATTCTTCTGCGTGACAATGATCCTTCAGTTCTTTCAGTGTTCCTAAATTTCTTACAGCTCTACATCTCGCAACCGCAACTTGGTTCTTCCTTTTTGTTCCCAAGTTTTGCCAAAAAAGGAGGCTTTTTTAAAGGTTTAAACTAGTCCAAATTTTTCCGCAATTAAAGTTTATTTTAGCAAGAAAAGTTCAATTTTGTACGGATCTTTATACCATTTCTCTAAAAAAATTCTCTACATTTATTTATACGTTTAAATTTATTCAATACATTTGAAGATCTGGAAGGAAGAACGGTTTGTGCCCAAAAATGCTTATTGAGTAAAAACAGATTTTAAGTTAGACAGGAACTACTTTTCTCCACTTTTCTTATTTTCAATGTGTAATAACTCTCAGGGAGAACGGATTTTCCACTTTATTGTTTTGTCAAAGCCTAGTAATTTTCAAAATTAGACACATGGCAAAAAACGGACATAAACTGTTCTTCTTCCTTTATCATATTTTGAAAAAATTGCAGAAAACTCTCAAAAGAGCAGGAGCGAAAGTTTTCCGATGTTTCTGTACACTTCTCCATTAAATATCAAAAGCTAACTTGCATTGAGCCTTTGTGAAAAGCAACGCTACAAAGAGGTATAATGTTTACAGGTACAGGGAGGTACAGGTACAGGAGGTTGCAATTTTTTTTAAAATTCCAGTACTCTGCCATGGAATTAAAAAAACATTTCTGATCTTTTGGAGAATTCCCTATTTCTTTATGAGTTAGAAAATCAACAGCTGTTTTACTACTCAACATCTACTTTATAATGGAAACAGTGTAAAAGACAAATTTAGAAATGACATGAAAACTAATGAAAACCATAATTATTTACACTATTAGCGACAAAAAATAAAATAATGCAAATATTTACTCTCTTAATTCCTATTTAACCAACATCTGTAGAAAAATAATAAAATAAAAAAATCTAACACAGTAAATATTCTTTTCTATGCTCAGTTATTAACTTGAAAATCATAAAAAAATTACAACAAATAAATAAACAAAAAAGAAGTTTACATTAATAAAATGTTGTTTTTCAAAAATGTTTTTCAAAAATTCTTTCGTATCACCATGTACTCCTACTTCATTTATGTTAATAGCAAGAATGTTAGAAGGAATTTTTTCCTTACTTTGTTTTGGATATTTGTGGAGACCTTTTTTAAATTCAACAACTTGCATTGTTGATTTAATAGTTCATTTTACTAGTTTGTTACATTAATTTTCTTAAAAACTTTGTAATTTCTACTTCGATTGGTTAGTCAAAGCAGGGTTGAGGGTTTTTGAAGGAGAAAGAGAAAAATTTTAGTGCAATAAAAGCTTTTTTTCCAATTTCTATGTTTTGTTAGTCGTAGTTTCGAAATTATATTTTTCAAATGTAATATATATAAAAATGTAATCTAAAATCAAAATAAAATAAAACTCAAAGTTATAAAATTATTTATTTTTAATTTTTGTAACACAAAATACATTAAGAGACTTAATATTGAAGATGATTTAATATATTAAGCTTAAATAAATATTAGGTGAATTCGTATCTTTAAATTTTGACTTTTTCATAGTAAACAATTTAATATACTTTATGAAATTTATTCTTTCTAACAAAGTAAAATAACTTCTGATAAAGTATTTAACTAACTTTTCTTATATTTATCAATATATTACTAAATGTAAAATTTTAACTAGATTTTAATAGAGTAAAGCAATGATTCCCGAAATTGGTGTCCGGGAAACTAGTTTACAATTCAGCTGCTTTTAACGACTCGTTCTCCTTTTTGGAGGCTTTCTTCTTATTTGAATTTGGTTACGATTATAATTCAAGCTTTTATTTTCTTTAAAATTTGTAACCTGAACTAAAAAAAAGTCAAAAACTAAGTTTTCTCTTTAAAGGCCGAACAGGAGAGCTGGTTGTTAAAAGCTGCTGGATTGGAAAATTACTTCTGAGTATGAGACGAGAGAGGCTACGACATTAAATCTAATATTAACGCTTTATCTGCGACATTAAATCTAATATTAACGCTTTAGAAGTTATCTGTTACAATTAAAATTATTTTTTAAGGTGCGTTATATTTTACAGCTACATTATGTTATATGTAACGTTTTTAAACTTGGTACATTTCGTCTAAGAATGTCATTTGAAAAAAATCTGGAACTTTATGAAGAAAACTAATTTCATATCTGAAATCTCCTCAACCGAATTAGGCAAGATCAAGTATTTGTATAAATACAGCACAAATTTTGTTCCCCAATGTTATTAATGCTTATATTATATATTGTTATCAATACATTCTTATTAATTTCAATTATCGTATTTGAATGGATTTGAAGCATGAGAAATATTAAGTATGTTTATGATCTCACCACTTACTTCCATAGTGTCTGTTTCATGGGCGTATGAAACATTCATTCTATGTTCATTATAAATATTATACCGCAGATAAAAAGGAATGGATATTCGTGGTTGGAAAAATGAAATTTAAGATAAAATTTTAAATTTCGCCAGGATGCTTCCTGCAAGTTGGAAAATTTTGAAAACCTCTGGAACATAATAATTTTTGCAAATTGAGAATCATTTAATTAGTTTTGAAAAATTCAAATTTTATTCCTCTAATTAGATAGATTTTCTAATTTAGATATATTTTTCAAGTTTTCCTATTTTTATTCTTAGTACTAGGTTAAAAGTAAACATCCCAGACGGTTAATATATTTTCAAAATATATCAATTTGTAAACAGAAAGCCGTAAAAATCGTATCTTTTTATTGCAAAACAAGATGCGCACATTATATATATATATATATATATATATATATATATATATATATATATATATATATATATATATATATATATATATATATATATATATATATATATATATATATATATATATATATATATATATATATATATATATATATATATATATATATATATATATATATATATATATATATATATATATATATATATATATATATATATATATATATATATATATATATATATATATATATATATATATATATATATATATATATATATATATATATATATATATATATATATATATATATATATATAGGGAATTTCACAGTAAAAAGTTTACTGTATGAATAATTTTACATTAAAACATAAATTTTGCTATTTCTAGGAAAAAATTGCTCACCAAATAGAGGAAGTTTTCATCTGTGTGGTCTCATTAGAAATAAATAATGATTATATAACGCTAAGAGATTAACAACTTGCTGAACAACCATTAAGATTACCAAATGCCTTTGTTTGAGTTTTATATTTAAAACGCGGTTTCCCAGTTTTTTTTATAATCGCGATAGAAGATCAATGGCCAGCTTGTCTTCTTGAATCAAAAATATATCTTCAAATCAACATTATTTATTAAATTTCGTAAAATAAGATGAGAGTGAAGAGATTTTTTAAAGAAAAAATTTCGGAAAATAAACAAATGCTTAAGTAGAAGGGATATTTATAAAATAACAGAAATCCTTTACAATGATAGAATTTATAAACTTAATAATAACAGGAGTTATCTATAATGATAGAATTCATAAACTAAGTGATATCATTGATGATTGATAAACTAAATAATGATCGGAGTAATCTCCAATAATAGAATCATGGATTAAATGATAACAGCAGAGTTAAACTAAAATAAAATATTGCTTGTGACAAATGTTAATAAATATTTAATGAAAATTGAAGTAATTATTTTGCAGTTTCCAAAAAGTTTTCAGACTTATTTTGCGATATTTTATGACTCAAAGTTTAGGATTATCTGATTTAAAATTGTTTGAAATGATGGAAATGAAGAATTTTGTCACATTAACTAATAAGAATTGAAAGAAAAAGTTGCTAATCAACCAAGCGTGTATGTTCCGTTGTACTTCTTATTTCTGTTCGTAAATAATGAATTTCTTATACTAAAATTTGCTTTTCGAAATAGTAGCTTAGAAGTTGTACTAAATTTTGAGATTCATTGATTATGCTATCTTTGCAAACGTATGTAGCATTTAAATTAGCATAATGAGTAAAATTGTTAACTTAATGAAGAAAAAAGATAAATTTTTATTCTTCTTATTTTCTAAAAATTTCCAGTTTAATACACAAAAACGTTTTTTTATAAATGTTAATGTATCATTTATAAGGAATTAGCCATAAAATTTAATAAAGTTTTAGTTTCAAAACTAAATTTGACAAAATTTTTTTGATATGAAATGTATAATACAAAAGGATAGAAGTTTTTAAATAAATTAGGGAAAGTAAAAGTAAAAATAATTAGTGATTAGAAGAAGATTATTAATGACTGTTGGGTATTTTTCTTCGGTTTAAAAAAACACTCGATTGTTAATATGAACAGTAAAATATGTTTTCGGTTGAACTAAAATAAAAAGATGACAAGTATGATTTTCAAGTATAGAATAAAGCTGTGTTGAATACGTATACTTCTAATAAGTAAGGAAATGCATAATTAAAAAATAAATAAATGAATAAATGAATAAAATTGTTTTAAAAATATTTGCGTTAAGGAACAGGGCCTTTCTAGAACTGGTTTTGCCCTGAAAATTTCAAAAGTTTTCAAAGTTGGTTTTCTAAGCCTTTAGAACTCGTAACTGGTACAAATTTTTACCGGCTGACTTCATATTTAAATAGTATTGATATAATACATTATTTACAAAGCAAATAATTATTACAGGATTATTACAGTCTTTTGCAGAAAATAAATTATTTACAGAAATAGCATTATATCATTTGATTGCTTTTTTTTGCTGCAAATTTCTAATGATTTTGTTTAGAAATTTTGAATTTTTTTTAAATGTGCTATTTTTGAAAAACTCGGTACATCAAAATGAGAAAAAATATCTGTATTTTTGAAGTATATATGCACAAAAATTGTTTTTCATCATAACTTAAGCAAAAGCTACATAGCGGGAGAATATTTTCATCATAGATTCTGTTTCTCCTCCAATTTAAAGTAATTAAAAATTTAAGGTTTAGAAAATGGTGTGTTCAGGTAAACTTGAGGTAAACCAGAAGGTTTTAAATATTGAAAATATCAATTAACTAGGTACTTAATTAGTGCAGACGATATTTAAAGTTAAGAAATCAGACCCAAAACCCCACTTTTTCTTAATAAACATACCTTTTTTTAAATGGATTTGAATTTCTGATCCCCAAAATATAGGGGGTAGCCGCAATCTGAGAAATATGGTCGCCATAATTTTATCATCAGGGCAGATCAAAGTTTGGACCCCTTAATGTTAATTCTATTTTTTCGTATTTCGCCACATCTCTAGATCCATTTAAGTGAATTAAAAAAATTTTGTGTACACAATCTTAAAATTCGTTTATCCAAATATAATTCATTGCAAAAAATAGCATTGAGTAAATATTTATTATTTTTTAATACTTAAGTCAATAATATTCGAAAATATTTTGAATTGTAAGGTATGCGAATTTTTACATAAATTTAAAGAACGTAATTTTACATGGCAACATATAAAATTTGAACGAAATCGATCGAATAAATCCTGAGAAATATAATATTGAAAAAAGTTGTATTTTTAAAATTTGATTTCTCAAAAACTATTATACCGATTTCGCTCAAATTTTGTATTCTGCCACGTAAAATTACGCTCTTTAAAATGATGTAAAAATTCGTATACCTTACAATTCAAACATTTTTCAAGAAGTTTTAAATAAAATCACAAGAATTATTAAATATTTACAGAAAGTTATATTTTGCATGAAATTATCTGTAGGGAAACGAATTTATAATTGTGTGCAAAAACTTTTGAATTTTATTTTATATTTTATAACCGTCGTTGAACAGCCGACCCAATTTTGGGTTTTCGACTAATAATGTTCAACTCCGCAGCCTTGTAATTTTGAACCAATCCAGAAGACAAGGAAACTCTTGGATCAGTATCCCAAGAGATATGTTTTGCTATGGGAACATGGAGCACTTTTTATAAATTAATATTTTATAAATTTAATTTTTTATTTCAGAAATATATATCGGAATTTCACCCTACTGTTACATTTTTATCAGAGTAATTAGTCAGAAATTATAGTACAATTTTTCAATTTGTTGGATTAGTTAATACTCTTGACAAACTTATAGTTTATATCTTATCATTTGTCATTTTACAATGCTTGAATGACTTTCGAAGCCTAGTTCCGAAATAAACCGAAAAGCAAAAATTTTGTTCCTTTTCATGTTTCCACGCTATTTCGCAATTAATTCGCGTTATTTTGTAATATTACTTATGAAATATAATTTGATTTTCATTTTTAATATAAAATTACGAAAATTATTATATTTTCATTGCTATATTTAATTATTTAAGCGTATTATATTATTATTTTTATTTTTGCTCGCCATATTTCATCCGCCATTTTGTTTTTTTTGGGTATTTTTAGTGCATTTCAAAATTTCAACTATGAATTCAATTTACCTGCACATAAAAACCCCTAAATAAAAAACCCAAATTTTGAAGCAAATTTTATCGAAATACTAATTTTGGCCAAGAAACCTTAGATGCTGGCCCACTGTGCATTGTGACGATATTTTCAGAAATCCCAATTCGTCGAAAATAAGATATATTCATTCAGAGAATGAACGCCTTTGTGTCTAATTTCGTTATTTGAAATAGTGTCTGTACTTATTAATTAGCATATTTGAGGTCCACTCCTCACCAAGAAGAATGAATCCTAGAACGTGAAGATCCGATCATTTGATCAAAAATTATTCTGGCTGGTCCGTCTTATATTTTGCACACTGTGCATCACTCAAAAAGATAGTCTTGAAGAAATGCTATATAGCAGTCATTTTGTTTTGCACTATTGCGGTTCACTAGTTATATGATAGAAACACATTTTCCAGAGTTTTTATTTATTTAACTGACTCTCTGAAAGGAGTTGCCAAAATAATGCTTATTTTTCTAACAAAAGAGGGGCCTATTTTTTTAAGTAACTATCACCATTTCTAAGTCTATCGGTATCTTATTAAATCAAGATTAAGCTTTAGGGGGAATTCCCGTGTTTGCTGACATTATAGCTGCATGTTTTATTTATGTGATATAAATCAGTTTTAATATTTATTATGAAAGTAGCATTGATAATTCTATGAAATATAAAACACATTGAATGGTATATAACATTTAAATTGCAATAAAACGATTGTAAAGATGCTTACAAAATGAAATACATATAGAGCATTATAAATGACTTACCAATTGCAATAAAATTAAATACCAATAAAGGTAGTAAGCATAATCTGAGAGACATTTTTAGCATGTTATAAGAGAGGAAAAATATTTTGTTGCGAAATTATTTCGACGAACATTATTTTTTCTCTCAAAAATCTTATAAAACATTTTATGGTTCGTGACGTTTTATTGACGTTAAGTTGTTTCTAGTTATTTTATAATCTTTAGATGAAGACTGAATAAATATTGATTTTCAAAAGACTGTAAGACGTGAAGAGATTACAAGTGCAATTTGCTTGAACTCGTTGTGTTTGAAAAAAAAAAGTGTTTTGTTTTGTTGAGGAGTGGCAGTATGTACGAAAATACGAAAGTATGTATGAACAAAAGAAAAAAAATGAGTTCATAAATACTTCATAAATGTGCTCAGTTACATTTTTAAAAAAAAAAAATCGATGATGAATCCGGTGTCATAAAATTATCTATCTCTTTGCAGAACTCTGGGATGTGTATAATCTTCACCACAAATAATCCTCACCACGTATAATCCACTCATAGACAATCGAGATTTACAGTGCTAAGTTGAGCTCCATTATTTTAAATTTCAACTCTTCTTGAATTTTTTTATAATATAGGATTCGTATAGTATTAGTATCCATCGTTATGGAAACAGTGAGTAAGATAAGGTCGTGGATTACATTAATTTAAAAAGTATTAGTTGATGAACTTTAGAAGAAAAGTGAAATACCAATTTATAACTAGTTCCAAAATTAACTAAAAACGATTTTAAATGTTAATTAAGTAAAAGTTACTTAATTAGCAAAATAAAATTGCCCATAAGCAGTCAAAATGACTGAATTAAAAAAAATAATGTGTTAAAAACGTTTTTTAAAATTAATTTTATATATTAATTTTTATATATTGTTTACAGTTATATAACAAGTTATTAGTAAATATTAACAATAAAAAAATTATATTTTGTCCAAAAAGTCACAAAATTCTAAGAAATTCTGTTATCATTGTTTTTCTAATTGAAATTAAAAAGCAGTCAAAATGACTTCCTTAAGCAATCTACTGTTAATGCTTATTTTTAATTTTGCGCAAGTAGAGCGTTCGAATCCAGTGATGTTATTAGATAGTTTAACAATAGTATAAATTAGGCATTCTTTATTTCTGGTTACATCATGGAAAGGTAATTATCGTTTTCGCATATTTTTATTGCACATGAAAATTGCATGATATGATCATTATTAACACCAGACTGAAACTTAGTATATACCTTTACTGCCCAAAAGCAGTTAAAATGACTGCATAGTGAAGGAATAACTAATGTGTAAAGAAATCTGTTTAACTAATTTTTAAGATTTTTTATATTATTTACAGTTATTAAGTTATTTGTAAATGTTAACAATAAAAAAAATCACTTGGAAAAAAAAATAATTTATGCATTATTATTTGTAGATTTTTGCAAATAAAAAAGCAGTTAAAAAGCAGTCAAAATGATTTCCTTGGGCAATCTAGTGTTAAGCAAAGAAAAATTAGATATCTTCTGATGCATCAGCATAAAATAAATAAAAGTTATAGCAATATTTTGATAAAAATTATTTATTTATTCCTTACGCAACAGCATGGAAGTTTTTTCTAGTAATATTTACCACAAAGTTTTTATTACTATTTTCAGTTAATATTACGTTCCTAATTTTATTATTAATCAAAATAAATGCTTAAAACTAAAAGTGTTGTTCCTTCAATGTTTGATCACGTAAATGCATGATATTAGTATTACATTTACGATAACGTTACGTTAAGTTTATATTACGTTTTATATTAACAATATTTAGTTACTGTTTACAAATATTAAACGGTAATTTTTACTTTTATAATAAATACTATGAAAAGCTGCTTTCAGCCAATGTATGGATTTAAAATAACGAATGAAAAATAATTATTTAAAATTCCAAAGCTATATCAAGATTCAATTTTTCGCACTTCTGCTAAACGAAGATATAGGAGGGAAAATGGCTTATGAAAATGATAACTGATTCTGTGAAAAAATATTTCAAGATTTGAGAATATTCAAGAGAAAGCATGCGATTTAAATCATAAAAATAAAAATACAAACAAATGTCACAATTATTTTTTTATATCTGCTAAATATTTCAAAACAGGTGGCTGGGTGGCGCAGTTAGTTTGTCGTCGGCCTTCTGAGCCCAAGTCTGCGGGTTTGATCCCCGGTCCAGACACCGGATTTTCGGGTTGCAGAAAATCCTCAGCGGCCATGTCGTATGATTATGCGGCATGTAAAAGATCCCTGGAGTGCCTTATTGGCTCTTGGCATTTCCGGCAAAATAAAATTCCTAGTGCACTTTAGCATCCAAATAAGAGTCTCGGTGCTGCCATCTAGTGTGGCAGAAACTAGGTGTCCAAATTAACATTGCCAACAGTATCTCACCCATTGTGGTGGTCCTGAAAGAGTGGATACCAGTTCTGGAGAAAGCACTAGGTCAGCTCATGCGTGCGCACTTCTGCAGCTCATTGGAAATTTAAAAAAAAATATTTCAAAACAAAATTTATAATTTTTGATGTTGTGAAATAACAAAATTTAAAAAAATTGGTTTGGACACGAGCCGCTTTCTCTTCAAAATTCCTCCCCAAAGAACATTTTCTCACTAGTCTTTTCATTAGACCATGGGTCGACAGTGGGTCGATAAAGCATGCTTGGGAACTAAACACTGGGGGTTTCGCGGTCGGCTAACCACCTAACCGGAACACTCCTGCATCCCAGAGCTCAAGGTCAAGAAAACTGAGATAGGCACAGTAGGCCTTGGCCCTCATTGGGCTGTCGCGCCACTGAGTTTAGTTTAGTTTTAGTCTTTTCATTAAAATTTTATTTGTTCTTTTTGTCTACGCGTGGAGAGGAATTGTTTTTCCTTTCCACTGCCCTATTTCACTGTGTAGTAACTCTCGGTGAAAACTGATTTTCCACGTTATTGATTTGTGAAAACTTAATGATCCTCAAAATGTACAAGATAGCGATCCTACCGTCATTTTTCTGACACATGCACATAAAACATTCTTCCCCTTAGTTCATCGAATAATAGCACATTAAACAATAACTAAAATCTTAAACCATGAAAACTAATTTTAATTTTGAATAATACCATACTGATGTTAACATTCAATTCGTCAGTTATAAGTAACGGGGATTAGGTAACAGCATAAGTATTAGTTTTACTACGTCTAATGCTGACTTAAATTTGCTTCTAACATTCATTGCATAAGTTGTTAACTGGTTGAAAATATTTGGCAAGAGATTAAGTCTCAGCTTTTTAATTGTCTGTATCTGATATATAACTTCTAGTTAGTGGTACTATCTGTTATTTAATAAAGATAGAAATCAGGAACGTTGTTTTAATCTTGTAAATTATGAAATCCTTCCAGAAAGCGTGATTTAATAAGGTTATTTATTTATTATTGAAAGCGACTATCTATTTATTTAAAGAAAAAAACACGTCAAACTTGTTGTTTGATGTTATTTTATTTCAGATGCGCTTTTACGATCGAAATTCAATTTTTCTCAGCTGCGAACTGGGCCTGTAATTGCTTCGCGTTCATCATTCTTTTTTTTTCTTCATTAAAAGACAACATTTTCACAAAAGCAAATAATATTTTCTTAACAAAAGTTTTTTTCAAGATCGTTTTGCTAGCACGTAAATCTTAACAAAATGACCGATTACTGGAATTTAAAAAACAATCGTCTGCTCTTGAAATTTTTTTTTTGTCTAAGGAGTACAAATTGTGTGACTGAATAAGATGAAATAAACAGGAAATTTTACTCGTTAACGAGACTTATAACAGTTAAAATAGGAGAGGGTCTTCATATCTCTTATTATTCTAAGTTTTTATTTTATTTTTAAAAATATCAATACGCATGTTAAGATTTATATCATGTAATATTTAATTTCTCTTGATCTCTCTTTTATTTGTTACTTTTAACATCAACTGAAATGGAAGCTTATGAAATAAAGATCTCGAGAGGAAAAAGCAAATTTTTCATCAACAATGTATATTTCAGAAATGAAAAAAAAGAGAAAAAAAAAACACATCATGTTAAGTTTATGGACAAAAAAGGCCATTTCAGTTCTTCAAATATCAACTATGCAGTTACATTTTTGCTGTTAAAAGAGCTGTATGAATTTGCATGATTTTCTTTTACTACAAGATTAACAAATCATAATTCTGAAACTAAATTTCGAATGTTAAAACTTCTTTTTCTTCTTGTTCACCCATACATTTTTCACACACTTTCATATTTCAAGTCTTATAGTCTAATAGTTTTTGCACACCTAAAAAAAAATGTATAGTACCCTAAGCAGCTGCGGCTTCTAAGATTTTTCAGTATACGTAGAAAGAAACGATCTAAGTTACATGCTTCCTAGTAAGTCTAGTATATTTTGATATAAAATAGAAAATATTTATGTTAACTATTGTGCACAATACTATTTTCAGTATCTTAGGACATAAGAATACTGCCCAATTTATTGTCGAATCACCACACAATTTCAATTTATGTATGAGCATATTGCTAATACAAGAATTTTATACACTTTCTATGCTTAGACACTTTCGCTTATGCACTTTTGCTTATATACTTTATGCTTATACACTTTTGTGTTTCAACATCAGACGAGAAAGCGAACGAAACGCAACGAAAGCCGCGATTTTCCAATCCAGCGGCGTTTCACGACCCACTCTCTTGTTTGGCGGATTTTGTGTCTTGGCGGATTTGGCGCTTTTCTGCCAAACGTTCGGAGTCACCTTAGTTAGAATTTCGAGAAAAATTTTATTTTTAAATCATAGACAATTTTAATATTAAACTATATTTTTTACAATAACTTTTTCTTGAAATACATTAAATAATTTATTCAATTATACAATAGTATATAAATATATGTTTTTCATGAGAGATGAAAAATTTTGCAATTACAATTAAAAAAAATGTTAGCTACTTTAAAGAGTAAATTGCATGCTTCATTTGTTGATGTTTTACATTACTAAAACTGTCTGCCGTATTTCTAAGGACTCCATTAAATTTTTATCTCATATTCTAAAGCTATTTAGTGATAATTATTGTGTTCAGAAAAGCATTTAAGGCTTAATTCAATTTAAAAATGTCAAACATTTTTTTTTCTATTTTCGTTCAAAATTTGTGGTTTAGTAATTATAAAAAGATAATTGGAATATTGTGAGAAGTTCTAAAATTGTCAGAATTAAAGTTGAAATTACAATTTAGTGTTTCAACTTTTTAAAAATAGTAAAATTAACTTTAAATTAGTAGATCATTCAAAAGAAATATTCAGATAAAGCTATATGACAAAAAAAAATGAATATAAAAATTAGGATATTATTTGTTTTACCAAAATATTTTATGAAATAAGAAATTGAATAAACTAAATTTTTGATTAAATTATAATATTTATGAAATTGATTGAATAAATAAGTGATTTAGCTAAAGTTATTTCATTAAATAGTTATTTTATAAAATAGTAATTTGTTAAAGTACTTAGTTAATGAAATTTTTTTTACATAAAAGGGTTATTTGATAAAATAGTTATTTAATAAAAAAGTATTTTGATAATATCAATTTTTGGTAAAATGATTTTCAAGTGTTTTTAAAATGTTTATTACCATTAAACAACCTATTTTCATTAACTTCTGCGTATTTTTTTTCGTGCAATGTTTTAAATTTTTCACAGTTGACAAACTCACTTTCATTATTTTATTAACTTCAGTTAATTAGCTATCAATAATTTGTTGAAATATTTTTAAGTCTGTACTTACAATAACACTTGGAAAATAAGTAAAGAAATTAATATACCATTTTTTAAATTTTTTAGACTTAAATATATCCTAAAAATATTTGAAATATTTAAAAAAATAAAGTTAAAATATTATTCCTTCTTGAATCCGAAATGTATTGCAAATCAATTGCAATAACAGAAAATAACTTAAAATATTAAAAAATAATATATATATTTTTAATTCTGTGCATAAGTATTAAATATGCTATTTCGTTTATTGATAGATTTTTTCATATTTTGGACAAGATAAAAGGAACCAATAATATGTTTAAATGTTTTTTTTGGTATCATTTAATACGAAACGTGTGAAAAAAAAACTATTTCAGTCATTCCACAGATACCAAGTTTTTGTAAGTCGATAAAATATTTTCCATTTCATTCCAAAATAAAAACTGAATCCACTAATCTTTTTTTCAGTTTGGAAGAATGTTGATCTTTATAGCTGTCTTAATTATGCAATTTATAAAAACTATCGCCAAGTATTTTTTTAAAAATAGTTTTATTTGAGTATGGATGTGGTGAAAGAAAACATCTGACATTTTTTTAAAGAGAGCTTGCAAAAGTATTTTCTGAGAAGGGAATTTTTTGGTTCCATTTTTAATATTTATTGGAATAAAAAAAAATCTCACACAAGTTTTTAAGTGATATGTTAGAGAAAAACATCATTTTGAAAATAAGTCACCGCTGAGAAATTATTTTTCGCATTATTTCTCTTTTTACAACAGTTTAAATGACATTCATGCTTGTTAGGATGCAATTTTGCAATAAAAATCTAGTTCACTTTTCTGACTAGTTGGAGAACTCATATCTCTACTGAAGCTGTGTGCCTGATGAAGACTCAGCTAAATAAATTACTAGCTTGCAGGAATAAAATATTAAGAAGAATAACAAAAGCCAGATGGTTCGTAAGAAATGATACAATACATCATGATCTCAAAATTGATGCAATAGGGATTAACAATAAAAAATTCACCTTTGGTAAAAAAAAAATAAATTAATCTTTATAAAATTTATAAGAACAATTTTTGCTTCGACAGACATCAATTCGCTGCTTTGTTTCGAATTGCGCAGCAAAGATCGACGGCTTTTATCACTCCTTTACCCCATTTATGTCGATTTAAGTGCATATGGTATAGCACCGCAAAGATCGACGACTCTTATCATTCATTTACCCCATTTATGTGGCTTTAAGTGCATATGGTATTGCACCGCAAAGATCGACGATTCTTATCATTCATTTACTCCATTTATGTCGCTTTAAGTGCATATGGTATTGCACCGCAAAGATCGACGATTCTTATCATTCATTTACCCCATTTATGTGGCTTTAAGTGCATATGGTATTGCACTGTAAAGATCGACGACTCTTATCATTCATTTACCCCATTTATGTTGCTTTAAGTGCATATGGTATTGCAAAGCAAAGATCGAAGATTCTTATCATTCATTTACCCCATTTATGTGGCTTTAAGTGCATATGGTATTGCACCGCAAAGATCGACGATTCTTATCATTCATTTACTCCATTTATGTCGCTTTAAGTGCATATGGTATTGCACCGCAAAGATCGACGATTCTTATCATTCATTTACCCCATTTATGTGGCTTTAAGTGCATATGGTATTGCACTGTAAAGATCGACGACTCTTATCATTCATTTACCCCATTTATGTTGCTTTAAGTGCATATGGTATTGCACAGCAAAGATCGAAGATTCTTATCATTCATTTACTCCATTTATGTGGCTTTAAGTGCATATGGTATTGCACCGCAAAGATCGACGATTCTTATCATTCATTTACCCCATTTATGTGGCTTTAAGTGCATATGGTATTGCACCGCAAAGATCGACGATTCTTATCATTCATTTACCCCATTTATGTGGCTTTAAGTGCATATGGTATTGCACTGTAAAGATCGACGACTCTTATCATTCATTTACCCCATTTATGTTGCTTTAAGTGCATATGGTATTGCACAGCAAAGATCGAAGATTCTTATCATTCATTTACTCCATTTATGTCGCTTTAAGTGCATATGGTATTGCACCGCAAAGATCGACGATTCTTATCATTCATTTACCCCATTTATGTGGCTTTAAGTGCATATGGTATTGCACTGTAAAGATCGACGACTCTTATCATTCATTTACCCCATTTATGTTGCTTTAAGTGCATATGGTATTGCACAGCAAAGATCGAAGATTCTTATCATTCATTTACCCCATTTATGTGGCTTTAAGTGCATATGGTATTGCACCGCAAAGATCGACGATTCTTATCATTCATTTACTCCATTTATGTCGCTTTAAGTGCATATGGTATTGCACCGCAAAGATCGACGATTCTTATCATTCATTTACCCCATTTATGTGGCTTTAAGTGCATATGGTATTGCACTGTAAAGATCGACGACTCTTATCATTCATTTACCCCATTTATGTTGCTTTAAGTGCATATGGTATTGCACAGCAAAGATCGAAGATTCTTATCATTCATTTACCCCATTTATGTGGCTTTAAGTGCATATGGTATTGCACCGCAAAGATCGACGATTCTTATCATTCATTTACTCCATTTATGTCGCTTTAAGTGCATATGGTATTGCACCGCAAAGATCGACGATTCTTATCATTCATTTACCCCATTTATGTGGCTTTAAGTGCATATGGTATTGCACTGTAAAGATCGACGACTCTTATCATTCATTTACCCCATTTATGTTGCTTTAAGTGCATATGGTATTGCACAGCAAAGATCGACGACTCTTATCATTCATTTACCCCATTTATGTGGCTTTAAGTGCATATGGTATTGCACCGCAAAGATCGACGATTCTTATCACTCATTTACTCCATTTATGTCGCTTTAAGTGCATGTGGTATTGCACCGCAAAGATCGACGACTCTTATCATTCATTTACCCCATTTATGTGGCTTTAAGTGCATATGGTATTGCACTGTAAAGATCGACGACTCTTATCATTCATTTACCCCATTTATGTTGCTTTAAGTGCATATGGTATTGCACAGCAAAGATCGAAGATTCTTATCAATCATTTGCCCCATTTATGTGGCTTTAAGTGCATATGGTATTGCACTGTAAAGATCGACGACTCTTATCATTCATTTACCCCATTTATGTTACTTTAAGTGCATATGGTATTGCACCGCAAGGATCGAAGATTCTTATCACTCATTTACCTAATTTACGTTGCTTTAAGTGCATATGGTATTGCACTGTAAAGATTGACGACATTCAAAATCACGAATTAGGCATTTTTTATGCAGAATCGTCCAATGTCCATATTAGGTGTAGTGCCCACATTTAGGTCACTTACCTTATGTTTTTAAGTGGACTGAAAAGGAAGTAATATTTTTTTGTCACGCCTAAAATTAAGAATATAGAATGTATTACTTTTGATATAAGCTGCGCTTACCACTGAAATCCTCCCTCTCTCGTCTTTCGAAAATATATTAAAAGTAGTTTTTAAATTTCTTTATTTTATTTTATTATCACTTTTGTCATTAGATATTCCACCATAATTAGATAATCATAATAATTTGATACCAATGAGAAATCTCATATTTTCTTCTATTTCGATAACCAGTGAGAAATTCTGGTGCCCTCATCTATAACTTTCAGAAATTTCCCAGAAAATGCATCGAAACTTATAAGAAAGTAAAGTGATTATTTAATTGAGGAAAAGTATTAAATCCATTCGGTTCATTGGATAGATTTGGAAAACAATCAGATTAATTTCTATTTGTTAAAAATATTTTTTTAAAAAAATGAATGAATCAATGATTACCATTTAAGTGTGTTTTTCAAAACTCTTTTACCAAAGAAAGTGGAAAAACTGCAAAATTAAAAAAGGCCACAAATTAAAAATCTCGCTTTTTTTGCCGAGGAAAAAAGGCTTACCAATAAATAATTCGTAATTTTTGTTTATTTTCTGGAGCTCCGACAATCTTGTGATGGAGTAATATTTCATATTTCGAAAAAAAAACTACATACAAACGCATATTATTTTTAAATTCTGTGGCCTTTATGCTGATATTTTCTTTGTTTTCTTAATCAGCTTAGGAAGAGCTAACCTGTGAAAAAAGAAACTTTAATCTATCAGTTCTGAATAACTGTAGCATGTAATTTACAAAAAACAATTTTTTCTTTCGTTCTTACATTTCTCAGAAGCTTAAATTTGTTTTCAACATAAATAGCTCTGAATTTATAATATCGCCGGTGAACTTTTTTATTCTGGATATAGCTCAAAACGCATGTTTAAGAATTTGGAGACGCAGCTAAATATACGTGTTTAATAAAATGTACTCGGATTGAAATACGCGTTTAAGAAAATAGACAAAGATAGAAATGCGTTTTTAAGAAAATGAATACAGCTGAAAATATATGTTTAAGAAAATAGACGCATATTGAAATGCGTGTATGAGAAAATGATTACAGCTAAAAATACATGTTTTAGAAAATGGACACAGATTGAAATGCGTTTGTACGAAAATGGACATAGATTGAAATGCATGTCTGAGAAAATTAACACAGCAAAAAATACGTGTTTAAGAAAATGGCCTCAGATTGAAAAGCATTTTAAAGAAAAGGGACACAGTAAAAAATACGTGTTTGAGAAAGTGAACGCAGCTCAAAATCAAAATACGTGTTTAAGAGAACGGGCAGAAAAATAAGTGCTTTTTCAATGTTCACTCCGAGGGGAATTTCGTACTTACTTTTTTAGAAACACTAAGTATAATCTTTACAGGGCTAAGAGCTGGACGCACCTTTCTAACTCAGACATTATTTAGAGCTTTTAACCACAATAAAATTTAGCCAATGAACAATAGCGCCTATCTCTAACTCCTTCTCCGGCAATCCTATTTTCACGGATTCTTTTACTTAGCCGTTTTTCTGAGTGTCTTGATTTAAATACATTCAAATATAAATGGTTGAGGCAAAATATAATAATAAATAAATATCAGAAAACAGGGTAGAGCTCTCAGATGTTTCTAACTGCAGATGCGATATCTGTGTCAAAGTGGTTTTTAATTAGTTCATGAAGACTTTTAATTACTTTAAAAATTTTTCATTTTTTTAATTGTAAAGGTTTTTAACTGTATAAAATATTTTACATCATTTTTTTTCGTCACTTCGTTACTTGAAGAAAAGAGGCGACTGCATTTCTTTCAATTTCTTTCTTTACTTAAACTTTGCATCGTCAGTGTACGTTATTCCATTTAGATAAAGTAATATGACAGGCATTTTTTCTCTCAGAAGAAATAACATACCCAATTCCTTTTCGCTTCCGTTAATCGCTAACAGGAGAACTATAACGATTTTGATAACGTAGCAAAAATGACATTTTATGTAGTTATATCTTCATTTCTACATTGAAGAAAACGAGGCCATAGAACGATATTTCCTGTTCCGTCTAATGATATAAATGTAACTGAGGTATGATAAGTGACGAAACTTGAAAGAAATATGCCTATTTCCGGAAGAATATGGAAGCTCGAATACAAGGAAAAGTTTGGTATTTGTTTGATGGGGCCGGGCTTTTTTAATGAACATAAATTTTTGAAGTATATATGAACAACTGGATTCCAGCAATTGGTATTTAAAAGTTATAAAAAAAAATTGCACATGGAAGTATAAATGTGGTTTCTGTATTTTGAATAATAATTTTAAAACTTAAACTTTTTTTTAAAATTTTAAGTAAAGTCAGCAAATTAAAAAAACAAACAAAAAGAAACACCTTTGTATAACTTTTGGTCATTGAACTTTCAAATTGATAAATGTTAAATTAAGGTACTCAGTATATCAATGTAGAATGTAGAGAATGTAGAAATAGGGCCGGGATAGCCTGGTCGGTAGGGCACTGGGCCCTTGTCCGAGAGTTTGTGGGTTCGAACCTCGCCGGCCGAAGACTCCCCGTGTAGTTGGTGACTGATGCACGTTAAAATTCTGTCGAGTCGCAAAGTCCTCCAAGTTCCCATAACGAATCAATACCTCTGGGGGTACAGGATTGGTGATCGATCGTTCTCTGATTCAGGTCAAAATTACGATCTGTGGATGAATGAATGGGTCCGCCTTATAAACAGGTGTGACGTATGATGTGGCAGAAGTTGAATTCTTGGTCATAGATGGCGCCACTGAAAAAACAAGACTCGCACACTCTGCCTTAAATCTACACGGTTTCACCAAGCAGGCTTGCCCGTGTGGCAAGTGGCATTAGAACCAACCAACCAACCAAGAAAATTTTGGATCCTAGCAATTAGTTTTAGGGCTATGATGGAGAATGCAAAATGTTAAATAGAAGTACAAATCAATAAATGGGTGTATAGAGTTTTGGATTCTCGCAGTTAGTTATGGAGATATAATGCAGAATGCAAAATGTTAAATTAAGGTATCTAAAAATAGGTGCAAAAAGTTTTTGTAGACTGTTATGGAGAATGCAAAAAGCAATCTTTCGCAATTAGTTTAAACGTAATGATGGAGAATGCAAAATACTAAATTAAGGACCCTTATAAATGGGTACAGAAAGCTTTTTATTTTCGCAATGAATTTTAGAGCTACTATGCAAAATGCAAAATGTTGAATTAAGGTACCCGAATACTGTAGCTGCATTTTTCAGATGGTGGCTACCTCATACAAATCTTAGAGCCAATAATATAAAATATGGTTACAAATGATCAATTTATGCGAAAAATGGACATGTCTAGGTAAGTTTTGTTATTCATTGTTTGAACCAATAAAAATAGCAGATTTTAACTCTACCTCTAAACTATTAAGATTGTGCCTTAGTATGCAAAATTTCAACTAATAGAACAAAAATTATTCAGTAATTTCATTTTCATTTGATATGTTTTTAGCGATAAAAAATAATCCTTCAATTTTAATGACAAGATGATATTTCTATCTTTCATTTTGAATTGTCGCTTAGTTGTGTAACAAACGAAAAATCATTGGTTAGATAGCTCAAGTAAAAGATTTTTTTTTCACCAAAAAATACTTTTAATCACTCTAGCTATGAATGGTTTAGCCACGGAAATAATAATGCGTACTGAATTTTAAAAACACCGAGCACATAAAAAGTTTCCCTTATAAGTTTTAAATACTTAATTCGATGTTTCGTAATGTATGAAGTAATTGCAGCGTACACAAGTAAAATTCCTAAAATCTCATTGTTGATATTTATGTTGTTATGCTTAATCAAAAGTTATAGAAATGTTAATTCAAAATTAAATAAATTACGAGGGCAAATAGTAAGTTGCACTAAGTCGCCGCAAGAGCACGCAGTGTGTCGTAATTTTGGACAATGTGGAGAAAGGGTCAGTAATGGGGACTAGGATAAATGGCAAGCCAACAAGAAGTTCATTACAAATTGGAGGTGATGGCAACGATCAGATTTCTATGGACCAAACGGATTAATTGTGCTGACATTCACAGTGAAATCACTACTGTGATCGTGCGATTTCTTAGCAAAGTATTGTGAAGTGGTGTCAAGAATTTGAAGCCGGACGCACGGATGATTACCACATTGGCAGATCCGCAACGTCCAGCACAGTTTCAAATGCTGATCATGTGAATGCAAAGATAAAAGACAATCGACGCATAAAACTGCGTGAAATTGCCAACATGTTGAACATTTCGTATGGCAGTGTGTTCTCCATTGTTCACGACTACCTTGGACTTCGTAAACTGTGTCAAAGATGGATCCCACATCTTCTCATCAATGAACACAAGGAACAATCTTTCCATTCATCACTGGCATTTTTGCAACGGTATTCTGCGAAGGGCAATGAGTTTCTGCTGCGAATCATCACTGGAAATGAAATGCGGGTCCCCCACTTCATCCCCGAAACGACAAGAACATCGATGAAATGGGTGCACTGGGTGCACACCTCATCACTCCAACGAAAGAAGCCCTAGGTCCAACCTTCAGCAGGAAAGTTTATGGCGACAGTGTTTCTTGACATGGAGGGTATGTTGAACGTTTAAAGGCACGACAATCAACTCGTCCTCGTATTGTCAAACGATGAACTGGTTGCGTAAAGCAATTAAAGAGAAGCTGCGTGGAAAATAGAGCACCGGCACGATAGTGTTCCATGATTTGTTACACGATAACGCAACATCTCGCCAAACGTGTGAACTGCTGCAGCGCTTCAAATGGGATGAGGAGGTGAAAGCAGCTGTTTCCGGGTAGTTACACAGCGCTGGAGGAGATTTCTATGCATCCGGAATCGAACTCATGAAGTTGGTTGTCCGTTAGTAGAAATGTTCAGTCTCTTTGGAACTATGTGGAAAAGTGAACTTGCATTGCATGCTGTCATAGCCATGTTACTTTTTTTATAGGGGATTTAATAAATAGCCATGACTTGTAAGTGCAACTTACTTTTTGATATGCCTTCGTAATATCGTTAAATCAAGGCTTATTGAAGTCCGAAGAATTCCGATCATAAACACTCAATTTTGGCAGAATTCGGCAATAATTTATTAAGACATAGTACAAATGAATTCCGACAAAAAAAAAGTTCAAATTACTAAATGTACAAAAAATATGTTTCTGTAATTGATATATTGCTGCTACAAATGATGTTCAGTAACGACCACCCTTAATCAAAATTTTTAGTATCTAATAATTAAAAAAGCAAAATATAAGTATTGTAAATAATAATACAGTAATATAATAAATATAAGCTTTCCAGTCAAATTAAAATTGGAGCAAAGAGAAACATAACTGCAATTGAAATATAATGAATCAAAACTGATTGAAACAGGTAGGTATATCACTTGCCAAAATTTGCTTAATTGCTGGTGGAAACGGAGAAGTTGAAGAATAATTGTTAGAAAGTCTACCGAATTTCAAATTACAAAATAAATCAGCTTTTGATGTTCTTTGTAGATGCCTTCTTTATAATTATGAGTCTTTACTTGTTTTTCCCACGCTTACATATTATTTTTAATTTTCAACAATTTTTAATTTTTTACATAAGCTACCTAAGTATTAAAACTTATTTTTAATATCATTGAATCTGATTTGATTGTATTACCCTCGGAAATTTTTTTTCTTTCCAAATTTACTTCCGTTCTTTATTTGATTTATTAAAGAAATTAACAGATTTTTGCTGTTAAAAAACTGAAAAATTGAAAATGAAAAAAAAATCCCATCATGTTTTCAATGTTCTTGTAAGATCCCAATCAATAAACTATTTGTAAAAACTAAACGCGTAAAAAAACAACAGTAAATTAAAAATCCTGCAAAATATCATGACTCGTATCATGACTTAAAAGTAACTGATTGTTAAACAACTTTATTTGAAATTTTTTAGAAAGGTCAAGAAGGGCGAAATTAAAGTTTTTGGAATCAAGGATTAAAGTACATTTTTTTTTAGAGTTTTCTCTCTTTTTCTTTTTAACTTCCAGCTTTCTTTTTGTGAAAGTCATTGTCTTGAAGGTTGAGATTTCCTGAAATGAACTTGAGTTCCGAGTTTTAAGAAAGTAATCAGAGGTAGATGGGGGAGAAGACATAAATCTTTGCGGTTTCTAAGTGAAAAAAATAGGACCACAGTTTATGAAAAGTCTTGAAAAGATGTTCCTAACAAAAGCTACGATTTACGAGATCGATGCGGAGCGAACTCTAATTTTTTGCGAAATTTCTTTTTGTTGGTGACAGAATGCGCAAAAATATGTTTTTTTTCCCCCTTCAGTTTTGCGAAAAGAATAATAATGGTGAAAGCGAATGCAGTTTTTTTTGGAGGTATTAAATATTTTCAGCAGTGAATAAGATTAAAAAAAGTAATTTATTTTTCTCCTAATTAAGAATTTTTAATTTATTGAACCGGTATTTTTTTCCTGATCAATGCGAGAAAATAGTTACCAATAAAAAAAATAAAAATCTTCAAAAATGAATTTTTTGCCGAAATTCTTTCTCGAAAATAATTAACAATTTAATTAATAAATGTAACAGTTCTTTCAGTAAAAACTTAACTTGAGGGTATATTGTTTCGAATTTTTTAAAAAAAGAAATCGGTGATCTTTTTATTGCACAACTTGAATCTATTTTTCTTTATTCGGAGGATCATTTTTCTTTATTTGAAATAAAGAAGTTCTCTGAATTTATACTCAAGTTCTTCAAAATTTTGTGATTGTCTTAAAATAGTGTCCCATATTTCTCAAGTTCCATTCAACTGATTTAATTTGATTGAAACATATTTGTTACCATTTTTCTGCCACTGTAAAATAAGTTTCTGAAAATGTAATGTTGGGTAGGTAGTTTTAAACCGTCGAAACTACAGTACTTTTCCTCATTGTAAGCAAATCGCATAGTGCATGTTTTTACCTATAAACTATACACGTCAAAACTGTAATTTAGCCTGAGTAGTACCGTAATAACTACGGCTACTTTTAGTGATATAAACAGTGCTAAACAGTCATTGGAATGGCAGAAAAGTATAAAAAACTAATGCAGAATTATTACATTTGTTTTAATTGTTACATTTTTATTTGTTTTGACAATTCTCGATTTGTCTTAACGGGAAAAGTTTGTGAGCTCCAAACATGTCAACAACATTTTAATTGTATTCTGTAGTGTTGAAATTTAGTATAATCGAATTAGTGTAAATTGAGATGGTTTTTTCTTTCAAATCATATTCTGGTCAAATCATGTATTGGCTCAGGGGATAGAGTGCCTGACTCCTAATGAGGTGAACCAGGTTCGAAACCCAGTGGTAGCAGGTCGATAAATATTCCCCACCCTGGTCAAGGCTACCACAGTGCTGACGTAAAATATCCTCAGTGCTGACGTAAAATGTCCTCAGATCAAGGATTAGAGTCCCCTTGCCGCCAGGCTAACCGTGGAAGATTTTCATGGTTTTCCTCTCCGTGTAACGCAAAAGCGGGTTCGTTCTATCAAAAAAAAAAAATCTTCCACAACGGCGAATTTCCTCCAATACTTGATCCAGGAGTTTCTTTGTCTTCTGAATTGGGTTCAAGACTACAAGGCTACGGAGTTTGACATCGGTAGTCGTAAACTCAAAATTGGATCGGCTGTTCAACGACAGTTATAAAATAAAATTAAATTATTGTAGTTACTTTTAAAATTTGCATAAAATTTCTGATATCAATAGCTTTTTTTTAAATTTTTTTTAAATTCATTTAACTTAATGATTTTTTTAATGTTGTAAAGTGAAAGGGACATTTATGGATAAAAAAATAAGAACCATATTATTATCACCGAAGATTTCCCAAATCTTACCACATTTGTCTGCTCTCTAATTAAAGAAAAATGGAATTTGAATGCTTTAAAACATTCGATCATTTATTTCCGTAGCAGGTGCTTTTTATTGCAAAATATTCTATAAGCAATTTTAATCAGATATTGCAAAATACTCTATAAAAAATTTTATTCTTATGACATGTCGCTTTCATTTCGTCCTTACACTATTTTGTCTTATTCTTAGCTAATGAGATGGTAAAGCATTACCATTTGCATATGACTGAAAGTATAAAAAAGCAATGCAATTCGTCTTCAATTATTTCTTAAGTTTTCGTTCGGAAACTGTATTGAGCAGGCCTTGGTTATTACGCTCTGTTCTATCCAAAAAGGAATTCCTGGTTTGAAATACGTATTCTACGATTTCTTTTTCCCATCTGCGGGGAATTTAAAATTCCATCCATTTGTTTTACATTGTGTTAATCTTGTTACGTGGTTTGCGTTTTTATGCGTTTGTTATTTTACTTTGTAATTATTAGCTTTTTTTTTGCAAAGCTCCTATTGCCGTCTCTATCTTAATAATGACTGGTATGACCATGGAATAAATTTTCGTAAATTTTAAATGTATTTTTTTGCCAAAATAAGATTTTAAAAATATTAATGATTATTTTCCGCTTTCATAAAAGCGATTTTACTAATTCTATACTTTTTATTATATACTACGGCTTACATCGTTTTTTCATTCAATTAATATTAGGTGCTTTCTTACGTAATGAATTATCATTCATATTGCCCAAACTTTTCTCTAATAACTACAATGTGTATTTCTAAAAATATTTTGATTCTGTTACTATTGACAGGAACCAGACTTTCTGAGTTTGTTAATTCTCGATTTATGCCTTAATCGATGGTATGTATATACACTGTCCTAAAGGCTATATGTATCTTATATATTTTGTTAAATATATTAAAATTGCGTGCATGTGATTTATATGGAACGTATAGAACACTTATAGATGTTATACACGCACATATTTTTCATATGTCAGCGTCATGCCAAATATAACAGCAAATTTTTTTAAAAAAAGAGTTTTTTTAAATTCTGGAAAAGGACTTCCGAGAGACTAAAAAGCGTATGGAGCGTATAGAACACTTATGATGAAGGAAAAGCCAAGGGTGCCATTTTATATTGGTGATGTATTTTCAGTGATGATGGAACATTCAGGTGGTGAGGAGTAGTTGGAGATATTGACAAACTAAAGATTGCGATGTGTAATCTGGGTACCAATTTTATGGAGAAGGATGATTCAGTGTGGATGGAGATTGTATTCGTATAGTGGGCCAGTTGAAGAATACATGAAAACAGAAGGGTGATGAAAACAATAGTTGAGCCGGATTAGAATTAATAAAAAAAAAGCTTTTATTTAGTAGTATATTTGCAGTGCTCGAGTTACAAAATATAAAAATCATATTATCCATAAGAATTTCAGTTGAATCAATTTTTGCACAATAATATTAATAAGGACAGGCCATGGGAGACGAATCCCCCACAACCTGCCTAGTCAAAAGCCAAATTAAAAAGTACATGTAAATTGTTCCCAGCGGACACAGAAGCATTGGTAGGAGATCCAAAATTGGCGATTTATTAAAATATAGCATAGCCAAAACAAGGCCAACCAGCATATCAATATTGGGTTTAAAAGAATACCTTGGCGATCACGAGTCGCCAACAAATTTATGTGAATTATTACAACCATGCAACCGAAACATTTAGCAGTTGGAAAATTAGAATAAAAAGTTATAAATAGATTTTTGTTTTCGATTAGAGGCGACAGTGAATATATAAGTCTGCATTAGTAATGAAATAAAAAAAGGTATCCGTTACATTAATCTGGAAGAGAAAAAATAAATATTTTATGTTTGTTTTAAAAAGATTAAGTTTTTGATTTATTTTAAATGTAATTCTATTAATAAAAAATCAGCTTAAGTAATGAAAGATATTTTAAAAGATAGAAAATAAATATGTGTATGCCAATTGTGGCATCACATATATCCCCGCTGAACACAGAAAAAAAATATGTATATATAGATATTTTTTTTTTTATTAATGGATCTCCCCCATGTTACAAAAAAATTTTATGCATTGAAACATAATATATTCAAGAAACAAAATAATTATATATACACTTATGTATAGCTAAATATCAAAGTAAAACAATTAAAAAAATTTATGACCTAAAGTTATACTTCAAATATATATTTTCAATACTCATGTTATTAAATCTTATGTTGATGTAAAATTAGCTGAGCATTGTCATCACCTGGACAGGATACTCTAATTTCTCTCGAATTTGAGAAAACTTTATCAGCAACAAACAACATAATTTGCATAATCATTTCATTTACCAAATATTTTCCTTATTATCTATACTTTTTTTTTTACATTGATATACATATACAATCCAAAATATTTAAACATATAAGTGCAATTTATCATATCATATTCTATATTTCTTATTATAAGTTAATAAAATGTTTATTAGTATCAAATATTCAAATAATTATAAGTGTCAAAAAAAATTCTTTAGTTTATTGCTTATTATTAGAAAAAAAAACATACTGAGCAGAGCATATCATTCAAAAAAATATGAGCTTTTATTTTAGCTCTAAACAAACAGTTGATCAGACTGTTATTTTATTTACCTAGGTTTAGTCATCCCTTTTTCATAAGGGGCAAAATTATCATCTCTTATATTTCAAGAGGCAAAATTTTCATCTCTTATATTTCAAGAGGTAAAATCATCTCTTTTATTTCAGAGGCAAAATTATCTAAAAATGCAGCATGTATATCTATATTTTTATTTAAATTTTTTTTTTTTAACCTTTGAACTAACTAATATGATCTAGAAAGCATGTGATCAGGATTCCAACCTGAATTTTTGTGACACAATGTATTAACAATTATACTATCACAGCTATCTAGTATTAAATTCAAGGTAAAATAATTTTATAGTTTTTTTTTTTTTTTTTTTTTTTTTTAACCCTATCAACTTCTGAATTAATGTTATTGCAAGCCTATGATCAGGATTCTAACCTGAATTTTTGAATACTTGATGCATTGTATTATCATTTATACTATCATGGCTGTATATTATATTCAAGAAGATAAAAGTTATTGTTTTATTTTTTATTTCTTACTGCATCAAAATATTCACTTCTTTTTAATGAAGGAATATATTATAGTCATATTATATTCTCAATTATTCTTATCTTGATTTTCATGAATGTATTTTTAGCTCAGTTGGACACTAATTTAATATAAATTAAAATACTTAAAAATTATTCGACAATTGCATTGTTCAAATCAATAGAATATTTTCTTTTCTATATAACAAAATTTCTGGATTTATTTATGTTTTGATAAAACAAAATATTCGTGAGTAACTATTTGGATCAACCCTATTGAATATGCACTTGCATTGAATGAAATAGCTTACTTTCTAAAGAGAAAGACTATTTGTGCTCAATATAATAGCTATTGTAAAATTAAAAAAAAATATTAGATGAATTATTTATTACTATGTTCATTTTATTAAAAATATCTCTACGTCATTTAATGAATTTTAATTACTTGGCACCTAGTAAAGAAAATCACCATAAATCATTCCGCACGGACGCCTCCATGCAAAACAACAGCAACAATGAGACAGTTAATGAAATTTTTAATTAAAGAAAAAATATAGATTCTGAAATCTTTAATTCTCAAATTTGCAAACACTCATACCAACCTAACTTCTAAAGGATTGGAATATCAGATTAATATGGTTTCATAAGATAACAAAAGTGTGTAATTGTGTGTTTATTATTTTACTTTATAATTCTTAAAAAAAATCTGGGTGAAATTATGTTACACTACTATAAGTACTGATTAAGAATCACTTTGGGATAACTTAATCCTTATAATACATTTTAATAACATGTTACTCTCTATTGTGCTTTTGTGTAGATGTCAATATTTCTTATTTAAGTATTGTTATCTTATTTGAAATTTGCAACATTTCAAAAAAATATAGAGAGTTAATTAGTGATATTTTTTTTTGAATACTTCAAAATAACTTAATTAGCTTGAAGCCAATTTAAATTGTAAAATTTAAGTGTGCATAAGGGTTTATAAATATATCATTATTATTATCAGTATTATTTAAAATACATTTCTGGTTTAGTTTAATAACATTTGTAAATAAACAACAATAATTTTAAATATGCACTTGAGATAGATATAGTATATCATTTTATGGCAAACAGTATAAAATCAATTTCTTTTTATTGTAAAATTGCAATTCTTGATAATGATCTTGATATTGATAATGGTATTAACGGTAACATATATAATGTTAAAATGACCAATTAAATCAGACAAAATTGAAATTCTTTTTATGAACAATATATGATATGAATATTTTAAGTTCTGTTATTCTTAATTAGATAGCAAAATTTGATTGCAGAAATTAATCTTTGAAAATAAATTTATACATAAGTAGAATGTCAAACACCTCACGATCTGTAAATACCAGATACCTAAAGAAACTCCACATGCAAATTACACCTAACCAACACTATAATCATTTCTTGTTTTGCTTTGAAGAAATTGTCTGTTATATGAATACAAGAATTGAAGATATTTTTCAAATTAACAAAGTTTGCTTACTGGTCAAATCAGGTGCAAAAACACGAAAGCTCCCATAACATCCACAAAAACAAAACGTAAGAAAGTCGGAAAACACTCTTTCTAATTTACCAAAAACATTTTCTTCGAAAACAAAAGTAGATTTGCATCATTCTGTTCAGACATTAAAATAGTTTAATTCAAGAGTTAGCAATTTAAATCTTAACTCAAATATCATTTAATAGAATAATCAATGTGGATAATAAAAAGCTCTTAAATGTTATTGCTAAGAATAAATAAAAATTCTTTAAAATCACTGAAAACTTCGTTAATGTTCATTAATAAAATACGTAACATTCGATTTTTTTTTATAGAAAATAAAATATGGAAAAATTGATTTGACTTATCATTTCTTTTGTATATTAATTAATTACAAATCCCTATCACTGAAATAAAAATATAAACTAAATTATTCAAATCTTGTGAAAATATATTCGTTTCAGAATTCAAGTTAGTTCCAACAATAATTCAATTTTCAATAAATTCTTCACCTGTATAAACATCACCAAAAGGCTAATAATAAAATCAAATATGCCGCTTAACTGGATAAATTACAAAATTTCACGTTGTAATTAAATAAAATTAAAAATTTTCTATTATATTTTTAACTTCTAAAAAAATTTTAAGTCAAATGCTCTATCAATTTGTCATACAAAAATTTTAAATTCAATTAAATGTTGCAAACATAAAATATAAATAATTGAAAAGATACGTAACGGATGACTGTTCGATGAAATCCTGATGAAAACGAAATCAAAAGCAAGACGAGAGTTGAAGGAAACACAAATTTAGTTTCTTCTTTAGTATCTTCTTTTCTTCTTATAAATTAATAGATATTTCTTTCGAGTAGCGTAGGAGGGGGAATGTCGAACATCAGACGAAATAGAGCATCGTAAACCAAGCTTCATCCAATTCCATACGTTTTCGCAGCATTCCAAATTCTCCGCTAAGCATGAGCTTCAGTATGAAGTAGCGGTTTGAAGTAGCCGTGAAGATAAAAATTATGAGTTGAAGATCAGCATATAACCCAATATCGCTCCTTGTAACTAGGCACCATTTTATGAAGATAGGATTTGTAATCTGGGTACCAATTTTATGGAGAAGGATGATTTAGTGTGGATGGAGATTGTATTCGTATAGTGGGCCAGTTGAAGAATACATGAAAACAGAAGGGTGATGAAAACAATAGTTGAGCTGGATTAGAATTAATAAAAAAAAAGCTTTTATTTAGTAGTATATTTGCAGTGCTCGAGTTACAAAATATAAAAATCATATTATCCATAAGAATTTCAGTTGAATCAATTTTTGCACAATAATATTAATAAGGACAGGCCATGGGAGACGAATCCCCCACAACCTGCCTAGTCAAAAGCCAAATTAAAAAGTACATGTAAATTGTTCCCAGCGGACACAGAAGCATTGGTAGGAGATCCAAAATTAGCGATTTATTAAAATATAGCATAGCCAAAACAAGGCCAACCAGCATATCAATATTGGGTTTAAAAGAATACCTTGGAGATCACGAGTCGCCAACAAATTTATGTGAATTATTACAACCATGCAACCGAAATATTTAGCCGTTGGAAAATTAGAATAAAAAGTTATAAATAGATTTTTGTTTTCGATTAGAGGCGACAGTGAATATATAAGTCTACATTAGTAATGAAATAAAAAAAGGTATCCGTTACATTAATCTGGAAGAGAAGAAATAAATATTTTATGTTTGTTTTAAAAAGATTAAGTTTTTGATTTATTTTAAATGTAATTCTATTAATAAAAAATCAGCTTAAGTAATGAAAGATATTTTAAAAGATAGAAAATAAATATGTGTATGCCAATTGTGGCATCACAACACTTATAGATGTTATACACGCATATATTTCTCATATGTCAACGTCATGCCAAATATAACAGCAATTTTTTTAAAAAAAAGTTTTTTTTTAATTCTGGAAAAGGATCTGAGAGAGACTCAAAAACGTATGGAACGTGTAGAACACTTATAGGTGTTATACACGCATATATTTTTCATATGTCAACGTCATGCAAAATATAACAGCAATTTTTTAAAAAAAAAAAGTTTTTTTAAATTCTGGAAAAGGATTTGAGACAGACTCAAAAATGTTATTTTATTTCAGATTGTTTAAAAAATAATTAGTGTATTTACTTAATTATACTTACTTAATTATACTATTTAATTGTATTTTTTTAATTATACTAGTAGAATTATAGTGGAATACAAAATAGAATAATATTTTAAAAATCCACTATTTTGTATCATTTTTAATTAAAAATTTCAGAAAGTTAACAATGCCTGACGTAGCATCATTTTTCTACGTCCACATTTTAAACTTTATCAAAGCACGAGTTTTTAATCAACAAACTTCCAGTTTTTGGAAACTGAAAATTTGTGTTTCTACCTTTTAACTATAATAGTTTGAGAAAGGAAAATAGAAGTTAAGTAAACATTATGCCTGGTTTCAGGAATAAGTAAAATTAGTCTTAAAATATGCTTCAAAGCTTCAAAAATATGTGTAGATTTCCCCCTTCATTTTTCAAAATTTCTTTTTCCTTTTATCTGTTGTTGTTGAACAAAAAAAAAATTCTAAACTAATGACTCTTTACTTGATTGGAAAAAACTGGAAGAAAAGTTTCCAAGAAGCCCATAATGCAAATGTTTCTAGATTAAAATTGCAAATAATGGTTAAAGGTCACGTTAATACAAAGGAATTTTTGATTATAGCTTCAAATGTTTCAGTTCGCTTGAAACTTAGTAGACAGTATCACAATGTAAAGTAAAAATTAATTCTTTCAAAAGTTTCAAGGATCGTAGAAAATATTTTACTGGAGACCACAGAAATAATCTAAAATGATGGATGCGTAGCTCTACTTTTAATCAATGAGCTCTTTTAAGACTCAGTTTTGGAAAACTGGGTTTGAGATTAAAATCGACAGAGAACGTTGATAGATTGGAAATTCTAATGCCAAACGCAAGCTTAAAACATGCTTGTTCTGTGGGAAATGACCAAATTTTCTCTTTATCAAAGTTTCTTTGTTTCGAAAACTAAAGAACACATGGAAAATTAGAATTCTGAATATTTTTTCGTCATAAGGGACAAAGATTTTTTTTAACAAAAGACTTTTACAATTTTTACTGATTTTTGTTCTACAACTATACAAATAAACATTAAAATAAGAAACGTAACAATGACGAATGTTCTCAGATATAGTGTACATACATTAAAGTCTGAAATATCAAGCGGTCATCTTTTCTTTGTTGATTATAGGCAATAAGTTCACAGAAAATTATTTAAATTTTATCAAAAAACGTATTTACTTACAAATAGTGTGATGTTAACATTTATTATACATAAATATATTTATTATGCATTAATACATTTATCATACATAAATATATTTATTATGCATTAATATATTTATTATACATTTATTTTACATTTATAATTTTTCTTACATTATACATTTATTATTTTAAAGTAATTTGCCAATTCTACTAGTTTTGCTGCAATTTATAACAATTACAGATATTCGGCTCTTTTTTGTCAAAGAAAAGAACTGGTTGTTTAAATCAACGGTTAACTCAACAAATTATGTTTTTGCGATTATGTTTTTTTTATGTCACAAGGGAGAGATATTATGCTGTAATATGTGTTGATATTACTTTCAATAGTACTTTGTTATTGATTTCGCAGTGTGTATGAAATTGATGTTTAAATAGGATTGTATCAAATTTTAAATTACAAAAAAAGTCATAAGCAGAGAAACTGTAAAATTTGTTATATATTTTTTTAGTAGCATGAGCTATGAAAGCTTAGTTAATTTTATTACTTATAACTGTTGATTAATTAAAGCTCTAGCCTACATGCACAGTATATTTCTGGGAAAACAAAGCAGTTAGGTAAATTAACTGAAGTAATTTATCGCTTCGCTAAGCCCCAAGACACGAAAAATTAATCTATTTTCAAACAAAGAATGATTAGATAATTATTATTAAAATATATTATTAGAAATATATATATATATATTTTAATTTAGTAAACTTCGCATTTCTTAATTGGTTTTGATAATACATTATTTATTACTTCTTGCGCTTTTCTTAGAGGATTTTTATTAATGAATCAGCTTACACATATTTTGATTTAATGAGCATTTTTATCCTTGAGGGTGCAGAGGGAATTTCTTTCGAATAATGAATAAATTATAATATTAAGTGACACTTACAAAAAAAAGTAGATGATTTTATAAGTTTTTTGTTTGTTTGTTTTTAGTTTTGGATACTGTATCTGTTTATTTAATCAGAAACGATTCTGACTAAAACTTCAAACAAGGTTTTGCCATCAGGATATTTCGTTAATAAAGTATTTCAGATTCAAGCGAAGTTTATGGAAGGTTGCATAAGATGCAGTTTAATTGTGAAATAAATTACATTATTATTTCACTCGCAAAGAAGCACTTAAATGTTTTAAATATAATACAAAATTAAGCGAGCAAATTACGATAAAAGTAAAAAGATTAAATGCAATAGACTAAAGCAGGTGATTGCCGATCTTTTGAAACTCCCGGACCACCAAGAAAAATTATTTAATCTCTTTAACCACCTTTTAGCGAACCACCACCTGCACAATTGAAAATTTTTTTTTCTTCTACTATTTTCCTGAATTTCAAATATCAACTTTAGTTTCTAAGTTCATCAAGCACTTTCGTTAGGTAATCGACTTTAAATTAGGTTGTGGTTGAGTGGTGTTTATTAAATGAACCATGCAAAATGGTTTAATTAGTTTATCTGGTTGTTTACATTATCGTAAGAGAAGGGAAATACTACATGCTTACTAGATATACTAGATATATTTATACTAGATAATGGATGCTATGTTGATAATAGATGCATTGATAAAAGATGCATTGATATTGTGTTAAGCAGCTTTCAACTGAATCTAAGTATCGTATTCTAATAGTCCAAGGTCACAAATTAGAGAGTGCAGGACACTGGAAACTCTTAATGCGTTGAAAGGACAATATTGTGCTATGAACCCTAGCACTCGAAACACTGTTCTGTTGGTCAAGAGCTTGTTAGATTAGCCAACAAAGGCTATAATATGTACTACCAAGCTGCAAAGTGGCCTAAGCCTCATTAGGAAGCCTAGTTGACCCGATAAAATTCTGGTTGCTTAACCGTACTAGGTGAAAACAGTTAATAAACAATTTTTCTCCCAGTTAATAGTTTGAATACCATCTTATTTATGGTTATTTGGCTTCTTCGTTTGAATATGTTTCTTCGTTTAAAGATTAGCCAACAATGGCTATAACATGTACTACCTAGTTGCAAAGCGGCCTAAACCTCATTGGGAAGCCTAGTTGGCCCGATAAAATTCTGGTTGCTTAACCGTACTAAGTGAAAACAGTTAATAAACAATTTTTCTCCCAGTTAACAGTTTGAACACCATCTTATTTATGGTTATTTGGCTTCTTCGTTTGAATATGGTAAAATAACAATTAAATAAATTGTTATTTAACCATTTTTCCCGAGAAATTTCCAACAGTGTACGGTAAATACACATGAAATGGATTACAAATAATCGTAAATTGTATCATAACAATACAACATATGTAACGTTCCTATCAAAATGAAGGGTTAGAAATCACTCATAACAATGACTTCCACATTCTCCGAACTCCCTGTCATTGATAAATGTCGGACAATTCATTAAGTTTGATTATTTAATCACAAAGACTTAGAAACGGTGCACCGGGCCGCTTAATTAAAATTCAATAAATTGCACCCGTCTCTTACAGATCGGCAGGCTAAAGAGGATGCGTATAGATTAGCTCTTGTTGCGATGCTGCTCGGAAGACCAATCAATGCAAAAGGATGCGATTTATCGAGTTCTGAATAAATGCCTAAAGATAGGGAAATGCCTTAAGAGTGAAATTGATTCAATGCCCGCATAAATTAGAAACAGTTTTGTAGAATTCTTGGAACTGTCTAAATATACTCATTATTTGTAATTGATACACTTTGAAAAGTTTGTAAATTCATATAGATTTATAATGTTCATGATTTGGTAGGTACTGATATTTAGAATAAGGAGAATTACCGCTTACGAATAAATGCTGCCATAATGAAAATGATTTTGTATAAAATGACACCGCTGTGGATTTATAACAGCAGTTGTATTTCTAATGTATATTAATTTGCATGTTTTGGTGTACTTTATTTTGATTCTTTTTGGAAAGATTTTTTACTTTAAGAAAGAATAATATGTGTGATGGCATTATAAACTCTCTAGCTTTTGTGAATTTTGCTAAAAGTTATTTTAAATTTGTTTTTATCTTTTTCAAATCGTTCTCAGACTGATGAATTTTTATATATTTTTTTTCGCTTTCGAATGAAAATTGTGGTTCTGGTAAAAAAAAACTAATTTATCAGTGATTAATATTTAGTTTTATGGAATTCAAGGAGAAAATAAAGAACTTGTATGATAATGGCATTTCTAGTAAAAAAAATTACCATAATCTTCTAGATAAATAAAGCAGAATATTTATATGTATGTATGTAACAAGTTTGCAATTTAGAACCAATCCGCACCAAATTTGGTGCATATATGTTCAAAAACAACACGGCAGACCTGTCACCTTTAAAAATCCCTTTGTTTGTGCACTACATCCCAAAAAAACAATTTTCCATAAAATTTGATACAAATTTTAAAATATGAGTGATTTGTTAGCTTGTCGCTCTAATTAATCAAAAATTAGTTTTACTGCAAGTTCTTATGAGTTTTTTTTTATCCTAGGTTTCCTATGTTAGGTTATCGGAAGTAAAGTCAACGTTAATGATTTTGGAACTTATGGGAATGATGTAACTGAATTCGTATTTCGAAAGTTATATGAGACCACTTGTTTCTTATATTGGTGCTTTTTTAAAGCGCGTTTCTATAAACGTAATTAGAGGAAACTCATCAAGAACTAATGAAATAAAATTGAAGTTATCTATTACGCCATGGAAAAACTATGGTAAGTTAAACCTCTAATGCAGACAATGGTAAATCTAATAGTACTTAACTGTACCGGATTATACAATAAATAATAAAAAAAGTTATATATTAGGTGCCATGTATGTGTAGGATGGTGACATTAGAGTGAAGAGGGATGAGGATATTAGGGTAAAAGAAAAAAATCAATTACTACAATACCTATATATGTATAATTTAATATAATTTAACTCTTTCCTTAATTTAGCTTTTTGTATAAAACATAATTTTTCATTTCAATTAGACCATGTACCAAAACTAATTACTCATCATTGACGTCAATGACAACATGAAAATTTCTTACGGTTAATATACACGAATTCTCCATTCTCCATTGATTAAACATTTTAAAACAAAAATTTTTTATATTTCAATTTGCACCAATTACCAAAATTAGTTAATTGCAATTCCTAAAAATAATAAGAAACAACATTAATATTTTTATGATACTTTTGGCGAACTGAAAACAGAAAAAACTATTACTGTCGAAAGAATGGGTCAGATTTAAGATTATGGTTTTATCAAGAGCCACTCCTCAAAGATAAATAATCCTGTAAGTCATTGATCTGGATAGTCATATAAGTAACAGGTCAGTTTTTGTTATTAATAGGATAAAATACTCTATAGTTTGCATCTAAAGAAGTGTTAATTTTAGAAACATTGTCGTTACAAGTCTAAGGATCCACTAGAGTTTATGTTGATTGGAGAGAGGATTAAATAATATAAAAAATGACTAGTTCAAGCTAGAGAAACGAGATTGGCGAGTGAATTTTTAGAACAGTGGGCTTTGAAAGTTGAAGAGAGATAAGAGTTTATGAATCGATAGAAAGAGGTTGTTCATTGAATTTTCAGCTTTTTGACTTACATATAAAGTGTAATACAATTTATTGCTCAGTTTTATTTTTCAAATAAAATTAAAAAAAAACCATCCTGATTTATTATTAATTATTTATTGGCCTGGATAATCAACAATCAGCCTCACGAATATAATGATAATGTCCGTCGCAACAAGGACACTCAATTATGATATTTTACATTAGGATTGAGTTACAAGAAAACGATTAGCGAAAGTTTGTACCCGCTTGACATATAACTATTTAATTCTAAATAAAGCACCCTCCACAAGTCAATTTCTGACTAGGGTATCTTTCAGTGGAACATTTTTGGAGTCAATGTTTAACATGTAATTTTAAGAGACAGTAGTACTTTAACTACAATTTACGAACTTTATGTTTCGTAAATTGTAGTTAAATAATTCGTGTATATATATATATATATATATATATATATATATATATATATATATATATATATATATATATATATATATATATATATATATATATATATATATATATATATATATATATATATATATATATATATATATATATATATATATATATATATATATATATATATATATATATATATATATGTAATAAATAAATAGATACAAGAAAACACTAAGAAAGTTAAGAAAAACAATAAGTATCATTTATTGCGCTTAAGCTGCAAGTAAACAGCACTCATTAGATAAGTTCAAAAAGAAGAATAAAACGAAGAAAAATTATAGATACATTAAACAGGGAGGTGGGAAATAATAAATAAAAAAAATAACAAACAACATTTGATTAAAAAAAAAAAAAAGAAATGTTAATTAAAAAGCCGGAAAAGAAAAAGATATAATCTCTTCTTCAGCCCACACGATTATGTTACACGACTGTTTTGCGGATATAATCGTGTGGGCTGAAGAAAAGATTATACCTTTTTCTTTTCCGGCTTTTTAATTAACATTTCTTTTTTTTTTATCAAATGTTGTTTGTTATTTTTTTTATTTATTATTTCCCACCTCCCTGTTTAATGTATCTATAATTTTTCTTCGTTTTATTCTTCTTTTTGAACTTATATATATATATATATATATATATATATATATATATATATATATATATATATATATATATATATATATATATATATATATATATATATATATATATATATATATATATATATATATATATATATATATATATATATATATATATGTGTGTGTGAGTGTGTGTGTGTGTTGTGTGTGCAATGGGTTTTTATACAGGAGATTTTTTACAGACTTCCAATTTGCATTAATTTTTAACGCATTGCACTACAATGTTAACCCCAATTAATACTCGAACGTAAGCAAGTGTAAGTCGGTGGTTTGAATCGCGTTCTCGCGTACGTCAGTTGCGGACGTGTTTCTGTGGCTTTATGTGCTATATTAATTTGTTTCACAGTTTTATACTACGTAGTTATTTGTTTATATACATAACTATCATAATTGTTACATAACAGCAATAAAAACTTTATTTATGATTCTTAAAAATTAAATTAAACCGATACAATCTAGGAAATTAAAGATATAAACAGGTTAGAAGCATTAGTTGATATGTTAAAGATAAGATGATAATGAGTAATAAATTTAAAAAAATCAGTATAATTAAAGATTTTCTCGATGCTATACAAAGATTTATTTAAAAAAAATTAAATCCTCTTAATGCATAAACTGAATTTTTTTGTTCGAACCACAAACAGTAAATGATTTTTTACCACCTTTTAATTTCCTCTTTAATTTTATACTTTTCCAGCATTATCTTTCTTTCTGTCGTTCTTTTCTTTTAAATTCTATTTGAGTAAATACGAAAAATTGTTCTTTAAAAAATAGTTAATCCACTTTTCGTACTTTCTGAACATTTAAATTGACTAATGAACAGTTGGAATTTTTTATTTTTGTTCTCTGTTGTAAGAACTTAAGTGAATAATTTAATATTTTAAAGCAGTATCTAATCAAGTTAAGTAAAAGCCTTTGTTTGAAGAGAAAATTTAACATTTAAATGGTCATACATTGTTTTATTTGAGACACACTAATGGAAATTATTTAGATATAGAACCCTTACAAATTAACTTCTCAACTGAAGAATTTGCGAATCACCTTTTTAATGTATTGAGTTGTATTTTAAAAGTTAATGCATTAAATAAGTAACTCAATTCTGAACTACTGAAAGTTAATGTTACACTAATTGTTCTTAAGTTAAATAATTTACATTGCTAGCATTGTTATTATCATTACAATTTTATTTAAAAGTTAAACAATTTAACTTTTGATTTAACAATGTAAGGGAAATTTATTTTCATTGCAGATTGTAAATATTTCGGGAGTTTTAAATTACGATATTGTTCCTATTTATTGTAAAATTAAAGTGTTAAGTTGACTAGTAATATTGTATCTCTTAAATTTGATAACAATGGTTCTATTTAAGCTGTGGTCTAGTTAAGTGACCCAGGTCCAAAAGTCAACGGTGGCTGGTTGATATGAATTCTGTTTCTGGCTCGCACTGACGTTAGTGCTGACGAAAAAAAATCCTCTGTGATAGACGGATCATGGGATGGAATCCCCTTGCCTTCGGGCTTTCGAGGTTTTCCTCTCCGTGTAACGCAAATGATGGTAAATTTAATTTAAAAGTCCTTGAAAGTTAGTTTGGCCCAATGCTTGATATAGGAGTTTCCTTGTCTTCCGAGTCGTTTTCAAACTTACAAAGGGAGTTACTACAGAGTTCAATATTGATGTTCTTAAACTCAGAATTAGATAGGCTGCTCATCACCGATTTTAAACTAAAAATAAAATGGTTAGGTTTGAGCGAAAATATGGCTTATTTTAAATCTCTTTGTAAGATTTCCGCAAATTAGAACCGTATTTTGGCTTACTTTTGAACATGATGTTTCGATTATTCATGCTTGCAACGAGCATTTTTTTTAGTAATGACATTATTCTTACAGGGGTTCAGTTTAAGCTTAATCAACTACGTGTGATGCGTCGTCTTATTTAACAGTTTATCTGGATGGAATTATACGGTACAAACAAAGTTTCATTTACATTCAGAAAATTTTTTTTATAAAAACGGAATATAAAATAGCTATTTTACGAAAGAAAAAAATACGCATGCCTGCAAATTTTTTGCTGGCTCAAAAAAGGAAAAAGAAAAGATTTTCATTTTTTACACAAGTTTTAATTAAAAAATCTTTTAGCATTTTTCGTAATGTAAGTTTTTGTATTATTTCGCATTTTCTATTTAATATTTTGAGTCGCATTTTTGTGGACATCTAAAAATGTGTAATAAAATATTTTATAATTCAGTTCAATTTAAGCGTCTGCATGTACATAGAGTAAACAAATATGGTGAAAAGTACCAGAATATGGTAAAATATACTATATTTATGGCTTTATGGGAACTCCAAAAAGCTCGGTTATTTTTCCCGAAGCCTTTGGAATGATTTTGGTAAAATCAACAATAAAATGATTTCATAATATGTAATAAAATTTAGTAAATGCGATAAAATTTGGAGATTTTATTTGATATCTTAAAGCATAACATTAAAAAAAATTATTCGGCAAAATTTATTTATAGTTCTGCACTTTCAAACTAAATACGTAGTAATAAGAACTTAAATTTTGAAAACTAGCATTTCCGGTAAACTGTTACTATATTAACGGAGAAATTACCAAATGAATGTTTTAAATACCGTATATTCTGTTTTTATTGACCACTATTATAGTTTCTTTTTAACAAGAAATATTATTACCATACAGTACGGTAGTTTCATCAGAATTTTTTTCTCCGAGTAAACATGAAAGAGAAAAAAATGTTTGCTGATTAGAAACTAGCGCACCATGTATAATTTAACTTACAGTTTTCAGTCATCAAACAAAAACCTTTTTTTTTTTACCTAAATTACTGATTCCAAGATATGAATTTCTTAAACTGCAACAGTGAAATAATTTCTTATTTTGAAAATTGTGTTGCAATTTTTACAATGGACGAAAATCAAATTCTTCTTTCGACGCATAAGTGTTGTTTTTCAATAAAAATGCAAATTTGGACCTGCATCTCAAAGTTTTCGATTTGTTAAAAAGATTGCACTGAGATATGACTCAAAGACAGAATGCATTGTCTAAGGCTATTGCACTGTATTTTCGGCAATTGATTTATTTAGATACAAAGTCCAACATACAAATGAGTCTGTTACTGCTAAAAGTACTTGAAATGTATAAATTCATGGCATTGCAATCCAGCAACTTTAAATTCAGCATGTAAAGAACAGACATATTATTTCCCTCCAACCATACCTTAAGGGAATAGGTGAGAATTCTTAAGAAAATAGAAGCTATTGGTTTTAAAAGAGTGAAAGGCAAGAAAAGTTCAACAAGCGGTTCGATTTTACAGTTTACTATTTAGAAAAGCTATAAGTTCTTCATATATATATATATATATATATATATATATATATATATATATATATATATATATATATATATATATATATATATATATATATATATATATATATATATATATATATATATATATATATATATATATATATACAGAGAGAGAGAGAGAGAGAGAAAATAGTAGGTTCGCGTAAACATGTACTGACTGTTCTTTACTTTTAAATTTACCGAAAAGTACGTTATTCTTTTTCTGTTACACTTTATGCTTAATAAATACTTGTGTTTCGTCTTTTATATTTCAGTTTCGGTATTTCAGTCTAATAACCGAGTTCAACCTCAGTAGTGTTTGGCACAGTTAAGCTGTTTTCTGTTCTTGTTCTGTAAAATGTTACATTTTTATGTTAAATTAGATTGTTGTCAAGAAAAGAATTTTATTTTGTTACTTTTATAGTAAAAAAAAGAGATTCCAAAGGAAAATTGAAGTCAATTCACTACGTAATAGACACTCAAATATTTTTTCAAAAATTCTTTGCAAAATCAGACAATGTAGCAAGCATTTTTTAGGAATTGTGTTGTAACGTCAGTCACGATTTTATATACCTCCTATTGGGATTTGTTGAGAGTAAATTAGACTGAATATCACGTAGAACAAACTGAAACTTTAACTTTTATTTACATCAAAAAGAATATAAAAACAAGAAGATGTTGCCAGCACAGGAAACTTAAAACTATCTAACTAATCTCGAACTCAACCTCAACATCCTCCCCACCCTAGTCGACCTCGAGGGGGATGACCAGAGCTACCGAATGGGTTATATTGTGACCATTAACTCTCAGCTCACAGGATGTTATTTTTCCATCTCGTCCTTCATGCAAGTTCACCACTCTAGCTTTCTTCCACATGTGCCGTAGTCGGACATCCTCTTGTACAATATCGCCAATTCGGATGTTAATGATATTGTCCTGATTATGAACTTGATGAAATGACCGCAATTGAAGCAAATATTTCTTGGACCATTTTTTCCAAAAGCAGTCGAGTAAGTCCTGCTGCTGCTTGTAGATTTTTTTTAGCTTCGTGTTGTTATTTGGGCTGGAGGGAATGGCCGTTAGTTTTTGTCCTGTCAGGAAATGGCTTGGTGTTAAGGCTGTGGAACTGTCATCTTTTCCACCACCAATGGTCGGCTGTTCAGAGCGGCTTCTATTCCAATGAGGGTCGTGGACAGACCTTCCTCGTCAAGAAGTGCTCGTCCGAGTACCTTTCGTTGACATCGCTTGACAACTCCTATTAGGCGTTCCCACCACAAACTGAAAACTTAACTTTTATTTACATCAAAAAGAATATAAAAGCAAGAAGATGTTGCCAGCACAGGAAACTATCTAACTAATCTCGAACTCAACCTCAACACCTTCGAAATAAATTGTTGTTCCAATTAATAATTTCAGTGGCGATTTATTAAAATTGCCAGAGAACCGCACGAACATGTGGAAATTTAGACTTGGCTTTTCAGTTTAAGAGACCCAGTAAATGGTTTTTTTAGAAAAATTTACACTAAATGCATTCAATTTAAAATTCATATGAGGTGGCTCTTTAATCCTACTATCCAGAGCTATCAATTTTTTCCTTTAGTCGAAATTTTAAAATAGCTGATTAAAAAACTTTTTTTGGTACCTATTTTAACGCTTGATATAGCTTTTTGCAAATTTTTGAGTTACCGGAATAAGTTTTTTAGGAAATAGACCTTCCAAATATAAATGAAATAATTCCAGAAAATGTTCGAAAATTGATTTTTCATTCATTGATTAACTGGACAAAATAATTAAGTTTTTTTTATTTTACGTTAACCAAACAAAAAAAATTAATTGTAGAGCTTCCAAAAACAGAAAGAGATGAATTTGAAAATAAAGAATAAAGCAATTTATTTAAAAGTTCCATAATGTTGTCTATCAAGGAAAACAAAATTATAATTTCAAAGACCATCTAATAAAACAAAAATATTGCAATTTTGGTTATTAATATCAGATATACTGAACACCAGGTCCAAACGGGCTAACATTCAGGCACAGAAAACTGTATTTTTAAGGTTTGAACAAAACAAGGATTCAATATAAAATTTAGACTTTAGAAAGTATAGCTCGGTACTAGATATTATAGTTACCATATGCGATAAAAATTAGATAACAATATTAAAAAATTATATAAAAATGAGATACAGTATTAAGGTTTTTATGTATCAAATGTGCCCTTTAGTTAAAAAGTCATAATTGAGAAAATATCCAGAAATTATTTTTTAAGATACGTTGATATAAAAGTGAAGTTGGCTTACACCAATATGCATTGGGTACTAAAAGTATAGTGTTATATTTTTAAAAGAATTCATTTTTCAATGTTTTATCTATTGAAAAAATTCTGATCAGAAGGGCAAGTAAGTTAATGTATACACGATATTATCTAATCATATCTGAAAATACAATTATGACATGAGACTAGCTATTTTTTAATAGTCTAAAAGTAATATGAAGACAGTAATAATTTTCTTTTGCTGAGTAAAAAAACTTTTTAATCGTTTGTCTTGACAATGAATTTCAATTGCTTCGGATTTTTTAGGTGAAAATTTCAATAATTATAATAGTATTGTCACGTAATTGTGATTTATTCATGTTGTCATACTTGAAAATATGACAATAAACTTCTTAAATAGTGGTTGCAGTTGTGATTATCATGATCAAATAAAATATAAATCTCAAAACTGTGAAAAAAATGAAGAAAATTCAACAAATTTAAAACAGTTTTAAGAGTAGTGTTTTTCTCTTCTTGTTTTTGTTTAATATATATTGATTTAAAACGGAATTGTCATCTTTCTAACAGAAAATAAAATTATTGAATTGATTGACAGAAATATTCCAATTGAATAATAATGATGGTAATAATTTTCTTTCTCTATCGGCAGTATTTGTAGTCTCGGTAATAAAATTTTCAGAAAGAAAATTAATACCTTTATTTCAATTTTTTTTTATGAGAACGCAAAAAGTTAATAAGCACAAAATAATGGCGTTGATTATCCTATAAGACTTTGATAAAAAAAATAATACACATAAACTTTGCTTAACTTTTTTCTCCACGTTATCGAAATAAATTGACCTATTCTTAAAAATATGCTTTGTTTTCTTAACTGAGGCAGTTTTTATTACTGATAATAATAAAATCGTATAGATTTTTTTAATGAAACTTTTGTATTAAAAATATTTCTTCCCCATTTTAACTGTTTAAATTGTAAGTTGATATTAATTTTTTGTATTAGGATAAGAATTATCATCATTTATATAAATTATTGCTTGGTGTATAAGGGAATTCTTATATGGTTTATTTCACATATAAAAGAATAAATAAGTAACTGATTTAATGTTTCAGCTCTGCTCTACAAAACGTGACTATCATGTAATATAAGAATTAAATAGTATATTTAAAAAAAAGAAAAAAGAAACACCTTTGAAGCTCATTTAATGCATTCTTAATAGTATTATTTCGGTGCTCTTTGAATTATCAGTTCTTCTGAAATTTTAAAATTTTTTAAGTATATGAAACTGCAGCATGTACCACATTTGTGCAATGAAAGCACTGAACTGGAAATTAATTTAATTTAAAAAAATGATTATACTGATCTTAAATAACCGATATAAGAAAGTCTCTTGCGTAAGTAAAAAGGATGATCGAAACAACAAAAATAAATCTTTTATTTTAAAGAATATTATTGACCAAAAAACATTTCAATTTTAAATGATTTACTTAAATTTAAATAGCTTAAATAATAACCTATTTTCTAATATTTTTAACAAAGCAATATTTATAGTATGTATTTAATTAAATCCATTCTTTTATTAAATTGTGATTTGTTATATACATAAGTTGTTACAAATAATTTATCAGACTGATAAAAAAAAACAATTAATGATTTAAGTTAGAGTAATTATTTAAGCAAAAACAAAGTTAACAGAAATTTATATTCATCAAAAATTATGGATTAAAAGTAACTGATTTAAATTCTGCAACTAAATGAGTCAAAAAAATTGGAATTGATCATCAGCGTTTTCGTTAATACAAGTGAAACTCTCTCTTCAAAAAAATTCCGATAAAAATGTTCGCAAGAGTCTTTCCCTATTTAGATCACTGAACTATTATTATTCCTTCTGATCTCTAAGAAATTTTAAATAATTGCTTGTTGGGAAAATTTATGAATGTATATCAAACAAAGTAATAGTTCTGTTGATATCCGACATTTTAAAGACAGGACAAAGAGCACAGGGCCATAAAAATGATAAATACAATTTAAAGAAGCGAAGGATATTTTCTCATTGAGTAAAATGAGGCGGCTGCTTTTTGATAGATGCATGTCTAAAGAGGAATGACTCTGTAGTTGGTATAAAGGTATAGAAACTCAAGGGGTGCTTTAGAATCAAATTTTATCAGTAAAGAGCATGAGATTAAAAATGGTGAGGAGAGCATTTTATTGCTCTTTGGAGGGAAAGGTAACAGAGTTGCAATTATTTTAGTTTTCTAAACAATAATATTTTTTTTCATGCAATGCGTCTTTTTGGGCTCATTTTGTATCTAAAAAATGTCATTTGTTGTTTTATTATGTTGTCATAAGTTGAAGAAAATTAAAACAAGACAGAAGTATTTCCTCAAAATAATGAGTTTTGTCTCTCCAATTATTGGAGGTCCGGGCCGCTTCGTTTGCGACTTTCCCAATTTTTTAACTTCGCCTGACAGGAAAAGAAATCCACACAATATCTTTATTCTTGGAAGGGGTGAGATTAAAAAAAGGGAATTCGGTATTTCTAGGTAAGACGTCCCCTTGAAAAAAGTGCATTACTTCACATCACTTACAACCTTGTAACTTTAGAAGTGCTTAGTTCCTGCGACTTTTCATACTTTGCAATAAAGTTTAAAATTTTTAGAGGTTTGAAAACAACTCAAAATAATCAGAGGTTTTCAACAAATTTTAATATGAGAATTGCAAATTACACTACCTTATAATAACCGGACATCAAAAACAAAATTATACTCCTTATCATTTGAGCTTTCTTTAAAAAAGTACAGAAACTACTTAGAAAATGGCTTGAAATTTTTTACGTTTTTAAGATTAAATTTACGTTTTAGATGAATTAAACTTTTTTTTAATTGTTGCCAAAGCCATTCGCTATAAAATTGTGAAATAATAATTAAAAATTTTTCCGCCCCCAGTACAAAAGAACTTCTTTAAATACTCATGTCTTGCTTAATTTCCGACAATTTTTTTTTTCAAATTTTAAAGCAGTAACTTTGTAATTAATTTTAAACTGCTCCAAAAATTTTGTTTAATTTTATTAGTTTTTTTATAAAAATGTTCATATCTGCATAAACATTTAAAGTAGATTTACGAAATTTTATGCAGATATTTAACATAATAACTAAAGTAATTGATACAAGTTACAAGCTTATTGATTGAATTCTTGGCATATGGTGTTTAGAAACATTTGTTTTCCTTCGGAATTTACTGTCGGTCCTTCAAACTCTTGAAAGCTTTAACATGTATTGCTAAGTATGAAGAATCACATGATCTAAACACTACTAGTCCTCTAAGTATTTCTTGAGAAATTAAAAAAAATATTAAAAACAGAAAGTGTCTCTTCTATTATAGTAGGATGGTTTATATAATTATTTAGTAATATTTTTAACACTCAGAAAAATTGGTTTAGCAATGGACTATAATATTTCTACTTTAAATCAAATGTATTATCTTGGGAATCTGCCTTAACCTTCATAAGTTGTTAATATGCTCCAAGTTGAATCATAATTTTATTTAATGCAGCAAGGTCTTAGTTCAACTTGAATAGAGTATTATAAAGCTTTTTACTATCAATTTCAAAAAATAAAAGCCATAATTTTCTCGATTTATTAGAGTGAGATTCATAGTACTTGATAATTTTAAGAAACTCCTGTGACTTCATTAGAACAGCCTAAAACATCTACGTATTTTTATATTGTATTTTTTGAAATTTTTTAAAAATTACTTTACTTTAAGCAGACAAAAAACTATTTGGAGGCTCAAAAAAAGTTTCACAAACTACGAAAAATTTTTTTTTTCTGAAGAAATCTAAAAATGATATATATGCGCCCCACTGCATTACCTTTCTGAAAATGCAGATTTTAGAATACGTAAGAATTTTCGAGAAGAAAAATTACAAAGTTAATGCATAAATGAATCTAAAATCTAATAGTTAAATTTCTTTCGTGCTTCTTGAGTAAGTACCTTATTGTTTTATTTGTGTTCGAAAGTTATTGCCGGGTGGAAAAAATATCAATAATTAGTATATTTGTGAATATTAAAGAAAGATAATTAAAATTATACTTAATATTTCCTTTTCTAACTATATCCCTCGGTCGGTTGAATTATGTCATAAATGAATTATTATGAAAAAAAAAATCTTATCTAAACATAAAATTGCATAAGTCAATGTGTGTATGTGCTGTTTAATCAATGCTGTGTATTGTGTAATGAAATAATAAAAATGGTTTCAGTTTTTAGCAAATGACAGCAAGTAGGTTTGAGCAAAATGTGAAAATGTTATCCAATTTTAACGTAGGAAATGTGAAAGCAGAGCTCTTATAGACACGTTAGGTTTCAACTTTTGAAATATCTAGTAAAAACATTTATTTCGTAATTGAAATATTGCTTTAAGCAAAAACAAGAAAAGAACCATACTGATCTTATATAATTGAACGAAACTGTAATGTTAGGGCGATCAACTTTATATTCTACTTTATTAACTGAAGTTAAACAGCCCACCCTTTTTGTGTTTACGACTATCACTGTTCAACTCTTTAATCTTCTAATATTGAATTCAACCCAGTGGACGGGGGAACTCCTGGATTAAGCATTGTGACAAGCTAGTCTTAGTGGAGGATTTTCTTATTGAATTAATTTACATTTGTGTTACACGAAGAGGAAAACCACGAAAACGACCCACAGCCACCCTGATGGCAAGGGGATTTAAATCAATTCTCCTTCTACCATTGAAGATATTTTACGTCAGCTCTGTGGTCAGTGGAGCGGGTATGAAGAAAAATAAAATTCCAAGTTATATTTTAAAAATTGTGTCTAAAAAATATTTCTTATTATCATGTTATCATCAGATATTATGTTTGCTCAATAAAAAATAATTCTAACCAGCATGACAACCTTGAAAAACTTAATACAATCAAAAAGGAATAAAAATAAACAATCCAAAAGAAGTTTTTAAAATGTAAGAAGATTTTATAAAATAATTATTTAATGAAAATGATTTCCTCCAATACAATATAATGTTTTCTTTGAAGATATAATGTGAAATTGTACAGAACGGGTTTAAATTTTTCAATATGGAAAAATGAACTGTTTTTGTCACTTTTTTTGTCCCATTTGACCCTATAAAAATGTTAGACATAGTTTATAAATTAAAAAGTTTTAAAATGAAGTGAAAAATATGTGAGTATTATTTTTTTTGAAAGCAGAGGTTTTCTAAAATGCTGACTCGAAAAAAAATGATAATCACATAACGTACTTCCTATTTACTCAGTTGTTGTTGCCTTTTTTTTAAATCTTTTTTTCCTAATAACTTTTATAGGAACAGAAAAGAAAAAAAAAATGTCGATAAAGAAAGAACTTTTTTCCCATTACACTGTATTCCAACCCCAACTCAAGCTGCTTCTAAAAAAACTTCATACTAACAATCCAGTATTAGGAAAGAATTGATCGCAAATGATACTCTTTCACTATAGATTCGATGAGAGATAACTAAAGCTTTTCTGAAAAGCTTATTATCCAAAATGACTGCCAGTTATCGCCAAAAACCTCGCCATCGAGAGATTTTCTGTCACTTATAACGTTGAATAATCTTTTACGAGTTTGTTCAGAAGCCGATACAATCGGATGTTTTTGACAGACGCTGTAATATTGAAGCAATCTTATGTTATTTGAAAACTTTTATTATTTATGTTGGTGCACTTGATAGGAATACTGGATAAGAGAGATGAAATTGCTCCTAACATCTCTCAATGAGTTAGTTCACATGAAGTTGATAAATGGGTCACGTTATTATGCTATTAATACGAAATCATTATTTCTGGCATTAAAAAAATTACATTAATATAAAATCATTTAATTCAAAAAGGGTAAGAAATAAACAAGGTGATGATGTTTAAAATATTAATTTATATTGTGCTTTTAGTACAATAAAGAATTGCAATGAAATTAGAAAAAAAAACATACTTCATATTTGCTATAAAAATTAACTCTTAAAATTGAAGATATTTCTTCGGTTTTGACAAAACCATTGCCGGATAAATGCTCCTTAAAAATATTTCTTCAAAATGGAACTGATCATTATATTCATTTGTGTGAGGATACGTATCAAAAGCATTTGGCTTAGTGTTACACAGCTACACATCAATGAAAATGATTGATTGAGATAACATGAGTTAATCAATACTCAGTCATCGCTGGTAATTGAACCAAAGAAATTATTTGAGCCGCGAGCACACTAGCTACTGTAACATTTTGTCATACAGCGTTATCGTCTTTGAAATGATAAAGAAATGTTTGAGAGCTTTCTTAGAGTGTAAGGAAACAGTTTCGTAAAAAAAGTATGATTTCTATTTAAAAAAAAACGAAATATAGAGGTCAAGGATTGGTGAGTTGATAAAAATAGGACTTTTATTTCTGCGAGTAACAAAAATTAAATTTTAATTATTCAAACTTGTATAACTACAATACTGTGCAAGGCTAATTAAGCTTAAGTAATTTTGATATGCAGCATATTACATTGCATCTTAACAACTGCATTAAAAACATTAGTTTATGCTCTATAAGTTTTCACTGTCTATTAAAAATATTTTTTAAGTGATATGTACTGTAGAAATAATGGCTTTCTTAAAAATATTTACCTTTAAAATAATCTTACGCTTGCAGTGGTATGGCCCTGCTTCTGAAAATTCACGAGGCTATGAAAAGTTTACATTTGCCCACATGTAAACAAGAATCAATTATTCCATTTATCTATTTTATAAACCAAATTCAATGAGGGTATTGAATGAAATGAAAAAACAATGTTAGATGCAAGGAAGATCATAAAGATTTCATCGAATTGATAGAAATGTTAGGTTATTTGAAAAATATTTAAAAGATCTCATGTGTCTTATGTAAAGATTTATGAGCATGCTGCTTTCGATTAAAACTTATAATGAAATGAGATTTGTATTTCTCAGAAATTTTATTTGTTACCAGGTATTGAAATTTTTATAAAATTAATATAAATATTTATAAAAAAACTTTCATACTGATTTGCATCAAAATTAATTTGTTGAGAAAGTGAAACAAGCATATGATTTTATTTTATAACCGGCGTTGGACAACCTGTGAAATTCTGAGTTTACATCTATCAATGTTCAACTTCGTAGCCTTGTAATTTTGAACCCAGCCTAGAAGACAACGGAACTCCAGGATTGAGACAAAATAAAATTAGTGGAAACTTTTTGATGGAACCACTTGCATTTCAGGTAGAAGAAAGCCACGAAAACTTCTCCTACGCTTACTCCGTTGGTAAGGGTTTTTTAACCCATGATCCATCTATTACTAAGGATATTTTTACGTCAGCATTGTTGTGCTATTGTGGCTTATCCTCCAACTGTTCAAAGAAGTCAGACAAGATCCATTAGACCCCGTTATCCCACAAAAAAAAAATCAAAAACCAGATGGGAAGAAGCGTATAAGTTCTCCCTAGAAAGACCCAAGCAGTTCAGGACGTGTTCTGCAGATTCTCCTGCCCTCAAGTAACGAGACTCTTTGTATGTCCACTTGTCAATCTTGAAAAAGTCGTTCTTGAGGCTCTGTTGCTGCAGGCAAAGAACGAAAAGTTCGACTCTTTGCCTGCATAGGAGTGGTGGCAAGAAGGGGTCTTACACTCCTTTGAAATTTCAGATTTACATTTAGATTGATGCTCTGAGTAGGTAAGGACTGAAGTGGAAGCTGTAGAGTGACAACAACTCTCCTTAGCAAAGCAATCCACTTGCTCATTGCCATAGATGTCAACATGGGATGGAGTCCTCTGAAACTGAACAGCGTGGATCTTTGAAATAAGTTTAAGTTTAAAGAGGATGGAAATGCTAATTTTATCTCCAACTGTAACAAAATTGTTAAAGTGGTGAAGGGAGCAGCAATTTTTCGAAAGAATCGAATGTGCGAGCAGGGAGAAAAATTTGTATTAATCAGCCACCACTGGTATTCAAACTTGGGTTTACTCATTGATAAGCGAACTCTCAATTCTCTGAGTCACAACGACTCATGTATATCATTCAAAAAAAAATGAAACAGACTCAATTTACTAATTTGATTATTATGAACTTCAACACCATAAATTACAATTAGAAAGCTGTTGGAGTGTTAGGAGCGCGCTAACACTCTTCCCATTAGGACAAAATATAAGAATTGCTAAAACAAATAAAAAAATAAAAATTTAAAGATTTTAAATGGGGCAAAACCGATGAAGAATTTAATATTAATTTATTGGGGTGCAACGTGGATTTACCCCTTCATCGTGCACCCTAGTAACGCTTTTGTGGATGAGTGCTCTACAACTCTGTCTAGTTTTTGAATGTGATACCATCAAGAGAAGCCTTACGTGTGTTGCAGTGGAATGCTGGTGGCCTGTCTCAGCCCAAGAGAGCAGAGCTTGTGGAGACGCTTAATATGCACAGATTTTCACGCTCATTCACCAATATGGGGATGTAACGACACTAACGAAGCTGGAAGGAGAGAAGAGATCTTCTGAATTCTAGCATTTTCGAACTAATCGATAATCACAGTGATCCTCATACATATCTACACTATGAAGGAACGTGCAACTCTCCTGATCTTCCACTGGTGACTTCAGATATTGGTGAATACACAAAACGTTTCGCCATTGACGACCCGGGTTCTAGTCACCGCCAAGTCATAGCAGAAATTTCTTTTAGCTCTCAATGTATGAGGCCAACATCAATCTCTAGAACTTCGTGGAATTTAAAGAAAGCGAATTGGAGTATATTTACCTCAATGATGGAACAAGAATATAACTCCGACCACATTGATTTAACCCTGCATTCAAGCAAAACTTGTGAACTTATTACTGATAAGATACTGCATTGTGCAAAAAAGTATATCCAGGGGAAGAGTTATGAAATATAAATGTTTTTGGTTGGAGGAGTTCAAATACATGAAAACCAAGTGTAACTGACTAAGAAGAAAAGCTGAACTAACACAAAGATTTTCAGACTTTCAGATGTGAAGAAAGAGATCGGTGTTGCTTAGAAAAACTGTGCTCGTCGAAAAACGAAAATCCTTTAATAACTTCATAGTTGGCTCCAATTATCAGAAAGATGGGGAGAAAGTTTTAAATTCCTTTCTAGTATCAAAAACGAAGGTAGAAGTGTTCCTAAACAACGCTTTCAAGTTACAAACAAAACTATCACATCAGTCATGGAAATTGCGAATGCCTTCGTCAAACACTTTACTAACACCCATCAAAAGAATAACCGTTCTAGAGTATCGTCAAAGCTATTAAAACTCGAAATTAAATTTCTTGTCACCGGTTTTGATGGATGACCACCTACACATCCCATTTCAATTCATCCCTCCCCATGGAAGAAATAATTCAGGCTATTGCTTGCCTTAAAAGGGGAAAATCTTCGGTGAAGACAGCATACATTCTGGATTCCTTCAACATCTGAGAACTTGTGCGTTGAAAACTCTCTTAAGGCTGTTTATTATAATTTGGGATTCTAAAACTGTACCCTCTCAGTAGCTACGAGCCACAATTATACCATTCCATAAAAAAGATAAGGATCCAAAGAGACTGTAAAGTTACAAACCAAACTCTCTTACAGCATTATTGAAAAAACGATGGAAAGAATAGTAACTAAAATACTCAGTTGGTTCCTTGAAACCAATAGTTTTTTTACAGAGGAAAGGCCGATTCAGATTTACCAATCAACAGGTAGATTTTCTCAGCTACTATCAAAAATGTTTCGGATAAAAGCCAAATACGTACAGTGCTTTTCATATATCTCAAGTCTGCTTATAACACTGTTTGTACTGACAAACTCTTGCTAAAGCTAGCCAATCTTGGTATCGCGAACAACATGTTTAGATGGTTCCGTGGTTTTAGCTACCAGCGTATATGTAGGATTAGGTATGGTAGAGATTTTTCCAAATATGGTGTTCTAAAAACTGGATTACCTCTGGGTTCAATATCCAGTTGCATCCTCTTCAATATCTACATCAATGATCTTTTCCACCAACTCAAAACAATTCCTGGAATTAGATGCCTGCTTTATGCTGATGACCTCGTGATATGGTTTGAATCCTCCAGGAAACGAGCTGCATAAATTAGTCATGGCTTGAATTTTGCTTTAGAGGTCTTAAGGTCTGGTTTCTTAGGACAAGCGCCTTATCTGGGCGTCATCGGGACGTCAACGTCACGCTGACGCCAACAAAATACTGGTTTGTTAGCTCAAGGCCTGGTTTCTTAGAACTAGCGCCTTATCTGGGTGTCAGCGGAAAGTTGACGTAGATCTGACGCCAAAAAAAATACTTTTTTGTTAGCTCAGCGTGAGCAGTCGGTCCAACGCAGACATTATCTCTCATTGCGCATGCGTTAATAACGTAAACAAATATTTATTTTGAATTTGTATTGATTTTGTTATTGTCGACCAGTGTTTTAGAGAACAAATAATGACTTTGTCCAAGAAGAAACACATTATAGCTGAGCTAAATGAAGAGTGCTATGTTTAATGAGGAAGCTATGTTTAATGTCAAAATCAAAATCTTGGCTGATTTCAATGTGCAACAGGATGTTGTCCGCCATTGCTTCTGTGGTTAACGTCACGTTGTAATCCAACTGCAGTTGAGTTGGACGGCAATTGTAGTTCAAGATGAGCGTTCGATGACGTATACTATCAAACTCATAAATGGACCAATCAGAGGTTAGCGCTGATTTCCAGCTGACGGCGTCCTGTCCTAAGAAACCAGGCCTTAGAGCAATGATGTGGTGAAAATAATATGGAGGTCAACCTGGACAAAACAGTTTCAGTCCGTTTTTCCCTGATGCACCAAGCTATACATATCGATATCACATATCGAGGATACGCTATCCCGGATGTCGACAAGTTTAATTATTTAGTTGTAACCTTTGATCGAAAACTATCTTGGAGAGCCCATACTGAAAATATTGTCAATCATGTCTCAAACAAATTGTCACTTTTGAAACAACTGACCGGATCACGATGGGGCTGTCCTAGTAGTATCTTGAATCAAACTTACAAACTTTTCATTTTGCCCATTATAACATACTGTTGTGAATCTCTGATTATGGCATCTGGCTCTGTTACTGAATTACTTGATAAGCGATTCATTACAGGGGCCGTGAAAACAGTGCTGATTAACGCAATGCTTATGATAGCGAAAAACAGGCAAATATAGAATTTATTCAAGATAGGGCCCTACTACTGTGGGGAAAAAAATAATGCGGCTACCTGGATGCCTCTCTCTTATGACCAAACTCTCCTCGGGCACGGTAAGATGTTTGAAGACCCAACGTGGTTTTGCGCAGGGTGGCCTGGAACTTAATCACTTGATATAAATTTCTGTCTCAAGCCATTAGTCCTACCTTTGGATCCAAGGCATCCGAATCAGCACTGAACTCACCTAAGCAGTTTTCAAAAAAGAGCAAGGCACCTCTTTTTCAAGAGCGCTTGCTCTAGAAGCTATAAACACCCTGTGTCCCGAACCCGATTGGGTACGCATCTATACTGATGAAACTCTTTTGAGGTTTACCGATAACGCAGGGGCAGGGGCTTGTAGCTATCTTTTCTCCTTTTATTTTACAATTGGAAATTGCACAACTGCTTTTGATGATGAGGTTACAGCAATTTGTGTTTGTGTAGCCCTGTCACAGTTACACTGTGACAGGGCTGTCACAGTTACACTATCATCTGAACAGTTTTGAAAGGTTTGTTATTTTCTTTGACTCAAAAGTGGCGATCTTTGCTATGAACTCAAACTTAACTCCTGCCTCCTCTAACATATTCGAATGCTACAAACTTCTGCAGAGCCTGTTTGGGTTCTATGAAGAAATTGTTCTGCTGTGGATCCCGGAACTCGTCGGTATAGCTGGTAACGAGTCAGCAGACTACCTCGCAAAGCATGGGGCTTCTATCTTACAAACATCAATAAAAGCTGTCCTTGATAATGTTAAGCTCCTAATCAAGAAAAAAGATTAAGGATCTCACTTTAAACCAAATCATGGAGAGAAATTTCGGAAAGATCTGGTGGGATAATCTCCAAGATTTCACTATGCGGCCAAGAGTAAAGCAATCGCCTTGTTTCGACTAGTCACAGGACACGACTACCTCCTTAAACATCCTCATCGAATTCCTATTGGACATGTCCTTTTCTGCACCCTCCTGTTACCTCCAAGAAGAGATGAATGGAGACTACTTTCGCCGTTGCCCGGCACTAAAGAACATAGCTTTGAGCAACCGTTACTGGAGCGCAAGGGACTTACATAGTTCATAGATTTTTCTGGCTACGCCAGTTATGTTTTTTTCTATTTATGTTCTCATTTGTTCCTCCCCTTTTTGTGGTGTAGAGGTCTTTCTGTAACTCTTGCCATTGGAAAAAAAATTATTTATTTGATTAGCAACGATTTGCCCCGACTTGGAGAGCGTTTGATCGTTTCCAACAAGTCAAATGTATCTCGATTTTCTGGAATGTTTGAAGTTTAGTTAATCAAATGCATTGTACCAGTAATCTAGTCAGCCTTGGTAATAAGCTGGATTACTCTTGAAAGTATAATGTTTAGATGACAGTTAATAATCTGATGGTGCCTGTCAGTTTTGTCTGGAGGTCAGAGAAATCGACACTTAATTGGTGACTCACATTTTGTTTTAATTTTTAACACCATTTTAATTTTTTTTCTTCAAAAAATAGAGTTTTTGACATTAATTTTGTCAGTGAATATTACGATAAATTTCCTTTTCAACGGCATCTGAATAATAAAGCTGTAATGTATTCAATCTAAATTAGTCCTATCCGCTTTTAAACTTTATATTTTGTTTTTCAATAGAACTTGTGAAATATAAGCCTAAGAACTCAATTGCTTAATTGAGAATTTATTATAGCAATTTTAATAAAAAGTACTAAACTTAATGAAATTTGACTCTTATCCAAAGTTAAGAAATTAAATTGACAGCCTCTATTATTTTCATATTTTAATTTTTTATAATGTATGCATTTATTTTAATTTCTTGATACTTAAATTTTTATATTATAAAGAAGTAAAAAGATTTAAATGAATAATTCGTTTAATAGGTTTAGATTTAATTACACCATTTAAATTATTATTTAGAAGTATTTTTGAATTCATTTTATTAAAACTCTTAAAAGTGATTCTCAAAGCGATTAATGTCATGATTCGAAATATTTATTTTGATTTATCTTATTACAAAGATTTTAAAGGAAGAAAGAAACGTCAACCTCATAAAATTATATATTGCTGTAGAGTTCTTGAGAAATGAATATAAATTTCTTCCTTTAGGAAGTTATAGAACAAATGTATTGATAAAAATGACATGTTATTTAGTATTTGAACTTGAAAGAAGTTAAAAATATTTCTGAATTGGTCATTTTGATAGGGTTATTTAATAATTTTGCAATGAGAATAAGAAAATAAAATTTTTATGCTTATTATTGTAAGTATTATAATTTTTTATGTTTAGTATTGTAAGCCAGCTTATAAACATGGCTAAATTATGTGGAAACAGGCTTCATATAATTCTTTAAAACAGTTTAAATTTAAAATGTTTAGGATGTTATTCTTTTATTGTAATTTAATGATTTTATTAAAAAGAAGTTAGTCGCTATCTTTTTCATAGTGAGATCAAGCTTTTAACTCTAGAAAGTTGATGTATTTGTTTGGATGCATAATAAATTAAATGTTTCAACAACACATATTTATAAATCGAGCGATTGAAAAAAATTGTGGGTTTTTAAAAATTCGTATTTTTGCCAAATGATTGGGAATTAATAATTTGCATGCTAATGTAATTTATAAAAGAAGTATACTGATGAGACATAATACTCAACATTTAAAATTTATTCCTGGTTAATGTGGATTTTTCCTTAAAATTTAACAATGGGGCAGTTTAATAATTTTTGAGAAATAAATAAAATTAAATATTGTTTTTAATGTTTCAGCAACATAAGGAAACTAACATACGAGGATATAGGTTTCATGTTATACCTTAAATCAGCTAGAATACATGTAATACTAAGTTTTTAATATAATAAGTAGTAAACATAAAAGTTTAATTGACTTTTAAAAATAATTTCAAACCACTTGTAAAATACTACGATATAAAATTTTAAGTTTTATGCTATTTTAAATTTTTAAAATTATATCTCATCCAAATATCGAGGCACAAATTCTATATCATATCAATTTACTAATACGTGTACTTAGCTTAGGCAATTACAATATGATCACCTAAAATTCTATTTATAATAAAGCAAAGAAATATCCAAACCTTTATAAAGGCAACAATTATTTTTTATTTTAACATTAGCATAAACATTTATGTCTTTGGATCAAATTCATGTACCATTTTTTAAAAAGATAACTCAATAAAACTGTGTATACCTTTTCAGTACATCCTTCTTAAAAATACGGATTTATTAATTTTGATATCTAACCAGAATATAATATCATTATAAATATTATTTTTAGACAAATTAAATTTATTTTTAAATTTTTAAAGTACCATTTTGAAACGTTATTATTTAGGATAACCAGATTCCTAGGAATGCTTTTCAAATTCCTTACAAAAAACACTCATTCCTGAAGATGTTTTTTTCTGAGAATTTTGAATTGGAAATATAGAGCGTTTTTTCCAAAAATAAATGTTTTCCACTTCTAAATGTAGGAAAAAATTGTCTTTATAATAAATACGTTTTTAAGACAGTACTTAGGTTGAAAGCTTTATTTATCGATTCGAAATTATATTGTCTGGGGATTTATTTTGTACTGATGCACGACGTTTCTTATTGGCCAATTCAGTCAGACAAGTGGGAGACTATCTGGAAGACAACAGTCTCCTAGGTAATTATTAAGGAGAGCACGCACCTTTCTATTTCTGCCTGACCGAAAGCTTGAGATTGCAGCCGTGTTCTCCATTAGAGTTTTGATTGGTTCTTCACTTGAATCAGCACATTATCATTAAATCTTCCAAGATTTCATTATTTTGATGACTTTTTGAACGAGAAAATGAAATGATTCAATTAATATACTGCTTTTCGATTTACTTAGAATAAAATAATTTTAAACGAGATAAATGAGATAAAACTATTAGATTAAAACTTAGAAAATCGAAGTTGTTCGATTGTTAGATATGTCAGACGTATAAAAGATTTAAGAGAATCAACAAAAAATTAGATTTTAATATACGGAAGTTACAGGTCTACTTTTGAAATAAAAAAGTATTAAATTATTATTTCAATGTTTCTTTGTTAATTATTCTTACTAGCTAATTAGATTTCTAAAAATATAATACTGCTGTTTCTACTGCATTTCATATTTCAACTCAAAATAAACATTCCTTACTTAGAAATCTTTGTCATCAAACTATTAGAGCTTTTACTATTTTACTTTTAATGTATCAGAAAACGCTCTTTTAATAAAATAACACATTTCGAAGTGATCAAGACTTCTTAGTGAGTTAGCTGTCTTTTTACCATTGATTTACAATGTTAATCTTGAAATCAGACAATATTTAATGATACATCCTGAAGATGCATAAATATACAGTTGGGTATTGATACCATATAAAATAAATCAAACTTGGTATTAATAAATCTATAAAAATATTAATTGACTGCTTAACTACTTTTAGAGAATTTGCTTTTAGATAAACAAAATGTAAAATTCGTGCAAATTACTATGATTAGACAAATGAGCTACAGATATATATTATTACAAATCTAAAATTCAGAAATAGCATTTCTTAATATTTAAGAAAAATCTTTTATTTAATTTTAACTAACTTTTAGCAGAGGATGCTTTTCTTTTCGAAATAGAATTATGCTTTTTTTCAAAATCTCGTAATTGATATCAAATGATGTGAATATTATTATAGAGATTCAAAAAGAATTATAAAGTAATTTCATTATGATAATATCATGTTCAAACTTTGTTTAGGGAGTTGCAATCATCTTGTTGTATAAAATCTTAATTAAAATGTTTCAAAGTATATTAATAATATATTTCAAAGTACAGTATTAATACTAATTCTATAGTAAATAAAAAAATGTTTCAATGCGAAGGATTTGGATTTTATGAACCATAATTCATTTTTTAGAGTTATTTTCTTGCAAGTTTTTTTTTGAAAATGTATGCGCACTTATATCTTTTGACATTATTACAAACACGTTAAATTGTAACTCTGTCTAGTTTTCGAAAACCGATAATTTATTTTGATCCAATTATACTTAAAATTTAAATTTATAAACATTAAAAAAATTTGTTTTTAAAAGTTTTAAATTTTCTTATATCTACAAAATTAAATTCTGTTAAGTTTGTTAAGCAAGCTTTGAAATTTGTAAATATTTAAAAATTTATAACAAATTCAAGTTAAATTCAAAATATGTCAGGTACTGCGGTTTCGTTTCACAGAAGCTTTAAGAAATGAAATAAAAAGCATTATCTGTCTCATGTGTAAAATCAACTTTGATTCAAGATCGTTCTCTTATAATTTTAATGAAAGTTATCATTTGGTCAACGGAAACTAACTCAATGATAAAAAGTTTGGTCCTTTCAAAAATATCAAAACCACTTACTTACAATATAAATGCCAAGATAAAAGATGCTTTTTGTCACTTAAGTAAAGTTTCTGAAAATTAATTGAGCTAATTTAGAAATAAAATGCCTCGCCTATTTTACTTAATTACAATTTGACTTTGATGTTTTTTTAAAAAAAATTAGATAGAGCTGTTTAAAGCAAAAGTTTCAAGTAGATCATACTATTTATTAATTTTAAACCGGACACTTACGCAAAAATTTAAAATGGATTAAGCTGATTTTGAAACCAAAGGCTCAAATATTATATTACATTTAATTATAATCCTCCAACAAAATATTTTCTTTACAATTAACATCATGGTTTTATTGTACTTTTGAAAGCTGGAATTCCTCTTTGACTTTATTCAACTAAAATAAATTCTTTTTATTGATTTTTATACGAATATAAAAGATGTTTTTTGTCACTACAGTAAAGTTTCTGAAAATGGTTTAAGCTAATTTGGAAATAAAATGCCTCGCCTGTTTTACTTAATTACAATCTGACTTTGATTTATTTTTTAAAAAATTAGATAGAGCTGGTTTTAAAGCCAAAGCATCAAATAGATCATACTATTTATTAATTATTAACCGGACATTTATGCAAAAATTTAAAATGGATTAAGCTGATTTTGAAATCAAAGGATCAAATATTATATTGCATTCAATAATAATCCTTCAACGAAATATTTTCCTTAGAATTAAAACCATGGTTTTATTATACTTTTCAAAGCTGGAATTCCTCTTTGTCTTTATTCAACTGAAATAAATTCTTTTTATTGATTTTTATGCCAATATAAAAGATGTTTTTTGTCACTTCAGTAAAGTTTCTGAAAATGGATTAAGCTCATTTAGAAATAAAATGCCTCGCCTGTTTTACTTAATTACAATCTGACTTTGATTTATTTTTTAAAAAATTAGATAGAGCTGGTTTTAAAGCCAAAGCATCAAATAGATCATACTATTTATTAATTATTAACCGGACATTTATGGAAAAATTTAAAATGGATTAAGCTGATTTTGAAATCAAAGGATCAAATATTATATTGCATTCAATAATAATCCTTCAACGAAATATTTTCCTTAGAATTAAAACCATGGTTTTATTATACTTTTCAAAGCTGGAATTCCTCTTTGTCTTTATTCAACTGAAATAAATTCTTTTTATTGATTTTTATGCCAATATAAAAGATGTTTTTTGTCACTTCAGTAAAGTTTCTGAAAATGGATTAAGCTAGTTTAGAAATAAAACGCCTCGTCTGTTTTACTTAATTACAATCTGACTTTGATTTATTTTTAAAAAAATTAGATAGAGCTGGTTTTAAAGCCAAAGCATCAAATAGATCATACTATTTATTAATTATTAACCGGACATTTATGCAAAAATTTAAAATGGATTAAGCTGATTTTGAAACCAAAGGCTCAAATATTATATTACATTTAATTATAATCCTCCAACAAAATATTTTCTTTACAATTAACACCATGGTTTTATTATACTTTTCAAAGCTGGAATTCCTCTTTGACTTTATTCCACTAAAATAAATTCTTTTTATTGATTTTTATGCGAATATAAAAGATGTTTTTTGTCACTTCAGTAAATTTTCTGAAAATGGATTAAGCTAATTTAGAAATAAAATGCCTCGCCTGTTTTACTTAATTACAATCTGACTTTGATTTATTTTTTAAAAAATTAGATAGAGCTGGTTTTAAAGCCAAAGCATCAAATAGATCATATTATTTATTAATTATTAACCGGACATTTATGCAAAAATTTAAAATGGATTAAGCTGATTTTGAAATCAAAGGATCAAATATTATATTGCATTCAATAATAATCCTTCAACAAAATATTTTCTTTACAATTAACACCATGGTTTTATTATACTTTTCAAAGCTGGAATTCCTCTTTCACTTTATTCAACTGAAATAAATTCTTTTTATTGCCAACGGTATCTTAACTTCGTAAACAAAAATAGAGCGTAACCATTGAACCTAACACAACAGAAAGTCTTTTCTTAGCGTAAATAAAGGCAGCAAACCACTTAAAACGGAGAAAACATGACGATAAAACTTTAATTTATTTAATTAAAGTCTTAGTTTCACGTTTGATTTAGTAAAGTTACATTAACTTCTATAGATCTTTACATATCTTCAGTTCTTAAGAATAATAATGTAATTTCGTAGGAAAAATAAATGAATCCCTCGATAGAATTTTGTCCCGTTAGAAATAAATCTCGAAGAAAACGTAATGATTGGATAATTTATTTTCAACTTTCTAGTAAATAATTGTTACAAGACTTGCTTATTAATTTAAAATATTGTCTGATAGTTTGTGAAGCATTTAAGTTAAAATTCATAAATCTATGAAAAATACATACAATAAAATATTATCGAATTAATATTTGTTTTTATTTGTAACTGAAAATTGCAGCTAAATCAGTGTCAATTTCTCACTTAGTGCTGTTTGTTAGCAACACAGCTTTGATTGATTAATCTACCTAAATTGCTTTTTCATAGGTAAAAAATTTACTATTGATTGTTTTTTTTATCGTAACAAAGCATATTTACAGGGGGTGGATAAAATAATGGAAACGCTTCTGTAGTCTTACATTTTCTTACATTTCTCCAGAAATACTAACAGAATCATTTCATAACTTCAAAAGTGCTTAGACCATGTGATTTCTCATACATATCAATGAAGTTTAAAGCTTTTAGAGGCTTGAGGAACCGACAATAAATTACAAACGGAAAATAATGTATTTGAACACACTATGTCGAAAACTGTAGCAATTGATTTGTAACTTGTGACATTTATTTTGGTTATTATGTGTAGTAATTATGCAAAACTTCGTATATGTAGCTTAAATATTTATGAAGATATGGACATTTAAATGAAAACTAATTTTTTTGTCTAAAGTGTTTTTGTTATAACCTTAAAAACATTCAATGAAACTAAACAAAAGTCTTAGAGCAATTTGAAATTAATTATAAAATTTTTGCTGGGAAATCTGAGAAAAATTCGTTTAAAACTGAGCAAGATATAAGCAATTACAGTGGCTCATTTATGCTGCTTATTCGTGGGAAAAATTAAAAAACTTTTTTTCTTTCTGTTGTGAATAATTTTCCGTTGTGAATCGTATTTGGCAACTAATAAAAATTGATTTGAATAACTTAAAAATTAAAAAAGTTTCAATAAATTTTCTAAGTAGTTTTCGTACTTATAGTAATTATTACTTATAAGAATAATTTTCAGAATAATATGGGTTTTGGACATATTTAATTTTGTACTATGAAGCAAGATTTATTAAAAAGGACCCCGGTATTGTTGGGGATCATCCTCCATAAAAGTATATTTTTTTGCCTATTTTCTTTCCTTAATAAATCACATTTTGGTGTATGAATGTCTGTTGTATGGTATTATCATTTGTTATTAAATTCTGTCTGATAGAAAATGATATTTGTAGAAAATCTCTTATCCTTTTGAGCTTTCTTTTAAAAAGTACGAAAACTACTTTGAAAATTCTGCGAAACTTTTAAAATTTTTAAACTATTTAAATCCAACTTTATTCATTAGTTGCAAATACCATTTACTACAAAATTAAAAAAAAGCAAAGATTGTTTTTAAAAATTTTCCCCGCCTATGTGCAGAATAAAAGAACTAGCTTAGTTACTGATATCTGGCGCAGTTTTAAACGAATTTTACAAAGTTTAAGGCAAAGATTTTGCAATCAATTTTGAATTGTTCTTGAATATTTTAAAAGTCTTGGCGAAAAAACGTAAGACAAAAAATTATTATTTTTTTTATAAAAATGTTCATATTTCCATAAATATTAAAATTGCACTTACGAAATTTTATGTAATTATTACTTATAATAACCAAAATAACTGTCACAAGTTACAAATCCATTGTTACACATTTTTGTCATAGTGTGTTCAAAAACATTATTTTTCGTTTGTAATTTATTGTCGGTTTTTCAAACCTCTAAAGGCATTTAAATTCATTGATATTTAAGAAAAATAGCATGATTAACACTTCTGAAGTTGAAAAATAATTCGTTAAGTATTTCTGAAGAAATATGAAAACAATGTTTAGAAGTGTTTTCATTATTTTGTCCACCTCCTGTAAGTTTTTTTTTTGCTCACTGCCCAATGAGTGTACGCTGCCCAACCCTGTCCTCTAGAAACATCCCAGCAATCGGAAAAAAAAATGGTAACCGCTCGAGCGCATACTGAGCATAGCAGTCGAGTACAAACAGTTTAGACAAAAAAGTTATAGCAGATTATAAAAGACGAAATGAGAAAGTTTTTATTTGTAGATAAGGTATTATTTCATTGAAAAGAATAAAAAGCATGTAATTTCAGAGAGAGAAAATAAAGTATTAAAATAATAAATATTGAATATTTAAGTTATCTTCTTCAAGAATATGAATATATTGCTCAATGAGAAGTGGCGTATAAGAATTAAAACTGTGTAACTCTGTGCATCTACACTGAGAGTTGCAGTCACCAAGATGGCGGCGTGTCGTTACTTTATGCATCCAAGGCTTTATACGTGACATCTTACTTCCTTCATAAAAATTTCTTTTTTTTCCCAGTAGAAACATTACATTCCCCTCTTCAATTTTAAATTGAGGCTTATCATGAGTTTGTCTCAACTCCTTCATTTATTTTGAATTTCTTGTTTTAAGATTATATAATAATAGAAAGCTCAATTTTTTTAACTTTAAAAAGAGATTTAATATCTGCCATTTACTAATCGTAAAAGTATTTCAAATTATTTTGAGATTAACTTACCTATTGACATTTAGAAATTGACTTCGAGGAGCAATTTGGAAAGTTTGCTATGCGTTTTTTTTTGTTTTTCGTCAGAAGTCAGCGTGTATCAATATTTTCTAGCTAGTTAGTTTTTTTTGTATTAGCTAACAGTGCTTCAGGAGAACTTTTTTTACCACTCGGCCAATTCATCACTTTACTGATTTCACTACACTGGCAAGCATTTTTATATCACCTATGTATCGAATGTCACATCATAGAAAAAGAATGACTCAATCCTTTAAGCAAAGTAAGCTGTCATTTTTTTCTTATATAATGATTAATATTTCTTTGTTTTTATATCTGTTTTTAATAATTATTTTATTAAAAATAATCGCAAATAAATAGGAATACAAAGCAAAAGTTCGCGAACGTTGCTGATAAATATATATATATTTTGTTTATGTTCTTAAATAATATTTTTTATGCAAACAATGTATTTAAAGCCCTTTATCTTTGAAAATAAGATTTAGTGTTAGAATTATAAACATTTTGTTAAGTTATAAATTGCTTATAAATTTATAGTAGTTTCGTCTTTATAAAGCGTATCAAATTAGTCAAATTTTATTAATTAGCCTTTTGAGAATTTGGATCGAACGCGAAGGACTTTGATTGGAATTTTTCAGGCAGCCAATGAACATCTTTCTCCAAGTTTTCCCGTCTGCATCATTTTTGAGATTAAGCATTTTTCTCTAAAATGAGTATATGCTGTTTTAATTTTCTTGTCACTTTACTCAATAATAATACATTGGGTTTTCAAATTCGATCATGTATGCTTCGGAGCTATTTTGACAAATTTTCGCTTTGTTATGAGGAAGCCTTTTTGACAGTATAGTTTTCTTTATTTTTTAATACAGTTTTTACAAACAATTCATACACCTATTTTATGTAGTTCTATTCTATATCTTCGGTCCCATAGCCTAAAACTGATCGAGAATATTCCGCCGTATCTGTTGCTATTCTTGCTTACTCAGTGCCACAAATTTCTAGTTTCTAACACTCAGGATGCCATCTTTGTGACAGCTGATCTCTTTTTCCTGGAATTAGAGGCTTGTTTAAAGGGAAAATATCTTCTAAGTTGTGGTCTTCTAATCTCTGTAAATGTCTAAACTATCACATGCGACAAGCTTAATGAACCATATTTACCAAATTTTAATTCATATTATAAAACTATATTTAATTGTCAATTTTACCGAAATCATTACATTAGCGCTTTTGTAAAAAATACCGAGTTCTTCTGCAGTCTGATAGAGTAAGAAACAGTGAAATTGTTTAACTTAAAACTCAATATAAACATTTCATAAGAGTTTAAAGTGCAGGATTTATATTTTAAAATTTTCTTTCATGTTTGCGTAGTAAATTCAAATCTAATAATTTTATATTTATGAGAAATTTAAAGATAACAAAAATTTATTTATTCTGTAGTCACACACAAATTAATTTTAAGACCTGCATTTAAGAATAAAAATACATTAGACTCTCATGGATTATATGCTTAAATAATCACTTTTAAATAATTTAACTCGGCAACATCTCATCTCTTGAGTTTCAAAAATAGACTTAGACAATGTCATAATACAAAAATTTCTTTCAGAAGGCTCTCAAACAATTTAAAATAAGAATGGTTGATGAAAATTTTTATTTTATTAAACAATTTAATATGTAAATTGAAAGGATATATAGATTTATTATAATTTTTAATGGTTCTTCTAAAAGGCCATAAGCTTAAATAATATTTTATGAATATATTATATATTATTTGCTTTAAAAATGTTTGTCACTATTTATTTATAAATTCGTATATTACTCTAAGTATAGATTTCAGAAATTTCATAATTGATGTCGAAATTCATTTAAAATAAATGTCGTTGTTTTGTAATATAATCGTTTAGTTATCAGCACAACATTAATTGTAGTGAGATTTACTAAGCATCTGTTCCAGAAAGTGTAAACCAGTGGTGCTTAGTTACATTATTTTACAAAAAAAATTTGAGCAAGAAATAAAAAAAGTTATTCAAGATATCCACAGACCCTTGTCCGCACTTTAGTTCCTTGTCCATCTTGTACACACACCACCATTCAAAATGTCTATAAAAACTAAAAGATAGAAACAGTGGTTACTATGCTACTATCGTAACAATTTTCTAAATTAACCACTTTTCTCAAATCTAAAAGACAGAGTTAATAACTGCAATGCAATAATGGTAAGAATCTTTTTATTTTATTTTTACTACCACTATTAATCAAAGAAAACAGAGGTTATAGCTACTAAACAACAATCTAACAATCTTCTTTTAGACTACTTTTGCAGCTATAATACAAGAATAGAAGTAAGAAACAAAGTGAAGTAATTAGTAACAGAAGCTACAGGTAATCAACAGTCACGTGTAATACAAAAATACTCCATGCAAAACTTTATTTTAAAAAGTGCAATTATTCGCATCTTCTTGCTAAGACTAACAAATTTAAAATATAATTAGTTGCGATTTAAAAGTTTTTTTAACCATGGAAATTATTCCAACTAGTTGTATTGTTTGTCAGACGATGTTTGTTACATTGTTTGTCAAGGATTTAAATTTTTGAACCTAAGGTTAAAATGCTTAAAAGGTTAAATGCTGCACATACAATGAATTAAAAAGAAAGCTCTGTGAAATTGAAGTTAATAGGGCAAGAAAGATTTCTTTTTAAGATTCGTTATTTGAGCAGGATTTAGCTCTCTTGGTACATTGTGTATCTTTTAATGTATAAAGTTTACTAGGATTAAAGTAAGATTTTAATACTAGATATAGAGGTTCATAAGATTTAAGGGATTTCCGGTTCTACCCTGTTTTAGTGTAACACCTAACGTGAGGATGAACTCTATTGACCCTTTACGCTTCTTGTCCGTGTTTTTGAGTTGTAAAAAATTTTCTAAAATAGGGGTTTTTACACAATTAAAAAAAATATTTTTTTAAAGATTCATTATCTTCTTTTTATTATTTTTGATAGAATGAAGAATTAAATTACTGATAGTAGGGTTTTAAATGTTATGGGATGGGATTTCTTACTCCAGGAGATTTCGCGCCCTCAGAAGTAAAACTCTTAATTTGACGATTCTGCAATCGTTAATTTTGTTAGCTTTGAAATTTTTTTTGTCACCAGGAAAGGCGACCTCCCAAATACATGACAAAAATGTTCTTTAATTCGGAACTGTCATCTCTGTCCATGGAAGAGACTGTTAACTAGCATGACAAAACTAGAATGAAGACTTCGTTCTCTGATTCAGGTCAAAATTACGATCTGTGGATGAATGAATGGATATTTGAATGGGTCCGCCTTATAAAACAGGTGTGACGTATGATGTGGTGGAAGTCGAATTCTTGGCCATAGATGGCGCCACTGAGAAACAAGAATCACACACTCTGCCTTAAATTGGCTCGGTTTCATCAAGTAGGCTAGCCGTGTGGTAAGTGGCATTAGAACCAACCCCAACCAACCAAGAATGAAGACTGCACGATCGAAACTAGAATGACGGCATAAGTCGACCCGACCTGCTTCTCTTGCCTATTCTATGTGCATAATATTTTAAAGAAACTATTTAATTTTAATTTGTTAAAATTATACAATAATAATAAAGATATTAACCATTTATGTTTTGTATTCAATAGTCTTTTAAAAAATATTTAACTCGATTCAGCGGACCACATGAAAATGTAAATTGAAATTTAAAAACAAGTAACATTATTTTACTTACATATATTTTGAATAAATTAAGTTTTATCAAATGAAAATTTATTTATAAAATGAATTGCTGTGCATTTTATTTGAGTTTTTCTAATTAGTTCTCTAGTAATACTACTTAAAACAGTATTCTGCGTGAATACATCTTATGAATTTGAAATAAGCTAAAGAATTATAAGGAAGTAATATTTATTTTCTTGTCCAGATATATTAATTTAACAAATAATATTGTACAGTTATTTTGATAAATGCAAATGAAAGACACGCTTTTGTGAAGTAAAAAATAATAGTGATAAGTTTTAGAGTTTCGTGATATCTGCTTATTATTTTTCTTCATTAAGTCCTCAGTTTAATATTTGCAAAATTTAGTCTATTGTTGTACGAAATTGTTAATTAAAAATGATTAATAAAAGAATTTTCCAGAATGTAAAGATAATGCTGTTTTCTTTATTTGACATAGTATTTATCATAATCTACAATTTAAGGTAATTTAGGAAAAAGAGTGGGTTAATTAAAAACTTCATTATTTAAATTCAGAATCTTAGCAAGGAAGGGCATTTATTTAGGGTTGAAAGAGGGATAAGACGCTTGAGTTTTTCTTTGACTTGAATAAAAGATTGCTTTTGAAGCTTAATTGGTTGGTAGGACAAATTAAGTTTCGAACGCTTTAATGAAGTGAAAATAATCTTTTTTTAATAAAACCGTTCTTTCTGTAATGCCAGTTTTGTAATTATTTTAAACTTCAGAATGAAAAAAAAAGAAGGTTTTGAAGTAAAAAATGATTTATGTCACTTTTTCAACGTAAAGCGATCCAAATAATCTCGCAGTCATTAAAACTTATTTTCTTTTTTCGATTTTTTTAAAAAATGCTTTAATCTTTCTGAAAACCGTTGATGTTTTTTTTAACGGGTAACTTAATTTATTGGTATTTTTTAAAGGAAAAAGCACCACATTGAAATTGCTCTAATTTAGATTTTTTTTAGATGACAATTTTGTTGATTCTTTTTTAAACATTTAATCTCCTAAGATGTAAAATGTCAACATATTCACAAGCAAGTATATATTTCCGATTTTTTTTAAAAATAAATTAAAAATGTAGGTAGTTTTGAATGACATTATAAAACGTTTATTATAAAAAGTATGTTTAGGAAGAAATTTATGATTTAGGTAAAAATTGAAATTCGAAATATCAATTCATGAAAAGACTACTTTTGACACGAGTTAATGAAGTGTTTAATGAAATTGCTAATCCATGGAAACTGGAAGAGAAAGAAAATCACTATTAGTGTTTTTCATACTGTGCTGTTTAGTATGATCTCAAAATTATGATTAATTAAATATTGACGGGCAAATAAAATAGTTTTAAAAACCAAGGAGAATAATTTACACTGTTAGAATTTTCATTCTAAATTCACGATAAAATAACCATCAGCAGTTTGTCCATCCAATTAAATACGGTAAAGTTTACCTTTACAATTTTGAAACCGTTTACAACTAGTATGGTTAAAAAAACCGTGAATACAAAATCACGCAGTTTTTTAACCATTCACAACTAGCATGGTTTGAAAACCGTAAAAAAAGAAATTATCTGAACATTGGAGCTAGACTTTTCGTTCGGTAACGGCCATTAAATTTAGGTTGTGGCTGAGTTGTGTTTTATCAAATAAACCGTGTAATGGGGTTTAATCTGTCTATCTGGTTATAGAAATACCTAGAATACTAAGAAATACTTAGAGAAATATGCTGACAAGCTATTAGATACCTTAGCAACCTTAATATAGAGCTAAGTTGTATCAATGTACCGTAATTTCTAAAATTTGCCTAAATGATTATTGGGTGCAATTTGAAGGGAAAAATTGTTGAATTTGAATTGTTGCAATTTGAAGCGAAAAACTTTATGAAAGAAGAAACAAGTTCGCATTATGTTAAACTTCATGGTACCAATATTATTGTTCTCCTTTGAATCTATTTTTCTGGAAGTGTACATTAAGAAAATTACCATTGCAATGTTTTTCACGCATGAGTGTCTACCCTAAAATTTACACTACATTTACATTTCACTCTTCTTCCAGAATTTAATCTACATTTAACAATTGAGGTTAAGAGTGTAAAAATGTCATAACAGGGTAAGCAAAATTACACAGCAGCAGTTTTTTTTAAAAAAACAAACAAACAAACATTGTTTGCAGCAAATTCACGAGACAGTTCATAATTTTTTTTTCTCTCCCAGAAACTCTACCTATATTACTATTCTAAGGGAGTTACTTCTTCCCTTCAAGTCTTTAATAGAAAGTCGAAATTCCGGTCTCTGGTTTAAAAGTTAAAGCCTAATGTCGCTTAGCTTATGGAAGTTCACCTGCATATTGCAAGATAATACGTTTATTTAAGATAACTCGATCGATTCTGAAAGCTTAAATTCAAGTAGTTTTAAACTGGGTGTGTAAATCAATCCTAAAGTTACTGTAAAGCAAAATTCTACAGGTTATTTCAAAGAGCTCCAGTACTGTTGATTACTTTCCGAGAAAGCTAAAAAAACTCTTCTCATCAATGCTTAGAATCTGAAAAGAATTGTGTTTATTGTCTAGTTTTTAGACCATCATCATGAACAGCTGTTACCACCAGAAGTGTAATTGGTCTCGTTATTTCTACCTAATACAGTGACTTTGAAACTATACGTTCAAATTTAGCATTATTTTGTGGCCTATGAAAATTGTTTGCTTCAGTGGAATCATCCAAACATCCTGGTTCACGCAAGATGGTGCAAGTACTCAAGCCTTCATGTTTTAGAGGAACAATCTGATTAAGTTGTCATTGTTTTAAATTATTATGCTTCACAATAAAGGGAATGTACTGCAGTCATATTTACCATACTTAACATGTATTTCTGTCGTGGTGTTCTTCTTTAAATCATAGTGTACCAGAAAAACCCTCAAACACTTATTGGACTTGAAAAAATAATTAGTGACGAATGTGCAGCCATTTCATAAGCTAACTTACTGAAAATGCCTGCTAATTTTGTTTTCTTACTACGACATGTGATTACGACTGTTAGTGTACATTTTGAAAATATTGTAATTTGATTGTCGTTCATTAACTTTTTCCTTTTCGTATTCATCAAAATGACGGATACAAGTTTCACTCCCGATTTCTCGTGCCGATGACATTTCAGGCTGTAGTGTTTTCGCTACAAAAAGATTAAAACGATCTACAGGGTTATTCATAATTCCCTCCGCCTGTAAACGCCATTTTTCTTTACTACAACTGACTTCAGTGGTACATGTTACTGCCATCTACCGTCAACTGAAATTAAAACTTGAATACTTTCGGAATAATTTCCTATATTCTTTTTTGCCATATTCGTCTTCGTTTTTTTACTATAACGCTTCGAAACTCCAGAGGGAATTATAAATTACCCTGTATTTCTTATGCCCGGAATCATGTTTATTTCTCAGTTTATACACCAGATGGCAGCACCATATTATTTTCAATGTGTTTCACTCAGACATGTATATTTGTGCATTATTCACAAATAAATATATATATTGCGCATACGCTTTGACTTATTCAATTTTCTCGAATAAAAAATAGGCACATTTATGACCGTTTTCTTAAAAATTAAGCGACTTTAAAGAGATTGAAAGATTTCACAATTTTTAAAATTATGATTTCCAAGTATTGACTGATGTAATAGTTACTATATAAAACGTTCTCTGTTTGAATAATTTTGAAATAAAATAGATATATATGAAGGAGAAATAATTTATTCATTGTCACAAGAATTTGGCGAAAGAATTATTTTCTTAACCTTAAGCGCTTAGCTGTTACAAAGTTTTGAAAACCATCAGTATGACTTAGTACACATTTTATCCTATTCTAAGTGAAGTCTTATATCTTGTACTGAAAGTGAGAAAATAGTTTATTTCAGATGTCGATTCTTCATACTTTTAATCGGAATCATTTTAAATAGTTGGAATTGAACTTTAACCACATCTATATATTAATAGGCTAGCAATATTTTGTCTCGCTAAAAACTCCCAAACTACGCAACAGAATTAAACAAATAAGGTGTCGTTTTAAAGGTATTGTTATGTAGATGTGCAATAAGGTCTTAAATTATGAAAATTTTCTTTAATTAATTAATAAAATTAATAATTTAGTTTCAACCAATGAGAATTCAGCAAATAATTTTTCGGGTGGTTCGCATAAGCATTGTTTCCGTAAGCATCGTTTGATTGAAAGCATTTCTGAATTAATAGATTGATAAACAAAAATAAGAGTGGATAAAAAAAAAACGGAACCGAATTTCTTAAAAAAAGAATTCAATATCTTTAGTTCCTTTGATAAATTTTTAGTTTCATGATAAATTTTTTGTTTCGTTACAATAGAATGGCAATGGCATCGTGCGAATATTCAAACCAAAACAAACGTGCGAATATTCAAACGAAAACAAACTTTCTACAAACAATTATTTTGATTTGAGATTTAAAACGATATCTTAGTTATTTAGTTCTATTTTTATTTATTTAGTGCCTGCTGCCTAAATAAAGTGCCTGCTATCAGGCGTCGAAATATCTCTGGCAGACGTCAGAGAAATGAATGGCGGAATTCTAAACGGGAAAGCATTTCTTATTGAGATATATTCTCTGCTACAGCTCCAAATTTCTCAGCTACATGAAGAAAAGATAATCAAATTGTAAAGGGGGCAGAGAAGTGTATAAATTTATAATATATGTATAAGTAATTGATTTTAATATCTGGCATTTTTATTTTAAATTTCAAATTTGTTAAAATGTTTTTATAAGATTGCGAAGCAATATGCAATGGAACTGCGAAGCAGTTCTGGGGGTTGGCGAGCGTAGCGAGCAAGGGGCGGAACCCCCTAGTTTGTTCCTTAATACTCTGTCATCTAGGATGCTAAAAACCCAATTCTTTTATTAAAGTAACATTTAGAAATAAATTAAAAACCTACTTGTTGCGGTTGTAGTACAGTTTGTAAAATTAAAATCAAAATATAGTAAATAGCGTTTGATCTTATGATAGGATTTAATGATTAAAATTACATTATTACCTAAATTATACAAATTCATGCACGTTATAATTTAAACTATTTGAATATATTATTATTTTTTGAATCATCATAATATTATTTTGATATATGTGAAATAATTAGTTATTACAACCAATCAAATAGTTGAATTTGACATTATGGAAATCAGACTTTAAAATGTACTTAATTTGGATAAATAGGTTTCAACAGATTCGAGTTTTGATTATCAAAAAGGTGTGTGTAATCGCGATCCGGAAATTATAGAGCTTGGGAGAAAATTAAAGTTTTTATATCTAGCCCCCTGTTCGCTACCGCCTACAACCCCGATGATTGCTTCGCAATAATTGTTTTTTCTTGCCAGAAAACAGTTTTTCTACTAAAATTAAAAATATTCACTTAACATCTATGTACTGAAAGGATTTCTGTATTCGCGATCGCAACGCTCGAGTACGCCGTCTAGCGGGAGCCTGTAAATATCGGACATTAATTTATCACGTTTTCATTTAGTTCCATCAAAGTCATTGACTGAATCAGACGCCATTTTTTAGCAGCAAATAAGAAACAAAATTTCCCTAAGGAAAAGGCCGAAGAACTTGAAAAAAATCTCCAGAATATTAGCAAATCTTTCAGGAACAGAACACGCCAAACATTTGAAGAAAAATTCCTCAATAATTTTTAATTTCTATTATCAACAAACTTGCAACTGATGACTTCCGATTTCGGATACTGTTACAGATGTGTGTATTAAGGTAAAATGCATTTCTTCTGTCTTCAATTCATTACGAATTAAAGTGAAGTCAACATTGCTTTCGTCATTCCAGTGAATAAATATGAATTCAGAACATACAGAATTGTAATAGTTATAGAATAGTATATATTTCTGTATCCATATAATTCGGAAAACAACAATAAAAAATTATCCAAGTTACTTGAAATAGTGCCATTTCTGCTGATTCTTAATTAATTTAAATCGTTTTCTTGGTAAGTTTTTTTTAATTTTGAAAGAATAAGTTCAACTAGAATTCAGCTATTCTGTTTTTAGCTACATATTCAAATTCATATCAATTATAAAATTTTGCTGTGTAGTATGTTATCTAAAAGTAATGAAGGTATAAACTATGTATCTATTATTTGAGAATAAAGTTTTCAAACAAGGAACTTATCATTTTGGAATTCTCCGGGAATCATAAATCAGGTAAGTGCAATGATTTTTACAATAAAAAATTTGCTTGCAAATATTTTTTTTTCATTTGATGATGGTTCTCTACACTACAGAATGGGTTTTTACGTCTGATTAAGAACTATAAGAATAATAAAAAAAGAAACAATATGAAAGTTTTTATTTCAATGTAAAGAATTCTTAAAATCGTTTTTTTATCCTAAGAATTCTTTATTTTCCGTTTTTTAGTTTATAATTTTTTGATAAAAATTGTTCTCAAAATACTTTTTTTGAAAAATTAAATGGTATAACATTATGTGTTTATGTATACTTCTTGTATATTCCAATGTTTGAAGTAATATGATTCAGAAAAGTATGGAATAAAAATTCGGTACTAACGTATTAACGCCACCGCCGCTACAGATTTGGCGGTTTTTAAGTGCCGCTAATCTACACTTAAAATTTTTGCGACAATTCATAAAATAAAACACTTTATTTAAAATCAAAATAGTTAATCGGATTTCGGTGGAAAATGAGCCGATATAGAGTTTAGCATAGATTCAAAACAATCATATCGCCATATGAACTCTGATGAATAAGATTCCAAATGAAATAATATTTCCAAAACGTACGTTTACCAAGATAAAGTTTTATGTTGTGGGAATTGGTACATTTTCGTTTTTTCGGTAAAATATTTCCCTCCTGAAAAAATAAAATTGCATCTTGTTTTGTTTTTGGCAAATCCCAAAGACGAATATTCGTAGCACTAAAAATGGCGACAAAAAAGAATTGTTTTTTTTTTGTTTTTGTTTCGTCAGCATTCTTTATTTTACGTTTCTTAGTTTCTAAATAATGATTTTTATTGAAACTTGAAATTTTTTGATAAAAATTGTTGTCAAAAAACGTTGTTTACAAAATTAAATTTCATAAAATTATGAGGCTTATGTATACTTTTTGTTCATTTTAATTTTTGAACTAATATGATTCTTAAAACTATAGAATGTAAAGTTTAAATGGGCCTTTCATGTTATATCATTAAATTTAGTAATACTATTTCTCGGGCATTAGGTTTTAACTCTTATAAGAATATACATATTTTTTTCTGTTAATGTACAAATATTTTTCCGATGTGTTTTGGATGTTCCTTCTCTAATAAAAAGAGATACCATCTTGTTTTCGTTTGCATAAGAAAGAAGATCAAGCATTTTTCTTTTTTAAATTTAATAAGCCACATTAAAGAAGGAACGTTGCAATGCTACACGCTACATTAACGACGTCTCCAGAGTAACTGAATGACGGTTCATATAGAAATCGCAGGTAAGCGTCTCATACAACAACGCCCCCTATAGTTCGTTGCGATCGCGAATACTTAAACAATACCTTTACGACTTTTGTTAATTTTATGCTGATGACAACCTAAACAATATGGAAATAAATGGGGGAAAACTGGATCCTACCACGTGATTTTCCAGCCAATAAAAATGCGCCGACAACAATGGAAAACGAGGTCAGACTTCTATGATTTTATGTTATATAGAGAAATACAAAAGTTCTGGTACCAAAAAAACTGGTTTTGTTCGTCATGCTTTTAAATTAAGAGCTGTTTGTACCCATTTATAAGTGTTGTTTACTCAATAATAATTACAGAAAAAGTAGTTTTTGAATATTATTTTTTTCCATTTGATACTGCACGAAAAGCTGCCTAACCAGGGAATAACTCAACATAGCTATGTCTTTTGCTTTTATATTTTTAGATGGCAACATTTTAATGCTCAAAATTCAAATATTGCGCTAATTTCGGAATACACTTTACGAGTAGTTTTTTTTCAATGCAAAAAAAATTATTCAGTTGTGTTAGAAAGTTGAAAACGTATAAGTAATGGTAAATTATTATTAAGACTTTTGATTATTATTAATTTAAGCAATGAATTTATAATCTGTTAATTAAAATCTGTAAATTAAAATTAAAAAGGGATTAAAACACTTTATATTTAAATTTAGTATTTTCCCCTATTTATGAATCCATTTAGTTAAATAATTATTCAACAACCCATTTGAAAGCTGATCTATCGTTTAGTCAATTTAATTAGATTCAGAGGTTAAGCCATATGAACAATATTTGGATTGATGGATTCTGGGTAAATTGTAAATTATTTACGCTCGATTTAGTTTGCAGCAAACTAATTGCATCCAGATATAGTATTGTTCGAGGTATACTGAAGGCTGGATATAATATAAGTATTAAATATAATCCAGCTATCGCATCGGATTAGTGAGCATGGAAATTAATAAAATATAAGACACCTATTAAAAAAATAAATTTTTATGATTTTTCCCATGAAAGAGTATTGTAATTAGCCAGAATGAATTCTATCAAGAAATGTATGCTTTTCATTTGAACATATTAATTCTAGTATATAGTACATTCCCTTGAGTTTGTATGACTAAATTAATTCACAAAATGAATAAGCTCCAAAATAATTGCACAGCATGATAAATTAAAATAAATAAATATATGCCTAAATAAAAATTGGAAAACGTGTTGTTTAAAGTCTTCTGAGTCTCAAGAGCACTTTAATGAGAAATTTTTATCAAATTTTAGGATTTAAAATGAATTTTGTTAAACGTAACAACTAAGCATGTGTTTTTACAGTTTGTAACTTAATTGCTTCTTTGTGCTTACGAGTAAACAAGAATGCAATAGTTCAGAAATAGATTTTTTTTTAATATTGTGATATAATTGCACATAATGTAAAATTACCTTTAAAAAAATTTTTTTGAGATATTTTATAGAAATTTGCACACAATGACAAAGATACAATGCTTACTATACTGAAACACATTACTTCTCAAACATTAAAAGTATTTATCTGGAAAAATGATTTTGAAAACAGGTCATAATGTTTATCCTCTTATAGAAAGATTTTTTTTAATTAAAAGAAATAAAATATTTATCTATTAATAGTAAAAATACATTTCTTTAATATTGTGATATAATTGCTCCGTATGTAAAATTACCTTTGGCATAAATTTCATTGAAATTGGTACACAATGATTTAATTCTTATATTGTTAAAACGTACAACAAGTGGATCAGTCCTTTTCAAATGTAAAAGTTTTTTTTTCCTTCTCCAAATTTGATTTTGAAGACAAGTTATAGCGTTTATCCTCTTGTAAATAGATTTTTTTTGTTAAAAGAAATAAAATGCATGTTACGAGAAAATATCCATCAATAGCAGAAATAATTTTTTTTATATTGTGATATAATTACACAATATGTAAAATTACCTTCAAGATAAATTTGCTTATATTTTTTTGAAATTCGTGCACATTGCAAAGATACGACGCTTATTTTGCTAAAACATACTTAAATAGATTTGACCTTTTCAAACTTCATTTTTTTTTGAAAACATGATTTTGGGAACAGATCATCGAGTTTATTTGCTTGTCAATGTCAATAAATAATGTATCTTAAATAAATTTATTGTTTTTAAAACAATTTCAATGATGTTGTTGTTGTTCATTTACGTCGCACTAGAGCTGCACAATGGGCTATTGGCGACGGTCTGGGGAACATCCCTGAGGATGATCCGAACATGCCATTACAATTTTGATCCTCTGCAAAAGTGTCAATGAATTGACACTTTCTTATTCCTGCAATGTTTATTTATCCATATCGAAATTTTAATGACTTTCAGGTAACTGATTTTGGAATCAGTAATCATAAAATTTTGGAAAATTTGCAGGAGAGGAAAAAAATAGTTCCATATTGAAATTTAAAATTCTTTTTTATGTTTTATTTATGTTTTTACAAAAAACTATGGTTTTGATTATTTTACGATGAACTTTTACTACCAAAAACTATCTCAATATCTATTAAGCACAAGAAACTGTACGTTAAATCTGGTTTTCAGAAGAGATTCGATATAATCAGTGATTCTAAAACAGTTCTTCAAGGAATTTGAACTCTACATCTTTCGTAAAATAATGAAAACTTTTAATGACTTACAAACACCGGAGTTAATTAAATGCCTAACTGAAAATAACTAATGGATAAATTTTGATAAATTATCAAAATTTTTAAAAGATTCAACGTGTACATTTTGTACTGTGTTTCATAAAGCACCCATTGATTTTGGTAATAAAAAATCCTACGGAACTTAATTTATGTTTGCTTGTAGGGCTAAAATATAATAATTATGCTTATCTTTATAAAAATTAAAAATATTGAAGTTCATTTTTATAGTATTTATTTATTTAAATATGAGAAAAAGCTAAAAAAATGACTTGCGTTTAATAAATAAACATTAATGGAGCAAAGTTAACAAAACGGAAGCTAAATAAAAGGAAAAATCGAAGTAAGTTTGAAAAATACTTTATTTATAAACATATTATACAAATTAATGATATGATCATAAAAGGATCTTCTTTTGCGTATTGATAATTTTTCTTGGTTCGGATAATCAAACTACATAGTCAATCAGAGCACCAATTTAAAATATTTTAATTTCTATGGTTAACTTATATGCTTAACTTCTTTTTTATATGCGCAATTATAATACTAATTTTAAGGCCAACAGTTTATACTTCACTGAAATTACTTTCTTACTTTAATGTTTAACTGTTTTATTTATTTGAATTGAAAATTTTTGTAATCTATAATAGTAATATGTATGTAAAAATTCTCAAAAATTGCTCTTTAAAATAATGAAAATAATGTATTAAATTTTTCTTATCGTTCGATGTTAATGTTAAATCAAATTTTCAAATTTAAAGTCATAACCTAATTTAATTAAACTATCTTGTAATGTTTATTCAATCATATGCAGAATTGAGAATATTATGGAGCATTTAACAGCGAAAAAATGCTTTTTATGAAGATTTTGTCCATTGATATGAGTTGAGTATTATGTTTCTGAGTAATGCATTTTTGATTAAAGTTATGTTTATTTGATTAATATTTTCTATTATTGAGAGCTTGGAATATGATTTTAACATGCGTACTTAAGAAATTATGCGAAAAATTTAATTAAAATGGTTTTTAATGAAGATTGTATTATAGTGTTTACTCTTAATGTGTGTAAAATAAATGAAAATCCGGTTTAGGATTCACACAAAAGATTTATTTCATTGCTTTTTTTGTGTATCTCGTTTTTCTTTTGTTCTGCTTTACATTATATGTGTACTGTATATTTACTAGTTTTTCAATATCATTTAATTTTGAAATTTATATTAAATCCCTTGACTATTTTCTCAATAAAGATATCCAGTAAAATTTTTTCTTGAAAAACACTAGCGGAAGTAAAATTATATAATTGGATATTGTTTTTTGATTTGCTAGTAATTTTTTCCGATGTTTAAGACCATTATAAAAGTTGCTGTGAATTGTTTGGCTTTAATAAATTTGTAGTTAGTTATTGATTTATCATTGCCAATGCATTTTCAACATTTTTAAACTTGAGTTAAATGGGAATTAATATATTTTGCAATAAAAAATAATTATATCTGACAGCTGTGAATCCCTCTCGGTGATGAGGGACGACTACGATTCCATATTTTTTAATATAAGTTTCGTTTCATTTTCAGGACGCGGGGGTACTTAGGCTTTCTTGACAATTTACTTCGAATGATTTTGTTAGATTAAAAATATTGTTTTATTAATTATTTAAGTTCAAAAAGAGGAAAATCCCCTAGAATTTAATTGTTTCAGAAAAACCCTATATTGAGGATGTTTTTTTTAAAATAAAAATAATCATATCCGAAGATGTGTTCCTTATTAACATTTCTTCTCAACATCTCCCATTACCACATCTTTCTTGATAATTTCTTTTCAACAACAATCATCATTACATCTTTTTTTGTTTATTGATCTGATTTTGAAATGATTTAACGTTATTATCAAAATTTGCTATATTCTGAGATAAGATAAACACCTCAATTGAAATTCTTAAGAATATTCTGCAGCCAACTCATTAAGCCAACTTATTCTGTTTTAACCATCGTCAGATTCCCCATAGGCGGAAAAGGGATTTTATGTGCGAAATAGAGATTATTTGAAACGATTGTCTGCCATATTTAAGCGGTTATTTCTCGCCAAGAGCAATGCAGTTGCTATAATTCATTCCTATCGGTTGATTCCCCAATGAACAGGAAGAATTCTTCCTTTTGTAGATATCCGGCTGAGGCTTTTCAAAATATTATCCTAAGCTTTCCTTGACTTAGCTTTCGGCCTGAATACATATTCATTGCAGACCCCTAAATGCGAAAGCTGCTAAAATGATTTCGGCAAACAGTTGAGTTTGTTTAAATCTTTAGAAAACGTAGCAAAGGGTCAATATTCTTTCGCGCATAATTGTGGAGGATCTGTTCATAATTTGAATAAATCTTGGCTTGATTTTGAAGTGTAATCTCTCTTAAAGAATTGTGTCTCAGGAGAAAAGAATCCACCAGGAATTTAATGGGAAACGTCTGAAATTTAAATTTTAAAATAAACAAAATGCTTTAAGGGGAAGCAATTTACTCTAGCAAAAGAAAGGCTCAAATTAGGGAATATATTTTCAACGATAAGATGAAGTATCATAATTCTTAGTTTAATATAGTTGAATGGTGAGAGATTTTACTGATTGATTTAATAGTAATTTTTCTGACAGCATTAAAACATTTTCTACAAAAATTGAAAGGTGTTAGAACGATTTGATTGAATTGATATTTCTGTATTAGTGGGTGTTCCATATGACATTGCATTACAAAAGAAATAGAAATATACTGAACTTTCCCCAATGTATAAATTTGGTGACACTTTCAAAACGGGAATTATATTACCTGCACATTATTCTTTTCTAAATTCGATGAAATGTTAATATGGTTTAATTTAACCGAAAATATTGTTTTACATGGCATCTTATTAAAGTTGCATTAAACTTTCACGGTAATAAAATTCAAAGCACCACTCTTATGTTATTTAAAATTTAATCATTAAATTCTCTCAGGGGAGCCTCTAATCCCTAAAGAGCGCGTCCCTAGGGGGCGCGACTAGGAATGCTTCCATCAGTTTTCTGTTGGGTGGTAGGAGGGAAATAAAATATCTCCCGCGGACCAACAGGCGGAAGTCGAAACCACTTGGAGTTCTGGCAACAATTCTCCCATGGAGGATCATAAAGCCATGAAGAAATTAGAAATCTTAATATTTTGTGGCACTAACTGAGGAGTCAATCCCAAAACACTTCGTATGACTTTAAAAACTTAAGTTAGACCGCAGTTTGAATATGCCTCCCCCATCTGGGTGCACGCTTCAACGGAAGGACTCAAGAAATTTGATAGGATTCAGACATGAGCAGCCTGATGATCAATGGTGCACTCTCCTCTACCGATAGCGGAAACGTTATACGAGAATGCGGCCTTGTACCACTTGAAAATAGTAGAATGTTGCATACCATCAACTTAACTAACAAAATTCGAAGCTGTGATGTTGACCATATCTCACGAAGAACCTTTGAAAAGTGGTCCAAAAAATTCCACAACGTGAAAAAAAATCCATAAAGTGAAAAGATCTTCAACTCTACAGTTTGACTCTGACATCAGATGAAAGATCAATCTTGAGCACAGCATCCTTGATATTCTCGTGGAACCTGTCTAAAACTGTTACTATCAATACCAATCTTCGTACTAAAAGAAAAGAACTAACTTCTGCCATCCTTGAAACAGGTCTGTAGATTATCAACATATTACCAGAAAGTGATCTTGTCCATGTGTATACAGATGAATCTTCTGATAATGAAAGAGCTGGCGCATTAGTTTGTTCTGCCGAAAAGCACAACTACAAGCCAAGCTCCTGCCACATCTCCTCAAATTTTGCCAGTGAACTGAGAGTAATCAACCTCGCCTTAGACAAATACCTCTCGGTAACGGACACAGTGGATTGGATAGTTTTTTGCGACAGCAAGGCTGCACTATAAGCGATCCATGCTGGCCAGTCACTACTGACTCCAGATATCCTCCACCAGCTAAGAGAACTGAAAAAATCGGGCAATATCTGCACTCTACAATGGATGCGAGAACACGTCGGTGTTCCTGGAAACGAAACAGGGGATAGCTTGGGTAAAGAAGGAAGGAATCTATATATTAATACCCATAGCCAGACTACACTCTATGATGTGAATGCAATCACATGACACCATGTTAAAGCAAACGACTTAAAGAAAGACTCACAGATCTTCGAAATCAATGCAAAAAGAAATCGTATAAAACCATCACCCGTTTAAGATCCGGGCTCTTCAGAAGCATGAAAATCAACGGAAATGGAGTAAGGACTTTTCGACCTTGATACAATTGCCCTCATACATCACTAACTCCTCTCCACGTGTTTAACTGCCCTGCAATTTTACGCCTTTCGGCTCTCCTCCCTCCCTTCGACATAAAGCGACTCTACATCAACAAGATCCCCGAGATTGTTGCTTCATATCCTCATAGATGCCTCATATATGCATAAATTCAATTAAAAAAAGTGATTTTAAAATTCTTTGGATAGGTAAACTGCAGGATATTTTCAAAAAGATTTAAAATTCCTTTGAATTTTTTTTGTAAGCGTTTATAACAAAAAGGTTTCAAATATATTTTAATAAGAATACGGTGGATAAGATCGATTATAAGACATTACAGCAAGCATTCCTAATAAATATTTAGAGAAATTTATGCAGTATTTATTTTTAAAATTTGATAATAATATGCAAATTATGTGTCAAACACAGCTGAACTCGTTTTTAAAGGGAATTCAAATAAGTTGTTGCAAATTAACACGCTTAATATTAAAAAAATGATTTATGAATTATGAATTTAGAGTAAAACTTTCCTTTTATAGCACGTCGAATGCTATAAATATAAAAAAATATTGAAAATCTAAATATTTCAGATTCTAGTAAATTTTTGACTTTGACATGAAAAGGTTTTTTTAGTGTGACTCATAAATAAAATAACTAAACATTTCTGAAATTCAGAATGAGATTTTAAGTAAAGTCTAATCCCATTATGCTAATTTTTATATTTCTAGCTTTAAATTTTAATAAGTTTGAAACAAACATATTTCAATAAATTATTTCCCAGAAAAAATTCTGACGGTCTTAAGTAATGTTACCGTAGCTTTTTACTCAGAAATCAGTCTAAATAAATCTTTTGAAAGCTTCTCCGCATTATAAAAATAGACAGGGTAATGAAATAAAAAAAAATTAAAAGCCCTTCCATGCCGCTCTCTCGAAGAAATCTTAACTTTAAAACGTTCTTTTTCGTTGAAGAAAATTTCATTTTATGTTCCATTCAAAATGATGAAAGTTGGGCTCCATAAATTTAAGACCGACGCCTTTTTCGCGGCTCTTAGCTGAGAACTGAATTATAAGATTTCTCAGGGTCCATTACTGAAATTGAAGCTTATTTTCAAAGCCAAATTCTACAGCAACCAAGAAAAAGCGCTGACTTCTTATATCTGATAAAGCATTCTGTCGTTTTTAAAGCCGTTTGCTTCAGCAATGAGATCAGCCATTACAGCGTTAATCACACTTTATTTAATTTTCTTTACATCATTTGCTTTCTTTATTCCTAATAGACTAAGTTCAATGGAGATTTTAAGAAAATGAGAAAAAATATCCCTTTACGTCTAAAATTTTAGTGATTTTCGACACTAGCGCATTCGGGAAAGTATTCTAATTTATTTTATTTTCTTCCTGTAAACGATTTATTTTCATTTTTATCACTTTCAAGCAATTTCTTTTCAAACGTAGTTTATGTTATTAGGTTCCCATCCTTTGTGTAAGCTAAAATGTTCCGAGAAGGTAGAAAATATATTCCTTTGTGTTGCACAAATATTTCTCTCACTTTTTTGGAACATTTTTTGTTAGATTTTTTATGCAAGATGTGAAATTTTAAATTTTTCTACGCAAAGAAGAATTGAATAACATCCTACATCTCAACATTAGTTTAAAAAACTAATGAGTACAGTAAATGAAGTAAAAGTAATGATTTTTGAGTAAAAATGTTCCGAGAGAGTAGAAAATATATTCTTTTGTGTCTCATAAATATTTCTCTCACTTTCGTAGAAATTTTTGCTAAATTCCTTATGCAAGATATGAAATTTTAAACTTGTCTAAGAAAAGAAGAAGTGAATAACATCCTACATTTGAACATTAGTTTAAAAAACTAATGAGTACAGTAAAATAAGCAAAAGTAATGGTTTTTAAGTGAAAACTACAATTTGTGAAAACTAATAAGTGAATTGTGCGAGTGTAATTCTGAGAATTTTAAATATTTTTTTTCCTTTTGGAAGTATATTTGTGCTAGATATTTTACATATGATAAGATATTTCAAATTTGATTCAGGAAAAATAAGCAGGTGGCAAAGTTACTTAAAAAACTGATAAGTGCAAGTACTTAAAAATTAAAATGTTAATTTTTAAGTAAAATTTATAGTTTTGAAAACTTAAAAAGTATAGAGCACAAATGCAAGTATGACTGTATAAATGCTTTTCTTACTTTTGACAGAATATTTATGTTACATTAACAGTCATATTCTTTGCAATATCATAGATGAAAAAAGTATGGTGAAACTACCAGAATATGATAACATGTACCCCAGTTTCTGGCTTTATGAGAGCACCAAAAGGCTAGGTAATTTTTATAGAAGCGCTTTGTTGATAATTTTAGTAAATTTGAGAGTAAAATAATGTTTTATTTTAAGTGTCAGGTAAATATGGTCAAATTTGGTAATTTTATCATGATGCTTCAGATCATGGCATAAAAAAAAACAATTTATTTGGTTAAATTTACCTTTCAGTTTTATATTTTTTACTAAATGTGTGGTTAAAAGAACTATAATTTTAAAAACCAGATTTTTTAGTAAACCGTTATCACCCGAACCGAATTTTCAAATGAATAATTTAGACACCGTATATTTTGGTTTTTATTTCCAAAATTAGGGCTTTCTCCCCCCCTCTTTTTTTTAAAACTGAAATGTCATTAAAATACAGTTCGGTAGTTTTATCAAAATATTTTTCTCTGAGTAATTTGCAAAATATTAGATTACTTCTTTTGTTTAACTGAAAGAAATAGAAATCTTCAAAAAATGAATTTTCTTGAAAAGAATTATAATTGTTAAGCTAAAATATGCACAATATATGGAGATTCCCTCTACATCTGCCTAACACATTAGCATAGAATTTGAAAACATTTGAATGCGTAAGGCTAAGAAAAAGAGTCAATACCTGGATTCTTTAGCTTTCCTTGGCGAAAACTATTTTAACGTATACATGAGACTCAAATTTTTGATTTATTGTCGAACGGAGGTGTCCTGTCGGGCTTCGTCTTGCAATCACACCCTCCGAGCCATTTTCTAAATTTATTAACTTATATGTACACAGAAATGAATAATTTTTTTTACTTTGGAGCTCCATATGATTCCGTACATTTCTAAAATAAAATGATTTTAATTATTTATAATAACTTGATTCTTCACTTTATTTGTTTATCTTCACACTTTGGACAGCAGAATTATTAAACGAATGGTTAAAAATAATTTCCTACAATGATTAAAATAATTTCCTACAATGATAAAAATAATTTCCTACGATGATAAAAATATTTTCCTACGAGACGAATGGATAAAAATAACTTCTTACGTCAATTTCTTCAGCTAGTGTTAATCACCATCTGCAGGATAAATATTCCACTAGAATGTATGTCTTCTTCAACTAATAGTAAAACAATCAACTTCTTTCTCAGACCAAAAAATATTTTCCGAATAATAATCTTTAAGACTGTGTTAATCTTAGAATTGAGCTCTGTTTCCATTTTGATGTTTATCATAATAAGAGTTTCTGAAAGGAAAGTTTAGCTAATTATCTTCATCATAGATGAGAATTAAACGCATTTATTGTTATTTCGTATTTAGCGGCTAAAAATTTTTAATAATAAAGCTATGTTACTAAATTAATGTTTAAAGTTGATTTTAAATAAAAGAAACAAGGTAGAAGGACAAAAGTAGTGCCTTTTGGAACTGATATTATTTATTCTATGTTAATTAAACATTTTTTTAAATTTCACTTTTATAGATACTTTATTCAAAGATACGTGAGGTAGGGTCCGCAGCACCAACGTTTTTTTGAGTTAGATCGAAGGAAAACAATATTTAAATTATATATTCGAATAGTTACCGAAGAACGTTTGTGCTTTTGCAAGAATGGAGAGTTTTTTAAGGAAAAAACCTCTTATCAAATTGTCAAAAAATTGTTTCTATGCTCATAAATATCAGACCGGTTCAGGCAGTTTGGTTGGACATATAAATTACATGACTTGATTCATGTTTTTCATATTAATTTTAAGATTTCTGTGATTGTCATCAGCATAAAATTTATAAAAGTTATAAGAGTATTATTTACCAGTGAAGTATTTCTTTATCCCTAACTTAAAGATATTTATCTGTAATATTTTTTTTTATCCTTTATTATTACAAATCCCAATAGCGAGTTATTTCTTTTAATATTTCAATTTAAAGGATTAAAGCTGAAAGCTGTTTCTCTGTATTATTTAATACTTTTAAGATTAATATTTTTAGATTAGATTGAAACTTTCCCATGAACTGGGGAAAGCAGAAATTTTGGTTGACATAAATGACATTATTTCTGAAAAATTTAATCAATAGCTTCAAAGATATGAATCTATTTGAAATAAAATTATTAAAACTACAGTAAAATAAAAGAAAACTTTCTACTGAAATTATTAACAAGGCAAATAGAGCTATATCCTATATATAGAACAGACTACACAAATAGTTGATTAAAATTTCACTTCGTAAATTACACAGTCCATACATTAATTTAATTATTGCTTTGAAATAATATTTCACCCAATCACCATTCGCCGAAATTAAATAACGTGTAAGATTCTTTAATTATCAATTTTACAAAGTTTACTTAATTTGCGTTAGTAATATAGTTTAGTGCTCCAGGCTAGTTAATCTCTAGAGATCAAAAAAGATAAATGTTTAGATGCTGAAATTAGTATTCACCTTTTCGTTATTTGAATAAGTAAATTCTAAAATAAGTAATAAAATAATATTTTTCAGTTTTGAGATCTAGATTTAGATTATTATTTTCAAAGAAAATAATAATAGAAAATAATTTAAAAGAAAATGTCTGTAAAATCTTATGATCTATAACGAACACAGGTACTGTTTTTTATGGGGTGAAAAATTTATGTGATGAGGAAACTGAACTAGGAAACACATTGGAAAAATTCCTTGTTAACAACGTTTAAATTATTTTGAATAATTCATTAGTTTCAAATTTAATTATCAATCATTTCATTAAACGTAAATGAAGTTTCAGCATCTAAGATTAGTATATTTCTTTTTATTTTGTTTCTTAAAATGAGAAACAGAATTTATTTAACCTTATTTTTTAAACGTTTTTTTTAAAATTGTTTCTATGAAATTTAATTATGGAGCAGTAGAAAACTTGAGAGTAGCAGCGCAAACATTTTATTTTAGCTTCTATTAAATTAAATTTTATGAAGAAAAATTAAACAAACTCGAAAAATAAAATTAGGCATATAATTAAATATAATGATAATTATTAATAAATTGCTTTAAAGAATGTATTAAGATCTTAGGTACGATAATTCCTGTAATTTCAAGTAAATTACTTTATTCGAGTTGTAAGTAAATGAGATAACATGTTTAATTCAAAATTTTGTGCATGGAAACAAAACTTATAAAAAAAAACAAAAATTATTTAATCCTATTCCAGTTTTTTTCCAGTTTACTAACATAATAGCAATCTAGGAAGTTTTAATTCATTTTTCCTTTTGGTCTATTTCTTTAAACAAGTTTAAACCAACTGTAAAAATGATGTGAAATTTTAAATTTCCCAAAATCTTCTTTTCATAAATACAAATCTATAATTATGATTTATTATTGGTTTGTATATATAGGTGCGTATACTTATGATTATGTTAGAACACACACAGATCTAGTTTAGGTTGTGTGTACCATAATAATCACAATTATGATTTATTGTTGAACACACAACACGTATAATACTAGCTCTTGTTTTTGCCGAAATCTTACATACTTTATTAGTACTAGTGGGCTACACCTTTTACTCCTTAACACTCATCAGCCCCCAAAGATTGCTATGCAATTGTATATGCTCTGTTTAAAAATATGTTCCAGTATTTGACTACATAACCATGGCAAGAATTACATAAAAATGTTTTGATTGCATTCCTATTAGATATAATGTAACTCAGTGAAAAGTTTCTATGTTGCTTAACCTTCATCAGTTGTAACTGACATTCCGATTGTGGAACTTCGATTGTATGACTTATTTGCAAGAGAAAGTTTGTTTAGAGATTGAAAGGGAGAGATTTTCATAAATTTATGAGCACAGAGTAATATATGAAAAGATTCTACTCTATTGCTAGAGCTTAAAAAAGACAACGTATTTTGTTATTTATGCGAGCAAAATTTTCAACATTCTGGCCATAACGCTTTGAGAACCACGCTTCGGCAAAAAGCTTAAACACAAGTGTGATGCCATTGAAGGCATTACATATTTCTCAGCTTTTAAATTTTCTTCATTTCATAAATTTGACCATTCTTAATCCTCTTTTGAATAAATAAATCAGTTAAATAATTATGATTCAATTTTATAAAATGCGAATGCAAATAAACGTAACGGTTAACTTTTTTTATTTCATTGCTAGTGTATAACCAATTATTATTGAGTGTCGCTGCAACTGATTATCAAAAATCTATTTTTAACCCTTCGTCTTCCAACCATGCTGAACATTAACATGCAAATTATTAGGTTTACTTTAATTTTAAGCAAACCTTTTGGCCCTAAATCTCTCGCCAAATTATTTAAATATTAACAGGAAATATCATAAGGTTGATAGAATTGGCTATACTTTCGGCAGCGTCCTTTTTCGATATCGTGTCTACAATGGATCTCTCCGGTATTCCTTTAGCTTTGATTAATTACTTTTTTTTGAATTGGCTTATGATTAAGTAGGTTGTGGGAGATTTGTCTCCCATGGCCTGTCCCTCTTGAAATCATCAATCTAAATTTACTTCGCTTACAATGACACTTGGATAACAATATTCTGTTATTTTTTTATTTTTTTGCACCAAGAGATCTGCAATGAAATCAAAGTTTCATTATTATGATGATAATAATTTCATCATCAACTTCGATTAGTCATCTATACCAACTGCTATATCTTTTATTACAATTAGTTGGATTGGGGAGTTTATTGTTTTCTTTTATTATTTATAAATGAGTTTATGAAGTTATTCGTAATTGTTTGGATACTTGCTTTATTTGGCTATCTTTATTCAATGAAATTCTCAGATATTAATTCTTTGAAGATATGGTGACTTAAAGAAGACAAAAGTGAATTACATAAGGTTAATTTTATAAAGTAAATTTCAATTTACTTTAAATATTTTCATTTCTCACCCTTTTTCTTGTGTTTGAATTTATTTCTATGTTTTATGAAATACATATGTATGTGAATAACATGCATCATTACTCATTTTAAACCAAAGAATAAATTTCGAAGAACGTTATAAATGTAGATTTTTAAATATACTTTCTCTGTTTTTAGAAGAATTTTTTATATGACTGAATAAAATAAGCAAAAGTAAATAAAGATATGTCGGAAACACCTTTTATGTATAATAGAACTAAAAAATCTAAAATAAAATATTTGAAACTTATTAGAAAATATTTTTTTCTACGTAAATGAACAGTATCAAACAATTTTGAAACAGTTGCATAAATAAGTTTGAAACACTAACATAAAATCACGCCATTCTGTATTTATTCAATAATTTTTATTAGAATAAAGCAAAAAAAAAAAATGGCAGAACCACTGAGGTATAATAGTAGAATTCCAATTATATAAATCTGCTGTCAACTAATAATTTCCTTTAAGTACTGCTAGAGGGCGCAGGAGCCCGTATAGCTAGTGAAAACTTTTAGAAAAGCGTCGTGATGACCTCAGAGTGGATTTCCCTTAAGTTTATGTTCATAAACCATCATTTTTGTTTTAAAAAAGTGACAGATTCCAGGTACTTAATCTAAATGAAATGTATATATTTACAACAATTTTCTCATTTTTATAATTTTAGGACCAATTTGGTCTCTATTAAAGTGACATAATGGCAGCGAAAGTTAAAGCAATGATTTTCTGTAGCCAGGACCTAAACCGGTTCAAGAATTATTTGAGAAAAATTTGTAACTCTTCGAAAGTTTTTTAAATTAAGTTTATTTTCTTACAATTAAAAAGTCAAGGGATGTGTTTGAGAAAAGTCTTTTAAATTGAAAAAATTTCAAAATAATATTTCTTTAAATTGAACTTGAAACCTATTATGCATTTAATCTTTCAACGGGATATGGATGATTCTTTGGAAACATGACAATTCGGAACAAAAACTTTCTTCAAATTTAAAGTCTTCAAAATAATCTAAATTTTTTGTGTGTATTTATTTAGTTACATTTATTAATATCTTACAAACAGCAGTGTAGTTTATTGACATTTGCTCACGAAAAAAAATAAGAAATTCACCAAATTTTGAATGCCAGGAAAATGACATATTAGCGTAGAAGTTAAAAAAAAACCCAGTCATTTTAAGCTAATAGTAAGTAACTCAACTTAAGCCTTTGCGTTAGATGGGCCATGAATTGCTTAAATTAATTCTTTTATCCACTGTAGAAAGAATCAAAAAAAATTTTGTTGCTGATATGTACAGTCCGCAAAAAAAAAACGAATCACCCTGAATAACTTTCGTTCTAATGATCGGATTTTCACAAACTAAGTGTCAATCTTAATGGTTCCTGGGGGTGACCTCAAATATGTTAATTAATTAGTGCTAACTATTAATTAAGTTACGAAATCAGACACAAAAACGTACTTTCTCTGAATAAACATATAATTTTTTTTACATATTTGGAATCTAGACCCTTGAATTAGTGGGGGTAGACAAAATTTTAAAAAAATTGGGTGGTAAATTGGGCCACAATAAATGTTTATATATTTGGCGATAGTCCAGAAAACCGCCAAAAAAAGTCGCCTGCGCAAATAAATATTTTAAGATAACCCATTGACTAATTCAAAAGAGGAGTGCTTAATTTTACTAGGTTGCTACGCAACCAAACTCTGATAGTAAAAAAAATTGAAATAATGTTCAGTGATTGCTCGGAGGGGCTTAATTTATTGTTAATAGAAAATATCTCGAAGTTTCCAGGCCATAAACAATTTTTTTAGGGGATTTCTGTCCAAAAAGCAAAAAAAATATTATTTTAATCTCCTTTGAAAAGTAAATTTGAATCGATTTATAAATTATTTATGATAGTTTTTAGAATTTAAATACATGAACTTTTTATCTGATATTGTTTAGATTACACTGTTTTTACTATATTTATTCGAGGATTTTATACTAAAATAAAATGAGCATAACTTATTACAGCTATATACACAATTTTAGGAATAATCATTTTTACAGTTTTAATCGAGTCTTCTAGGCAAGAAAATTTGAAGAAAAAAGAAGTGCTTGAAAAATAAAATGTAGATTGTATAATAATTCTAATGCACATTCACAAGGCTTCCTATAATTTACGATATTTCTTTTTTCTATAACTCAAGGAATTGCTGAATGTTTAGTGGCATTTTAAAAAGATTGAAATATGTTATATTTAAGAATAAGATATTGAAATAATATGTTGCAAATTGTAGGATTCATTGCTTAAAAAATCGCTTCATTCTACTAGATATTTAGGTTACATCGTTTCCTTTGGATAAAGATGATTAGCAAATAGCATCCTCCTGTTTCGATACATTCTGAAACTTATACGTTCGCAAATTCACCATAAAATGTCGCACAGCATATTCTTCAATTAGGATAAGCTACATTTACCAACAAATACTGCTACTATGGTTATTTTTGCTTTCTTATATATATCTGATGATCTCTTTTTAAACAGAGCTCGTAAGATCCTTAAGATACTGAAATGGGGGCACAAAAACTTAAGAGATAAAATATTTAATTTCATTAACTCAAAATATCTGGTGTCAAAATGTTAATTTTTAAGTTAAATATGACTTTTACAATATTGATGTTCTTACATTTTTAAAGACCATATGAATCCTGATAAAATATTAAAATGCATATGTTTACTTTAACTAGTGTAAAATCCTTATCAAAATAATGATCAAGACCCAAATATAAAACAGTATAATTGACGATAAAAACTCAACTGGCTTCAAAACATATGAAGAGGGAAGTAAAAGTCGACATGTTTCGAGTTTTCAAATATAATCGCCCATTCTCAAGACTTGTCAGGCTTGGATAACTTGTGACTTTTATTATTGGACCCTCAAAACATGTCTATTTTTATTATCATCTATTATTTTTTTAAATCAATGAAGTTTTTATATTTTCGATTCAGTTTCTTGGGATTATCTATTTAGTTACACAACTTATTAAATTATTTCACTCGATATTAAAATAAGTTTTACATATGTTATAGGCACAGGCTCTTAGATTGAAAAAATAATAATTCACTACTTTGTAAAAAAATTAATGCAGTAAAAGAAATTTTTTTTTTTTTGCTGCAAGCCTTAACATTTTAGTTTAGGGTCATAAAAAAATTCCGTTTACAATTGAAATTTCAAAAGTCGAATGTGAAAATGGAATGTCCCCTAGCACCAGGAATCGAAATTAAATAGTAACAAGGACAACTTTTTTAAACAAGTTAGCGTTTCCGTCCTACTCGAAGTTGTTTGAAAAGGTATTTTTTATATATCGATTCCAAAGTTTATTCTACATATATTTCAGGGTATACTTTCGGAGTATTTCGATCGAGTTTATTTTTACACCCTTATTTGCTTAAAATTATTAAATAATTTACTTAAAATAAATTATTCAAGCTACATGATTTAATGCATTTATAGTATAATAATAAACGGAGCTTCCGACGCATATCCTTAACCTTAATACCGCTATCATTAAATAAATGGAATAAGCTTAGATAAATGATAAAAGTTAATTTTTCCCTCGTGTAATTTTCAAGGAATAATATGTTTCGATCAAACAGATTTCATTCTGGAAATAGCGAAATTATTGAGTAGGTCCCTTGGAGCAATATCATTCTTATCCTCTTTTGACGAAATATAGGAAAAATTAGTTTTCACAGTTTCTGTAAAAAGTATGTTAGCCTACTTGCCACGTTTTTTTTTAAATTTTTTTTTATTAAAATAAGGTCGGAAATTGTGTATTGTGTGCACAGCTTCGGAATCCTTACAAATTTCAATTTTTAGTATTTCCTGATTAACAAAATAAGGCATTTTCCTGATAACAAATTATACTACAATTATATCTTGGAAATCATGCTAAAGTAAAAAATTAAACTAAATAGTTTAGTATATTATCAGAAAAAAATTCTACTTGGTATCATAAAGAGTAAAAGATATAATGAAATAATTAGTGAATCACACGTGGTAGGATAATTAAAAATTTAATTTCACAACTAAGATAGTAGGACGACATTTAAGATACTGAGATATTTTAAGACACTAAAAAAATTGGCTACGTATTCCACAGCTTTTTATGTTCGGTATCTTTATCCTCTTTGTAGTGACTTATAAAACATCAACACTATTTTAGATAATCTAAATTGAAGTCACAAGAAACAAAAAAAAAAGACAATCAATAATTTATATTCTTTTTTCAAAAAAATAGTATGCTAAGTAAATAATCAGCTGTTTTGCATTAAATAATTTTAAACAGCTGAATGTTTTTAATTTCTTAACAAGGTTTTATTCTTAGCTAGCAGACAATAATTCTTTAAAAAAAACTTGACTATAATTTGAAAAAGAAACCTAAATTAAAGAAAATCTAAATTAAAGTTCTAAAAAAATTATTAGTATATTAATGCAGAAATAATAAACGTAAAATGGAAAAGAATAAGAATTTTAAAATGTTAAAATTTTATTAAATAGTTGGTAAAATAGTTCTGCGATACACTTCCGGAAATTTCTTTTAAGATTAGGATGATATAGGGTAAACCAACAAATGAAGGAGCATTTCATAGATATTTCTTAGAAATAAAATTTTAAACGTTTTAATTTAGATTGATTGGTAAGAGTAGCTTACTACCTAACAATAGGAAGTCCTTTAACAATGCATTTAGTTATCTGGTCTTTGAGTCTTCTCTGGAAAAAGTTTTGAATTTGTTAGTATCTGTTCAACGCCTTGTTTCTTTGACAAAATTATAAGGTCAGTGTTTGTTGTTATCCGTTTAAACTACAATTAATTGCATATAATAATGCTTTTTCTTTTCATTGTGAAAAAAAGAATTCAAAATATGGTCATTGAAGTTACGTTTTATTTATTTTAAGCTTCATAACATAAGCAAGTACTGAGATTAGGGGGTGTTTATTAACTGGATTACAGAACGATGAAAAACCAATGTATAAACAAGTGTTCCTTTACTGGGATTTTTTCAAGTTAATGAAAATAAAAGAAAAATTTTAATTTTCTTGTACCTTTTGTCATATTATAAATCAAAATTATGTTAAAAATAAAAAAAAACTACTTCTAACCGGTGAAGGAACAGGCATGTTCCTTCACTGAGAATAGATTTCCCAGTGAATGAATAGTATGCGTGAAATATGATTTTACTTGGATAATTAGTAGTTCAGCGACATAGAGGACTCCTAAAATTCAGTTAAATGTTGTATGAATAGTTCCTATAACTATTTCATTTAAATATGCAAATTTAATTGCTAAATTTATTTAAAGAATTATAATAATAATTAATTGATAATTTATCTTTATAAATGTAGTGATTAGTTATTACATCATACCTTAGACTCCTTAATAAACTATGTTTATTAACTAAATATAACAACTAAATATAATAATAAAAGCTTGAATGGAATCTTTGCAGGATTTTGTGCCAATAATTAGCTAAATTATTATCCTATTGCCGTCTTTAATGTCCTAACAGGAACTGGTAGGAAAAATCCATTTAAAGACAATTATCTAGGTGAAAAATGGGTGAAGTTTTTTTAAGGTGACATCCACCGATAACTCAGTGCAATGCGAAGATAATTTCAAAAGGCAAATCTTCCCTTAGAGAATAATATTCGAAATACTGGTTTTAAGAACTTCAGAGAATCTTTAGGAGGGAAGTAGCCCTGGCATCCTTTTATAAAGTGATTGCATTTACAATGCGAATGAAACAAGAGTTGAATACTGCCCTTAAACGGGAAAAATCTGCGGCCTTAAAAATTATAAGGATTTATATTCTAAAGTACCTAGGAAAGAAAAAGTACCTCCATTGGTAGTTTTTCCTTACAGAAGAATTCGTAGAGATATTACAGAATCAGTCCCTGCTACATATTTCATTGGAAAAAGCTATTCATGAAATGAAACGATGACCGCAGCAACATTTTACAAATATATTGCAAATGTTTCTACCTAAGGCTAATTAAAAATGCAAACAAATTCCTAATTTTGCTTCTTCTGGATAGGTATAAATCTCATATCAATTTGAAACGGTGCAAGTTTTGTTCCTCAAAACAAATTTTCTGGTTTAGTTTTCTACGTAATTCTTGGAAATCTCGTTAGATCTTGAAAACAAAAGAATTGTAAAACAATATGTCTAGAAAATTTTACATCCATTTTTAAATAAGATTTGAGGCATCAACTGATGAAGTTAAAATGCTTTTATGAAATGCGATATTTTTTCATTTGATGTCGAAAACGTTGACTGTAACAAATGCATGCAAAACAGACACCAAGAGTTAATGAGCAAGACAACTTATCAACAAAACACATGCTTCGAGAGTAGCGATGCGCTATTTCTTCAGAAGCTTGAGAAGGAAATCTCACAAGTTATGTTGCAAATTTTTAAAGGAACATTGACAGAAAAGTTTAATCTCCCAAATATCCAATAGCCAGCGCTTTTCTCAATATTGAAGAATTTATTTCAAAAAGAACAATTGTATAATCAAATTTTGGCTCTGAAGCTGAGACAACTAACATTAATAATGAAAGTATCTTGAAAACCGATTTTGAGATAAGTCCTCTTGAGGCATTGTTAGTTGCAAAAACGATTGGTTTCATAAGTAACTACTAGATATAAGTCAATGAGAGATGGGTTTTACTCAAACTTCGAAACTCCTTTTTCTCATTTATTATCCAGTGAGGAATTCTGGAAATGGAACTGGAAAATCAAAAGAAATTTCGAAGATACATTTACATTGGCCAAAAATTTGGAAAAAAGAGGAAGGTTAAATCAAAAGAAAAAGAAATAAATTACTCATGACGAAGAGAAAAAAAATACTTAAAAAGATTTAAAAAAAAGCTTAAAAAATATGAGGAAAAGATTAAACAAAAAAATGATCGAATTATAATAATAATAAAAACATCATCAGATTACACAATGATAAACATTCATAATTTAGAACGGACTATTAAACTGTGAGAAAAAAATGAAAAACATTTTTTTAAAATTATGTATTCAAACATATTTTACTTTCCATTCCATGACTGAAAAAAAAGTAAAATTTTCCACATTAACTATGGTTATATGTCGTAATTCCAAGAAAAATCTTGTTTTTAGACATTTGTGTGGCCTATGGATTCCTAACGAGCATCAAACATTATCAAAATTAAGTGTTCATTCTCTGGAAAATTTAGTGTTTATTCACTGGTAAGAACTGTTCCTTCACTTGGTCATCTTACTACTTATTATTTAAACCACCAAAAGCGTAAAACAATATTATGTGAGTTATCTAACTTTTTTTACATAATTTGCATTTAATAACAAACATGTCGAAACCATCATTTAGCTAAAATTACAAATTTTGAAATTTTTATGAATTTTTTTTAAAGGCGAGCTAAGCTTAAGTGTTCCTTCATTGTTTAGTTTACCCTATAAGATGTTGAGAAATTTGCGATGTTGTGAGAGATGTTTAAAAATGTTGACTACGTATTTTTATTAATATTTATAAAATATATATTCAAGTAATTGATAAATATATTATTCCAAATCTATGCATACGTATGTATATTATTGAAATTGTATCAGTTATTGAAAAACAAAATAAAAAAAATAAAAAATAATCACATTAAATAAGCACAATCTGGTGTATTCTGTCAGAAGCGCGCTTTTTTAAAACTAGACATTTGTTGAATAAAGTGTTTTTTATTCAAAATTCTTTACTAAATTGCAAATAAATTATTAAATGACTAAAAAAGAAACATCGTATTTTATAGTGTGAAAGAAATAAAAATAAAAAGATTAGCAAACGATTATTAGCGAAAAAAATATGAATGAAATTTTACGCTACGCGCGCGAAGTCAAGTTCCTCCCAAGTTTATCACATTTTAATATAAATCGCCCCAATTAGTTATTTCTTTATTGTCGCCAAATTATTTTTTTAAAAATAATTAATTTTAATTTTTATCAGCTTCTAATAAATAAAAACAGTTGAAAATTCAGATTTTCCAATTGAAAAATATGTTGATTAAAATGGTATAAAAAAATTCATACCTTATAATTCAACTTTTTTTCATCCTCACTTTAATTAAATAATAAAAAATAATAAATAATTATTAAAAATTATTTTTTGCATGAAATTATCTTTGGGTAAATGAGTTTTATGAGTGGGTGCAATTTTTTTTGAATTGCTTCATTAGTTTTGAAAATATGACTGAAAACGCAAAAAGCGATATTAACATTAAGGGGTACGAACTTTGAATCGCTCTCCTGACCAAACTATGGGGACCACATTTCCCAGATTGCGGCTACCCCCTATATTTTGAAGATAAGAAATCCAAATATGTAAAAAAAAATGCATGTTTATTCAGAGAAAGTACGTTTTTGTGTCTGATTTCGTAACTTAATTAATAGTTAGCACTAATTAATTAGCATATTTGAGGTCACCCTAAGGAACCATTAAGATTGACTTTTAGTTCGTGAAAATCCGATCATTAGAACGAAAGTTATTCAGGGTGATTCGTTTTTTTTTTTGCGGACTGTACAGAATAAAATTGTGTATAATAATCAATCATTAAATGAAAAAAAAAACTTTGATTACATTCCAGCATATTACAATCTTACATAAGCTTGGTATTAGGTTAATATTTGCTTTCTCTCTTTACATTCAACTGTTTAAAAAATTTTCTGGTAAGTTTTTCAATTTCCTGACATTCATAAGCCAGGAAAATGACAATTTGCCATTATATAGCACTTAACCTTACTTTAACTTAACATTTCGGCCTAAGATGTTTACATTCCGCAGAAAACAACAGGATTTCTTGAAATAACTCAGGTAAATCTAAGTAATTTATGTTATTAATGATTTCAAGAAGACAATAAATGACACCATAAAAACGTATTCACCTTGAAAAATTTTTTGAAATAGGTTTTGAACCAGAAAGTTGGTATTTTATTCATGCAATAAGACATGTGCAGATAGGATGAATTTTAATCAATCTATTAACATAGGCTATTGATTGCTGGCTCTATCTATTTTGATTATAAATCACTAAATAAAAGTAGCCAGGAAAGTGACAGATTTTCTTGTGACAAACAAATTATTGACAGAAAAAATTATATTCAGCAAAGTTTTTGTAAATAATACCCTCCAAATACATTCCAGAAATGCTTACAACGATTGAGATAAAAAAAATTAGATACTATAAAATTTATGGGATGTTTTGAAGCTAGTTATTATTGGCAACATTGTTTGGGACATACCAGGAAAATGACATTTTGAAGTTCAATTAAATTTTTTAATTATAAAAAACAGTTAATGCTAGTACAAGGTCATTTTAAAATACTAACAGCAATGCTATTCACTAAAATTAAAAAAAAAGTTCGATTAGTAGTATAGTATTAGATCTTGAAGCAAGAGACTGTAAATTTTCATATTTCGTGAGAATTACCCATATTTCTTACTAGTAATGGTATATTAAAATATTTTAGGTATTGAGATTGATTTAAGAAAAGGAATTCATTGAGTTAATTGGATAAGATAATTAGAATGGTAATAATATTTTACCAAGTACATTGAAAAATCTGTAAAATTGATGGTTAGTATAGGTAAGTATACTAATTATGTCCTTAAGGATAAACACATAAAAAAAGTTGATGGTAATAAATATAAAGAAAATGAAAATTTTTTTTTTTTTTACCGAACTACATTTGTAAGATATTCTCACTTATCACTGTGTTTAAAATAATGAATTAGACACCATCGTCATGAAATATATCGTAGCTCAATTATGAAATAAAGTTCTTTTAACAATTTTTTCAGCTTCATGTTTGGAACAAAGTTGTTTCGTTTTTAAGCCCATTCTTCAAAAAATTAAATACAATATAACAATATAACAGAGAACGAAGAACATAAAAAGTGGGAAAAAATGCAGCCAAGATAAACAGGAATTACTCATCCATCGCTTGTTTCCCATATAAGAAATAGGAGCAAAGAAAACAGGAATACGGTCGATATTAGATGCATACTTAATGCTGAAGAAACAGTTTCTTTCGAAGACTAGAGGAGCTTCGAGTATTGCTTTTTTTTTAAAGAATAGAAATTTATATTGAAAAACGACGGCTTTTAATATGTTTGGTGATTTTCTCGAGCATTATCTAGCGATACTCGTTTGGTTCAACAGTTACTGTTTGATTTATATGGATACAAAGGAAGGATTCATCATATGTATTCTGTTGAAATTGATGATAGAATAAAATTTTCAATAAAGAAGATTTGAGTTCTCGCATATAATCCTTTTAGTTATCAATAAAGATTTGTGAGGAATCTTTATTTACTCAATTTATTAAGTTTCGTTTCGAGCAGAAAATCCAACTAAAGTAATATTTCATTATATTGTAAGAAGATAAATTTTTTTAGCTATAATGTATTTATATAATTGCATTATTTGACACTAAACATGCCATAACCTGTCAAAGGACCTTTTAAGAACTTTTGCGTCGAAAATGTGCTTATCGTCTTATCGTTTCTGCACATTTGACTTTAGGACTTTTTCTAACAATTATATACAGTAAGTATTCTATTATTATTATTTTTTTTGTATTTTTTTTAGTTCGAATAATACTTGTCGTATGCCTATTTCTACCACAACCGGTAATTTGACCGGGAGAACAATTTATTGCTTTATAAGGCTAGCGGAATAAAAATTACAATGTATTGCATTCGATTAGTTGCACATTTCTGCAAAGACTGTTGCGTTGCTAGTTCTTTCAGAGTAACAGTGAATTCAAATTTCAAGAAAGTACCTAAAATTTTAGATTGCCATTTTTGCGTAAGAAAAAGTGACAAAAACTAAATGTTTTGGTAACTAGCTTATATTTTATTTTGATAGCTATACTTCATTTCTAACTAACTTGGCTTTTTTCCCTGAAAAATTTCGAAACAATAAAGACAGCTCAAATTCTTAGAAGAAATAATATTAATTATAAGAATAATTATAAGAATTATAATTCTTATATATTCTTATAATTATGAGAATAATTATAAGAATTATGGAAATAATAATAATTAGAAGAAATATGTTTGAGGAAAATATACAATAGAAATACACTGTATATGTAAAAAATGCATTGAGATATGAATTAAAATTTTTTATTCTATGTGCTTATAATACATAAAAATTTGCAAGATACAATTTTGTTGAATTATAATAAAGATTTTTTTTAAAGTTTATTTTTCAGATTTTTTTTACTTTAACTATATACATTCAATCAAGAAACATAAAGTCCGGTCAATTGACCGGCTATGGTAGAAATAGGTTTTTATTAAGTGTATGCTTTGGTATGTTTAGTGTTAAATAAATTAAATTTAAATTGCTAAGTTTTAATTTTAATGCAACATAGCAGTACCCCTTCCCCCTAAAAGATACCGAACGGACCTGAATCTTTTATCATTTAAATTTTGCGCACTAAAATGAAAATGTTAATGATTTGAGAGGTACTAATTAATTATGTTAATTGCAACTAATTAATTATGTTAATTGACTTTTCTTTATCAACGCCTTTATCTCTTCCTTCGCAAAAAAAATTGAATCACTCTGATCTACTTATTATTTACATTTTACTCACTAATATTAAAATATTAGTGATTTGAGAGGTACTCATTAATTATGAATATCATTTTTATATAACCCTTTCAAAATTGATTTTTAATTTTATTGTAGAGAAATTTTTTTTTGGCAACACATTGTTTTTTGACCATTGATAATAAGTAATTTTCATTATAACCAGGACTTACTTCTTGCAGTTAGGTTTTGGGACATTGATTTCTTATTAGATTTTCTGAGTAGGACATATGTTGTCCCATCATTATTTAATGGTAACAAATGATGATAAAATGACAAACATTTAAAACCATGCAAATTATCATTCCAAACGACGTAAAAAGATATAAGTATTACTTACATTATGACACTCACTTTTATTAGTTCTATTTCAGTTATTTGAATCATGAAATGATGTATAAATCATCACAAACATGTGATTTACTCTGAGCAATGCGGCCATATATATACCATTAGTTTTGAAAGGTTTAACTGAATCAATGCTTGAACCCTTCCCACCCCCTCCCCCTTAAAAAATCAAATTTTACTGCTCTACTTTTTATTGAAATTTTATGCACTAAAATGAAAATATTAGTTGTTTGAGAGGTAACCATTAGTTATTCTAATTAGTTTTACTTTACTTAATCAACGTATTTACCCTCTTTGCCCCTACGAGCATTTTTTTCTCCCCCTGTGTGTTCAAAGATTGTGGATCTCGTATTCATTCCTTTTATTTTTTATTAATTTGCAACTACCTTTTAAATATTATGTTTAATTTTACTACATTTTTAACAACTTTATGATGCTTATATAAATTGACATCCTCTCCCTGGAGCACACAGGGAGTACCTGGACCCAGGTGAGAGATATACCCTTCTGCCAGTTCACGTATTTCCTTAACCTTTATCTTGTCAATGGGAAAAAATAAAGAAGGATGCCTTGATCACAGTATGATCAGTGATCCTACCTGGGTGTATAAGCTCCCACCTTCAAACCGACTATTAAAAGAAATCCTTTTTTTTTAAAAACATGTCTTTAAAAAAAAACTTTTTCTTTTATTTTGCGGCCCTATGAAAACTTTAATTTCAAATAAAAAAAATACGTCACAGCAAAAATCACAGCGTAAAGCATTTAACAAATATTATGAGATCAAAAGTCGAAGCATAATTTTTTTAAAAAGAATACGTCTTATCGAGAGAACTTTCAGGGTTTAATAATGTTAAAACACTTCATATTGGTTTGCAGTGGCTTCATAAAACGTTTGTTATAAATGTCTTTTAATAACGTAATAACCGTCTTTGGTGACTAGTCTGGTCACCATTCAAAATTATGCTGTACAGCATATAGATTCTTATGGTAAACAGGATGAGTGCGCAGCACAACTGTATTTAAATATTTTATTCTTCAACTCCTTCTCCATTATTGACCGTATTACTTTCTCACGCATGAACCGAGACACAATTTGAGTATGGCACAATATAGAACTAACTCCGTCACTAATGTTGGATGACAGTAAGCGGCGCTATAGCACAGTTGTATGTTTAAAATTTCTACAACCATTTAAGATAAGATTAAAATTAAATCTAAGTTAGACTTTTATATCGATAAAATGAAAAATATTTATTAAAAAAAGTTAACTAACAATTCAAACTCGCTTCTGTACTTCAGAAAAAACGCGATAGTAGTTGATCCCCTTCATCCTTTATTTAGGCTTCTTTTTACTTTTGTGGCATTTTAAATCATTTTTGAAAAATACCTGTAAGTATAAGTACATTTGAATTCGCCACTCGCCTGATATATTACATTTTGAGTTTCTGTATATTTTTGAATTTTTATTTTCTGCTTTCGCTTCATTGTTTTATTTTACATTTATTATTATTTTTTTATTTTTCACTTCATAAGCTCTATTTTTATTTACATTTTTTGGCGCTCCTCACACTATTGTATTGATATGTTTTGCTTTGGCTATATTAATACAATAATAGAAAGCGCTATTTTTTCGGATATAACCGTGCGAGTGGTTGACGAGATTATATCTTTTCCTTATTTTATTTCATTTTCCAATTTTTTTTAAACTTTAAAATTTTTTTATATTTTTAAATATTTTTTTAAAAAAACTTTTAAATTTTTTTCTTCTCCTTTAAAATTTTTTTATTTCTTTTCCCTTTTTTTCTCAATATTTTTGACTTTTATGAGTTCTATGTACTTGCAGCTTATGTGCGGTAAGAAAAACTCATTATTATTTTCTTAAATATCCTCGTTAATCTCCTTTTCCTTTTATATTTTTTGTCTCTATTATGCTCTTATAAACATACATACATATATGAATCTATTATTTTCTACTAAACAAAACCTTTATACTAGTTAAAAATATCTCATAAATGCAAATCAATTTGTAAACATGGAAAGGTTTTATTTTCTGAGCAAACGGAGAGCAAAAAGGGCGTAGAATCAAAAAGCCACCTTCTCGATGAGCGAACAGCAATAGTGCGTCCAAACGTATCTTCGAGCAGTACAAAGCTTACTGTTATAGTTAAGTGCTTGGCGTTGGCACAAAGTGAAATGTGGTGTAAAAAGAAGACGGTGGCGGAAAGGTTGTAAAAGGGGAGTACTGTGATAGCATCAACACACTAATTATTGTTTTTATCAAACTAATTATACTTGAAAATCACCATGGTGATCAGAATAAATTCTGCACCCGTCTCGTACCAACCACTGTTCTAAAGTAAAATATCCTCAGTGGTAATCATTTGTTAGAGTTTCCTTGACGTCAGACTAACCGTGAAATTTTTTCGTGGTTTTCCTTTACACGTAACACAAATGCGGGTTAGTCCCGTAAAACATTTTCTCCCAATACTTAATCCAGGAGTTCCCTTGTAGTCTGGATTGGGTTCAAAATACAAGGTTAAGAATTGAACATTATTAGTCGTAAATTCCAAATTGGGCTGGCTGTTTAACGACGGTTATAAAATAAAATACTTTGATATAAAGTTATTTGGCGAAAATAATTTTCAAACTTTGAAATCGATTAGATTACTATTCATTCCTATTTTGTTGGAATTTCCAATTTAACTTTGTAAATTTCCAATAGTGAAAACACGAAGCTTCTTTGACACAAATAACAAAATAAAACACGAAAAAAGTTCGGTAATTATATCTTGAATGCTTCTCCACTTTTCTCAATTGATTGTATTTTTATTCAACGTCAAAATAAACGGAACATTTTAATGAGGTAATGTTTTCCAGATAAAAGCAAAATCTAAAGCGATGGAACGAAATAGACGTTCTTAAAAGTACTTCAAAAAAGTAAATGTAATATCTCACTTGCCAAGTCATGAATTAATTACATTCTTGACAAGCATGAATCTAAAAAATACGTATTTAATTTGAGAATAATCGATTAGAAGCTACTCTAAAAATCAGTCATAGAGTTTTCATAATGGAAGATGTTAAGATACGGATGGCAGCTAATTGATATGAGCTTGGCAAAGTGGTAATTAGCTATTTTGCGATATAGTGCTGTTTTTAGACTGCTTTTAAGTTGCCTCCACATAATTCTAGATCGCAATGAATTATTACAGTGTTTATTATCATGCACGAGTTTAAATTGTTGCCAGGAGTTCCTTTCGAGGAAAAAAAAGTGAAAACCAATGTTTTAATTCTTGTTAGAAAATATTTCAGAATTTGATGCGATTCCACCAATTAAAGCATATTAGAAAAATGGGTTTTTGGAATCTAAAGTCTCACTTTAATTATCATTTAAACCCTTTGAATCGAACTCACTTTTAAACACCAACAAATGTATGTTTTTGGCATAAGGGCAAGAGGGGATACTTCTGAGTCTAATTTGTAAGGTAGTAGGGGAGAGTCGGATAGCGCCGCTCACTTAAGGAGTATTGCTTATATTTCTGTATAATACTGAGCAATAATCAACATTTTTGTATGTTTCTATTGTTTTATCATCTAATTAAATAATGCAAAAAGAATAAACCAAAACAGGAATAGTTAAACTTAAAAAAATAGAAATTTAAAAAAACTTGTTTTTCAGCTGTTTTCAAAATGTGTCGGGTAGCCCCACCCAGTTACAAAAATTGTGTTTTTTGGCTATTTTTTCACGTGTAAATGAGAATGGCCAATGTATTGACAATGGATAAACCTCATTTATCATTTTTATCACAAAATTATCTTATTTATAAAAATATTTATATACTTTTAGTGAATTCTATCATTTAATAACAACAAATGTCATACTTTTTATCATTATTAATGTATATTAATATATTATAATACTAATATATATTTTTATTAAATATTTAACGAAAATAATTAAATTTAATTAACAATAATTAATAACAATAGTTGTTTTTCAATATAAACTTATTTGGTTGATCTCTTCTTATAAACTTAATATAAAATACTTCTTATAAAATTACAAATTCTCTTTGTATTTTGATTGCATTCAAATGCTTCTGTAGATTGATTCGTTCACAAATAAGTGAAAATTAATAAGCAAGCAAATAGCTTATCATAATATTTATAATTTCTTGATATTAAAATTAATTTGTATATATCAATTACATTTTAAAAATATTTAATTTTTCATTTTTAAATATATAAATTTATGTTTCATATAATATTAAAACATATATTTGTTGTTAAAAATGCATATAACATTCAAATTTGAAACAATAAAATAATAATCTTTGCAACCGTACATTTATCGACGAAATAAAATTGGGCGCTGATACCCGACATTCATGTGAGCGGGGCTACCCGAAATCCAATTTTTTTGTAAATTTGTAATTATTCGAAAAATTTTTTACATACAAACTTCTTTCTTTGTGCAAATTAAACTTAAGACTACATAATTTAATGCTGTATGTATAGAAAATATTATTTTTTTAGTATTAAAATGAAGTTTAATCGAAACATTCAACCAATTTTTCTTAATTTCATGACTACTGTATTCAACATATTTTCAAAACTATTGTTTACCATGTTACCAGCAGCATAAATACTTGAAACTTTGAAAATAATCCTTTTTTAGAATTACAATTAATGTCCGTTGGCCAATTGACTTGAAAAAATATTCTATACATATGAAATTGACAGTGGGCGGGGTACCTGATTCTTCCCTACTCTTTTAAAGTAATGCTAGTAAGCGATTTCATAATCCTAGTATAGCGTTTAAAACAAACGTGGAAAAAAGGAAGAAATAACTTAGTTAAAGGTGGAAAGATCACCTAATTGCAATGGAGTCATGAAGTTGGAGTCGTGGAACATGTTTTTGCCCGAAGAAAGCAAGTCAAAATAAAGGGTTTGCTTGAAAGGTAACTTTGGTCACTTTATACATGGGAGTGCGAGGTAAGACAGAAAAATAAGTTCTGGCAAAATCACTATACTTGGACATTTCAAGTGAAAGAAACTATAATTTTAAAGATTAAATCAAAGTATACCGTATATAAACTATTCATATGCTAATTTTACCGTTCGTTGTTGTTACTGTTTACTGAAAATTCTGATTTCTAAAATTATAGTTCTCATTGCAGTAGATTTAAAAACAAATACGAATATCAAAGGTTAATGTAAGCAAATAAATAGTTCTTTTATCATGCTCAGATGTATCATGTTAAAATAATAACCTCTTGATGTCCTCGTCTTTTACAAAAATGAAAGGTAATAATTGCTTACATTACTACGGTTTATTTAAAATGGCAGTTTATTTAAATGGTTGATAGGAGTTAGATGACTGTTAATTATTTTTTAGTTTAATATACTTTCTCAATTGTAACATTGTAGCTTACGTAGGACAAAAGCAAATAACTGAAGAGAAGCAAAGTTAACAAATAATTAGATCATTTAAAAACGGTTCCCAGCAGATCACCAAAGTCAAGAATCACAAGCTGTGGTCAGTAAGCGGATGGGTAACCACTTGGATCAGTCTGCGAAGGGCCCGAGGGTTTGTGATGCTGGTCTTCATTTAACTGTTCTACTGTACAATGCTGGACTTCGCGCTCAGGTCATTGAACTATCGAAGCTGGGTATAACATCTCCTCTGCAGAGGAACAAAATTGTGCTGGCATTTTTTCGGATCATATTCAGGGATGTTTCTCAGACCGTCGATAATAGCCTATTGCGCAGCTTTAGTGCGACGTAAATAAACTACAACTACAATAACAAATAATTGCAAAATAATATAGAAGGTATCAAAATAAGCTTTTTTGCGTCATTTAACACAATTAAAATTATCGACTTTTGATTAATTACCTAATTTTATCGCAATTATTACAAAAGTGCATGATATTGAAAGCCATATTTTATTGTTAATTTTATCAAAATGTCATTACCAAAGCACTTTGGTAAAAATTACCTGGATATTTGGTGCTCCCATAGAGCCAGAAATCCGGTAAATTTGACCGTATTTTAGTAGTTTTGACCATACTTTTTTTCAGTGTGGAGTGAGACAGGGTACACGGATTGTGTCGAAATCAGATCTGTTTTTTTTAGTAGACAAACTCTAAATTACATTTTACTAATCAAGAAGAAGGATCCAAGCATATTGGCGTGTTGTTGTTGATTAATTTTGCTGCTATACGTTTACTAACTATTCATGCTTTAATATATAATAATTCAACATGGTTCCATTACGTTTCGATAACTTCTATCGCGGAAAGACAGGGTACTAGTTTTACTCCAACCCTCTTGGTGTGGTATGCTACGCCCAAGAAAGCTGTAGTGCAGCGGTGGAAGAAGAAAACTGTATTCAAGGCTGAACAAAGGATACAGGCTCAAGAATAACCTTTATTGCGAGCTCTTTCCTCAAAGCACAAAAAGTTTTATTTTGCATATTTTGTAGATTTTCTGAGAAACCTTTATACAAAATCGCAGTTTAAAGAAATTATCTGAAATTTTCCTTGAAAAACTAATTAAAATACACTATAATTTTTGTTGAGAAATATATATAAGGTACATAGTAGTTCCGGGTATACATAAATTACATGCATAATTTTCTTAAATTGTCGTATAAAATGTCTGTTACTTTTTTACTGAAATTGCAGTATTTCTAAATTTTCCAGAGTGTAGCCGGTCTTACCGGATTTTTTTTTATGCAGTAAAATTTTTTGTTAAAAGACATAATAATTCTGTAACTTTACGACTGAATTTTTTCTGTTCTCTAAGACTACTGAAATTTACTACTGTAATCAGTCAAAAAAGAATTTTTTTCTGTTAACAAGGAAGATATGTAACCATTGATACAGGTTGCGTCTGTGGGTTACAGATTTTTCAGTTTTGAATAAGAGATACTTTAGTGTCAAAGCGGCAACGAATAATTACGTACATTGAAGCAGATGCTGACTGGCTTATATGGTGGTCAAGGAGATGGCCTGACACCAGGAATGTCACGAGTTTGAATTTCTTTTCGGAACGTTTGAACTTAATGATGGAAAAAAATAAAAATTCTATGAGGATTTTTTTAATAGTGACTGTTTTCAATGTCAAAAAAAAATCATGTAAAAATAGAATAATTAAAAAACTAATCAAAATTTAGAAATATGTTTAATTATGCAAACCAAAAGGTATGCAACTACCCTTAAGCCAAATTTCTGCAGTGTTTATTTACAGGAAATTTCTGTCAACGTGGTTTTTTTCCAAAGCATACGGATAATCTCTGCATACATTGCTGCCAGAAATTTTTCGTAATATAACAGAATTTGTTTTTACTGTTTAGCAAAAAATAATTTATAAAAAAGGGAGTTCATCTGTGACTTTTATTGATTACAACTAATATATGATTACAAATGAACAATGAATATCGTGATTAAATCTGACAGTTTTTAGATCGAACAGTTTAGTTTCAGCAGGCTTTCGAAACTTAGCTTCTTGGTCTTACCCCACTTTCTTTTAAACTTTTTTATTTTATAAAGTGTAGGCTTGCTGACATTCATTTAAACATTCGCCACATCAATTTGACTCTTGAAACACTTAGAAAACTACCCTAAGGATGAAAAACAACACTAAATTATTTGGGAAATTTTCATTAATAAAATGAGTAACAGGTATATGACACTCATATCAAGCATTTTTATTAAAAAAATTACATTGATGTTGTTGAAGATTTTAAGGAGATCAGCATAAATCTGTTTTGAATTTCGTCTCTTATGATGAGGAATGGGGACAACTAATATACAACTAAAGACTATGATGAGGAATGGGGACAACTAATATACAACTAAAGACTGTGATGAGCAATGGGGACAACTAATATACAGCTAAAGACTATGATGAGGAATGGGGACAAATAATATACAACTGAAGACTATGATGAGAAATGGGGACTACTAATATACAACTGAAGACTATGATGAACAATGGGGATAACTAATATACAACCAAAGACTGTGATGAGGAATGGGGACAACTAATATACAACTAAAGACTATGATGACGAATGGGGACAACTAATATACAACTAAAGACTATGATGAGGAATGGGGACAACTAATATACAACTAAAGACTGTGATGAGGAATGAGGACAACTAATATACAACTAAAGACCATGATGAGGAATGGGGACAACTAATATACAATTAAGGACCATGATGAGGAATGGGGACAACTAATATACAACTAAAGACTATGATGAGGAATGGGGACTTAGGGAACAATTATTTACGATATGAAATATTATGTATGAAATATATATAATATGTATATGAAATGACATTATGTATGAAATATATATATGTAAGATTTTTGTTTTGTATTTGTTAATTTGATTATGGTCACTTTGAATTTTACAAATGCATGTCCACACACAAAAAAATGTTTTTTTTTTCGAATACAAAAACTTTTAATGTGTGGTAATTTTGACGCTAAGCCACATCTTTACGTCGACGTATTAGTTGATGAAATCAAGACGAGCAAGGTTGACCCCCTCTCCCAATTTAAAGATATTATTTTATACCTTTAATTTATTCCAATGATCCATTCATTGCTAGAAATACTCTGTCTATCGTGTGGAAATAGGAAGAAGAAACGAACATTTATATTGTTTAATATCCTAACCTTTTCTCTTCTTTTTAATGGATTTTCAGAAAAAAGCTATAAGCATTTTGTAAAATATAGAGCATTGTTTTATTTGCTAGCGACTTTGAAGATCTGAATTCAAGACAACTATTTTTGGAAGTATGCAGAGAATGTTGAACTAAAAATAAAAATAAATCCAAAAGTATGAGAATAAATGGCAAGACTTCAAATTGGAAATGGCGAAATAGAAGATGCGAAAAATTTACATACCTTGGCGAAATATTTGATAGAAAGAGAAGAACAGATACAGAAATAGGATCAATAATTTTATAAAAGCACAATATTGCTTCAAAAAGACCAATATTTGGCGATCAAATAATTTAACGCTGCAGACAAAAACTAATATTTTTAATTCAATTGTAGAGAATGTACTACTGTTTGGATCTGAAACATGGAAACTAACAAAACCGCAGAATAAAAAACTAAACAGTTGGCAAAACAGGTGTTTAAGAAGTATTCTGATCTAAACACTGCATTTAATCCAGATCTCACAATAAAACTAAACAGGAACCTATCGCTTTTAATATAAAAAGAAAAATATGAAAGAGGATAGGTAAAGTTCTGTGAATGTCTCTCAGAAGAATACCATCAGTAGTCTTAAAGCGGGCACCAGAAGTGAAATGAAAAAAAAAAAAATGGCAGACCTGTGTTAACTTGAAGGAGACAAGTGGAAAAAGAATGAAAGCTGATCCGAAGTGAGACCGTATGGGCTGAAGCAAACCTTATGTGAAACTGGCCCACGAAGAACATAAGTTATATGTATAAATATGCAAAAGATTAGTAATAGAAAGGTTTGGAACAACATGCTCAGCAATAAAAGGCCTACTGTGGGCTGTAGCGCCATGAAAGAAAAATGAAGAATGTAGTAAAAGAAAGTCCAAAAACAAAAAATAAAAACCTATTTCAGATCAATAAAGTAAAATAAAATTTCATTTCTTAACAAAAAGCATCTTATTTTTTTAAATTTAGAATGCTTTTAAATATTCAGATACTCATAATTGAATATCGTGTGCTTGTTACAAAAAAAATCCCATATTTCTTCTGAAAAACCAAATTAAAAGAAATAATTTAACACATAAAACGTTTTAGTAACATTGTCCAGCATTCGACAAAAAAACTCCCGATAGATTGAAACAATCAATATTCATTAATCTAATTTAATTTTAAACAGCACAGACAATTTTGCAGTTTTTTTTACAAATTAATCATTGATTAAAAAGCATTGTCACTACGTTTATCAACTTTCAGAACACAATACATGCAATTTTTTTTCTACTTTATTTCCTTCAATAAAATGTATCTATTTTCTGTTAGCGTTTCTTTCTTTGCTTCAACATAACTGTAAGGGGGTGAAATTGAATTGAAAAAAAAAAGATATTTTGGTTAAGACTCTATGATTGAGTTTAAATTCTTTTTCTGAAGATTGATGGTCAAAACTTCTATGTGATTAAATATTGCAAAGTCGATACACTTGATCGCTCAAATTGTAATCGATATATCGTTTTCCGAAATTTCCACGTCCACTCGAAGGGTATATATTAAATTCATTGATTTTGTATCATGCGAAGATGAGATATTTAAATTAGTTTCTCAATAAGCGCATGTGACTCTCTTGAAACCTAAATATCCAGAGTTCTATAACGATAAGCTTTAAAAATAGTCATTAAAAATTCGTGCAAAATCAACTAGAAAAGTTTATCGGATAGCTTTAAAAGCAATATAATGAGATGTTTAAAAGTTTATCCAAATGTTGACATTGGCTAAAGTTTTTCGCCTAATGTAGACAAGAAATAATAGCGAAAGAGTTTTGGAAATTCTAGATATTCGTTGTAAATGAAAATTTTTTGGAATAAATGTGAATGTAAGTTAACTATGGACAAAAATAATGTGAAATAATGTGAAAAGCAATATAATAAGATGTTTAAAAGTTTATCCAAATGTTGACATTGGCTAAAGTCTTTCGTCTAATGTAGACAAGAAATAGTAACAAAAGAATTTTGGAAATTCTAGATATTCATTGAAAATGTAAATTTTTTGGAATAAATGTGAATGTAAGTTAACTATGGACAAAAATAATGTGAAAAATAAAGTGAAAAGCAATATAATAGGATGTTTAAAAGTTTATCCAAATGTTGACATTGGCTAAAGTCGTTCGCCTAATGTAGACAAGAAATAATAACGAAAGAATTCTGGAAATTCTAGATATTCGTTGTAAATGAAAATTTTTTGGAATAAATGTGAATGTAAGTTAATTATGGACAAATAATGTGAATTGCTAAATTATTTACTTATGGAACAGCGTTTATCAGTTAGTACCCGAATGTTTGTAAAACATATGTGTAGTGCTTTAAAAAAAATCAAATGATCATCTTTCATCCAAATGAAAAAAAAATATTTTGTGCTATGAAATAATAAATCAAAATAACATGAATAAAGTACAAATAATAATACAAAAAAGATTCTCTTGCAATTATTCCAGTTTTCACGAATCTGTTTTTTCAACTTTACAATTCTGCTTGCGAGCACAAAATGATTAAGTTGCAGCCTTTGATTTATCACCTTATAGTTCGTAAATATCCCAAATATATTGTTAATCATTCACTGTTAATGTGTATAGATTTTTTCAACTTTCTTACTATATCTCAAGCTTTATTTCTTCATTATACAAATTTGAATAATTTTCAAATTACTCAAATTTCAACAAAATTGCTTTTGTTGTTGTCGTGTGTTATTGCATGTTTTTCTGACACCTTCTGCTATCTAGCATATTTCACAACGCCATAATTACCGCTGCTTTTATTCATCGTAGTGGATGGGCAGTATCCAAACATAATGTCCAAGCCTCCCTTTCCCCCCTCACACCTTAACTCAATACGTAAGGTCAAGTTGCTTTTTACCATTCACTTTGACGAGGGATATTTAGCATTTAGACAGATTTTTAGCTATCTTTACAGTACTGAAAGATGCAAAATAAGAAGTGATTATAATATTTTATTTGGTATAAATTTAACTAAATGACGCAAATACCTTACGGAAGAAATCATATTTAAAATATTGCTACTATCGGGTCTCACGCTTATATTTTCAAAGATATGAAGACAAAATAGATATTTTTAAGTGTATCAAATGATTGGAAAATTTCGTGCTTGATTTAAAATGAAATAAAATGAAAGAGAATTCTATAAAAATGTATTTTCTCATCAATAATGCATTTTCTAAAACTCTTTTTGAGTTTTACACATTTTTAAATTCCTTTTTGACATAGAAAATGCTGTTCTTTTTCTGTAGAAAAAGCTTTAGGGTTGAGTGCTGTATCTTGGGGCAGTGACATTTTCTACATTAGCATTATTTTTTTTATTTGTTTCTAATAATTATTTTAACCAATAGATGGCATAAAAGCAAAAGTTAACACCTCGAGCATGTCTTGAGAGAAAATTTCGAAGAGGAAAAAAAAATCATCACTGAAAAGTAAATTTTTTGTCAATCTATTTTCATTTCCTCATAATGATTTTATGAAACGATTCAACTGAATTTTATTTCGTAATAAAAGAAAAGATTTTTAAATGCTTTAGTTATGAGAAAATAATCATAGTTTATATCGATTGCCCCTAATTTTGTTTTTATTGAGATTGTTTAAATTGAGATTGTAACTAGGGGTGGTTAAGCGTGTTGAATCTTGGACCATAATACAACATACCTTTATTTGAAATAATTATGTTATATTTTACTAGAAAGGAAAGTGTTCTTATCTATTCCAATCTTTTAACCCCTTAAAGATCGGTTAATTTTCAAGAAAACGGTTATAAAAGTGCCTATTTTTCTTATCCAATCACAAATACACGTATTTGATTAGTGCTGACATCTAGTTTAAAATAAACTGACTATCTACAGTTACCTTAAAAATACCCTGGTACTGCCATCTAGTGCGTAAGATGAGGAATTGAATGTTTTCCGGGCAAAAGAAATTAATTAGTGTTATTCTTATTGGCGAGTTACTAATGAACACTGCAGCCCGGAAATATCACGGGAGCGAAAAATCGAGGGCGAAACCTCACCCTGTTATTTTCACGGGAGCGAGAAGGAAGGGGTTGAATGCGGAAAATAATATTCTTCCTCAGTATATTTTAGTTTAATATGGAATTTCGATATTTTTTACTTATTTAAGTTGCGTATAATAAATTCGGAAGCTGTAAATTTGTCATATGACTTATAATTTTAGCGCAAACACTTTAGGTTGATAAGAATTTTTTTCTTTCCTTAAACAATTAAATAAATTAATACAATAAATAAACAAAACAAAAAAATAAAATCACTCATTTATTCCATATCCGAATAAAATGACTTTTATGACTTTTAATGACTTTAGACAACGACTTTTAAATGACTTTAACGACTTTTTAAACGACTTTTAACAAATTTTTTAATTTTTATACAACATTTATAAAATGTTTTGCTTTTTGTTCTCCTTCCTCCCCTACTAAAAATAATATTGTAAATAATATAATTAATATAAATATAAATAAATAATATTGTAATAAAACATATAATAAAGTAATATATATAAAAATCAATATCCCCTACTAATATTGAATTTGATTTCTTCTACGGAAGAAATTTCCTTCGCCCTTCCAACTACTTTTCCTTGCGGAAAATATGTAAATACCTGAAGTTAAGCAGATTAGGTAAACATGACAGATTTCTCCTTTTAATGTTAATCTTTTTTAAGTGTCTGAAGAACGACATGGGGTGAAAGAAAATGTATCCTTCTTACTGACCAAATGTGAACGTTTTGCTTAGATCAAGCATCAAGTGAGGTTCGGTGATCATAGTACATCTTCACAGGTTCTTAGTCACATTTCTTGTCAATCTCATTGAGCAGGTAGAATTGATCTATCTCATTAAACAGTTTTTCTCTATATGCAATTCAGAATGAACTTCACAACCTGTACTCTTAAATGATTTAATTTCGACTTTTGTTCCTTATTTTCAATGCAAGATTAATTTAATATTATTACCAATTGATAAATATTATTTAAAATTAATAAAACATTAAAATTAAACAAAATCGTTATTATTATAATATTTTTCTCAGTGGGAATTTTAAACATCTAGACTGAATAGACTAATCAAATTTAAATGCTTTTATTAGACTTAAAAACATGATTTAAAATATTCATTTTAATAAGACATAAAATTTGAAAATATGAACTTTTTTTTTGTAAAAAAAGGCATTATTAGCAAAAATAATGATTTTGATTTTGTTGTAGTTTTAAAACTAAAAATCAAAAAAATCTGTTTCACAAAAATTAAGTGAGACTCAGTTTTGTAATATCCAATTCTTGTTAGCATTAAATTTTCTTTAAGGGAAATTTTTATGTAAGAATAATGTTTTTTAATATGTAAATTTCTTGTTTGCAGTCAGTATGAATTATATTGTGTAATTTTTGTCAATTTTGTTTCCTAGTTTGTTGTTAGACGTACATACTTTTTCAGCTAACAAGTTTAATTTCTTTGAATAAAAATTTTCAGGCCTGGAAAAAAAAAGTTATAATGAACAAAGAAGTCAACAAGATTGAGCGAGACTTCAGTGCCTTAAGCAAAAAAATAAAATTTTCATTACATAAATTTGACTCGCTTCCTTATCTCAAACTTATTTTAACAACTCATTAGTGAATGTTTTCTACAAAATTAAACTTGCTGCTTTAAGCGCCTAAGTTGATGAAGTAGATGTTATTAAATTTTTCTTATGATTAAAACTTTGAATATTTTCTTTACATTTTGTATATATATATATATATATATATATATATATATATATATATATATATATATATATATATATATATATATATATATAATATAATATAAAAAATATAAAGGATGTATGAGGATAATAAAAATTATTTCCTCAACTTTTATATCAAGCAGCACCTAATGTTGATGAGTTAGATAATTTTTTTGGTTTTATAGAATTTAAATTTTATGAATACTATTCCCTTTATGTTGAAGTGTTCCAATGATTTTGAGGCACGAACAATTAAATTTGTTCTAGATTGTTAAAAAAAAATTGTTTGATTGAGAACTATAATTGAGCTTGAAAATATTTCCTAGGTTACCTGAAATACTGTTAATTTTTTAAAATTTAATTAAAACTATAGAATAAAGTTTAGTGTGAGGAAAACATTCTTTGAATTTTAATTTGTTGAATTTTTACTTTCATCACATATTAAGTTTATTAAAAGAAATACAGATGGATATCGACATTTGTTTAATTAAATTTAGTAATTTTCAATGCAATTACTTTTAAAATTTAGGTCCACAGTCAGCCTTCTCCACTGTAACTTTTTTCTGTCCGTTACCGACCATTTAGAAGGATATATTTCGCTATATTATTTAACAAAATGCAGTTTCAGTGAGTCATAACGCAAATTCGAATTGAGTGCAAATCATGTAAAAAATTTTAGTTTTAATTTGAATTATAATATAGATGATTTAATAAAAACGTACAATAAATAGTAACAGAGAGAATTTTTTTAATCACTTATTGTAATAAAATTATAATATAAAAAATAATCAATACTAAGTGAAGGAAAACCGTTTGCTAGCTGCTTTTACCCAATATGGGTAAACAACCAAAATTTCATCATACCAACTTAGTCCACCAAATGAAGCCACTAAGTTCCTTGAAGCTGGGTACATATTATGGCAGCGAGAGCTTATCTGTCTATCTCATGACTGACAGAATGAGGGTTCGAGTCTCAGTGTTGACACCATAATATTTCCTCCATTACCTTCAAGACATGAAGAATTTCCTGCGTCCTGTACTCCCCAATTTGTGACCATGGACTATAAGGATACGATATTCTCATTCATGCATAGATGGGAGCAGTATAAGGCTATTTAACAGAAAAAAGTCGATATTTTCTATTTCTTATGATGGGTGAAACAACAAGAAGAGCTAATTGAACCACATTCCACGGTTCATTTGATAAAACACAACTCAAATACAACTTAGCTCCAATGCCCAGTTCCTAACGAAAAGCTTATCACCAATGTCCAGTTAAATTGGCTCAGTGGAACACCATTTTGGTATGCAGTAGTTGCAACATTTTTTGTATTAACGTACACTAAAAGTGCCGCAAATAATAATAATTTGATTATTCCTCTGTGGTAATGAAAAAAATATTAAAAAAGAAAGACAGAATTACACATATTATTTTTATCCACGAATTACACACATTATTCTTGAAGTATGTATGTAAAATTTGTGACTTAGGTAACATTTAATGTTTTACACACTTTGACTTCTTTAAAGAACTAAATTGTAGTAAATTTGAAATTTTTTCCGAGAAGAAATTCCCTTTAAAAACACTCATTTTTTAAACTTGCATATTAATTCTTCTAATTGAATTCTTTTAAACTGAAGTCTGCTTAGCATACATAACTTTTTTTTAATTTGCATCGCAATCTATTTATTTAAACTTTCTTGTTTTGAAATATATCTCTGAAATGATTTTTTTAAATATATTTTCGTTAAAAAAATATTACCTTTTTCATTTGAAATTATCGTTTATTTTTACATAAAAATATTATGTATATAAAATTATTGTATTATTAATAATAAAATATTTTTCTTTAAAACGAAAGAAAAAAAATCTATTAGCATCTATAATTTGTGCTTTTATACTTTCAGAGTTTGATGAAATTATTTTGAAAAATAGTTATGAAACTTTTAGCGGTAGTTAGAAGGTTTCTCCTTGTAATTTTTGAGTATAACAGAAACTGCATAAAGATCATTCGAGGGCTGTAGGTTGAGCACGTGAACCTTAATGGTAAAAGTGCATGAAAAAAACTCCTAACTATTCCTTGAAGTAAAATACTTTTTTGGTAATTGTTGTTAAAATGCTTCAAATGTTGTAACATATTCCATTTTACTGCTTCCGAAAACAAACTCCCTTCCTTAAGCAGCACTTTGATAAATCTTTTCATTCTGAAATAAAGAAGCTTGTTGATGAACTTCCTGTGAAGATTTGACCCTTGCAGGTGTTTATTTTTTCGGCAATAAAATCAAGCCGTTGTATGAATACATAGACAAAATGTTTCCTGTGATTTTTTTCGGACTACTCGATCAAAATGTCCAAGTTATACTATAGTTTTATCAGATATTAGAAATTTGAAACATAGATATCTATGACAAGGATGTAAAAATCAAAATTCATAGCATTTTAATAGCTTTTATTAAATGATGAGAAACATATGTTTTTTTTGGACAAAAATGCACGAAGTTTGCTGAAGCCAAAAAATATTTAATCATTTCAGCTGCTTTTATATTTTTTAGTTATAATATCCTGAGGGAAAAAGAGTTAAAAAAATAAACAAACCAGTAATTTATGCATTTATTAATTAAGTGTTTACTGAAAGAAGTGAGGATTATTTGAAAAAATTATTTTTCAATATTATTTCAAGCGAATACTATTTTCAAAGTTTCAAATTTTCAGAGCTTTAAAGACAGGAACTTAATGTTTATTTTCACCGAAAAATATCCGTTGAAGAATATGTACAAAGAAATATTTGATTGAAGTCCACATAATTACAGATAAGAAATCAATTATAAAAAAGCTACGTTTAATAAAAAAATATTCTTTCATTTTAGTCTTCTTAAAAATAGCAGAAGAAAATTTACATTTGTTAGAAAAAAATATTATGCAAGAACAGCTTAATTATCGAAATTACTTCGAAGAAGTGTTTTTTAACGATCATTCTAAACGTCCTATAATAATCATTTTCCACTGCAGGATTCTGATAACTAATCAATATAATCTATTTTGTTTTAATTAAAGCACGAAACAATAAAAAATAATTACATTATTAACTGAAAAGTTTATTCTAATTTCCGATAATCAAGTTATACTTCATCAACTTAATTTCAAACATTACTCTTCAAAGTTCAAATAAATGAAGCCTTATGAATAATTCAGTTTAAGTAATTAAAACTTTTCATTTAGTTTCAAACATTTCAAGCAAAAAATTCTTTATTGTGGTTTCACGCAGAAGAGTTTTAAATGTGTACTTGATAACAAAGACCAAACAGACCTTGAATGCGTTTTACTTGCTTTCAGACAGAATGATGGATGACTTAATTAAAGAGAATCGAGTGCAAATGTGACCAAAGCAAACTTTTTGCACTGATAATTTGAAAAATAATTTCGTTTTATAGAAAAATGAATTTAATGAAATATGAGTTCTCTGAAAGATTTTAATTTTTAATTGTAAGGATGTTAATTTCATAAATGCTACAAATTACCTTATTTAAAAAAAATGTAATTAGATTTACAACTGTTCAAAAGACATTCTATTCATTATGAAGTAAATTTTTTTGAAATGTGGAATATGAAATATTATTTATAACTTAATTCAATTTTCGGAGAAAATGGCTCTCCTGCTATATTTAATGTGAGAAATAATAATTGCGAAAATGTGTTTTTTTTTAAATTGCTCCAAAATACAAATTTTAAAAGAAATGTGGAATATGAATTATTATTTATAACTTAATTCAATTTTCGGAGAAAATGCCTCTCCTGCAATATTTAATGTCTGAAATAATAATTGCGAATATGTGGGTTTTAAAATTGCTCCAAAATACGAATTTTAAAAGAAATGTGGAATATAAAATATTATTTGCAACTTAATTCAATTTTCGGAGAAAATGGCTCTCTTGCAATATTTAATTTCAGAAACAATAATTGCGAAAATGTGTTTTTTTTTAAATTGCTCCAAAATACAAATTTTAAAAGAAATGTGGAATATGAAATATTATTTATAGCTTAATTCAATTTTCGAAGAAAATGGCTCTCCTGCCATATTTAATGTCTGAATTAATAATTGCGAATATGTGGGTTTTAAAATTGCTCCAAAATACAAATTTTAAAAGAAATGTAGAATATAAAATATTATTTGCAACTTAATTCAATTTTCGGAGAAAATGGCTCTCCTGCAATATTTAATGTCCGAAATAATAATTGCGAAAATGTGGGTTTTAAAATTGCTCCAAAATACAAATTTTAAAAGAAATGTGGAATATGAAATATTATTTATAACTTAATTCAATTTTCGGAGAAAATGGCTCTCCTGCAATATTTAATGTCTGAAATAATAATTGCGATTATATGGGTTTAAAAATTGCTCCAAAATACGAATTTTAAAAGAAATGTGGAATATAAAATATTATTTGCAACTTAATTCAATTTTCGGAGAAAATGGCTCTCTTGCAATATTTAATGTCAGAAATAATAATTGCGAAAATGTGTTTTTTTTAAATTGCTCCAAAATACAAATTTCAAAAGAAATGTGGAATATGAAATATTATTTATAACTTAATTCAATTTTCGGAGAAAATGGCTCTCCTGCAATATTTAATGTCTGAAATAATAATTGCGAATATGTGGGTTTTAAAATTGCTCCAAAATACAAATTTTAAAAGAAATGTAGAATATAAAATATTATTTGCAACTTAATTCAATTTTCGGAGAAAATGGCTCTCTTGCAATATTTAATGTCCGAAATAATAATTGCGAAAATGTGGGTTTTAAAATTGTTCCAAAATACAAATTTTAAAAGAAATTTAATAGAATTTACAATAGTTTGAAAAAATTGTAGTAAGTAATTTTATTATAATAATGAAATAAATATCAATTTTTAAAAAAAAAAATGTTGATTTTGCACTGCTAAAAATTTCACGGAAAATATGTTTAAGCTACAATTTATTTAATTGTTATTTTACCATATTCAAACTAAACAGTCAAATAATCATAAATAAGAAGTTATTACCATTGATAGGTATGAGAAAAACCGTTTATAAATTGATTTCACCTAATATGGTTAAACAACCAGAATTTTATGGCACCAACTAGGCCCACCTAATGAAACCACTTTGTTCCTTGCAGACGGATACATATTATAGCCGCGAGGACTAATCTGTCACTCTCATGACATATAGAACCGAGATTCGAGTCCCAGTGTTGACATCATAATATTTCCTTTAACACATGAAAAGTTTCTAGTGTCCCGCTCTCCCCAATTTGTGACCCTGGGCTATTAGAATACGATACTCCCATTCACTCATAAATGCCAGCATTATAAGGCTGCAAAACTATCTCCAATGTCCAGTTAAATTTCGTTTCTATAGTTTTAAAGTCATACTAATTGTTATTGGTTAAAAAAAAAACTTTAAGTTAAAAAATGTTCTTTACATTAAACTTTACGGTTAATTGGATGGTCAGACTGCTGTTGGTAATTTTATCATACTTTTAGAATGAAAATTTTAACAGTGTGTATTAAAAGAAATAATGCAAAAGAAATGAATTAAATTTACAATTGCTCCTGAAAAATTGAATCCTGATAAATCGAATTTTAAAAATACGTCTTTTTTAAAATTTGATTTCCCCGGAACCATTCAAACAATTTCACTCAAATTTTGCTTTTTGGTATGCAAAATTATCTTCTTTGAAATTATGTAACAAAATGTATACCGTACAATTCAAAATTATTTTCGACTGTTATTATATAAAATAATAAAAAAATAGGTCGAAACTGCTTGGTTGGTAGGGCATTGAGCCATTGTCCAAGAGGCCGTGCGCCTAAAATTTGTTAATGCACCTAAAATTTTCTTGAGGTGTAGCAAAATATGCAAAAAGTAAAATTAACTTAAGGGGTCCAAACTTTCGACTGCTCTCCTGACCAAATTCCCAAGATTGCGGTTTCCCCCTATATTTTGGGGATCAGATATCGAATTCATCGAAAAAAAGATACGTTTATTAAGAGAATGTAAATTTTTGTGTCAGATTTCGCAGTTTAAAATATCTTATGCCCTAATTAATTAGCTTGTTTAAGCTTACCTCTTCGAACTATTCCTAGAACGTAAAGATCTGATCATTAGATCGAAAGTTATTCATTATCATATTGTTATTATATTACTATTCATATTTTTTCGCGCACTGTACATTATTTGCGCAAATAAAATTGTATTTTTGGAAATAGGAATGTATTACAATTTCCTGCAGCTAGTAAGACTAACATAAACTAGAAGGAATGCAGTTGAATTTTTAACTAATCAAAAGCATCATATTTATATGTTAATTTCATTGTTAAGTAATTTTGATTTGAACTTCATATCAAATCAGAAAGAAAAAAATTCAGATAAAATTACCTCACTGTACGTTAAAGATAATTTTGGTTTAAAATAAATAAATAAATAATAATAATTCTGGTTAATAAAACCAAAATGTAAGGTGTTTAAACCATGCATTCAGTAATGTTTTGGTTCATGTGGAACCGGTTAATTAACAATTCTGATTTTAAAAATTAAAAATCTTATTACCACATACTTAGAAAAAATACAAAGCTGAAAATCAAATTTAACCGAACAAATATTTTTGCTTCACTCTCTGAGGCAGTGTTTCTCAACCTGATTTACTCGAAAAACCGGTAAAATACTTGTTTTATCGACTACCGGTGGTTAGTAATTTGAACTATTGCCTTAACTTTTACGTGAAAAAAATTGTGGGGCGCAAAGAATTTTTTAGCTATCGCCTGATTGAAAACTTTATTCGCTTTAAAAATATACATATATGAAACAACAGTCGACATGTTTCAAAAATTTCTATTGGATCTGGAACACAATAGAGCGGAACACAAAAATGCGAGAAATTTTCAATTGCCTCACATTGTTGGAATTTTGATCTAAAAGTCAATTTCGACAATGCAAAAGCTATTTCCACTCCTGTCGTATCAGCTCATTTGGATTCTTTAGAATTGTTTTTCAATCATATGAATGCAGATTCCCTTGTTCAACACTAGTTGCTCCCCATCCTGCTTAACGTGTGGAGATGTTTTTTATCCTGATTAGCCTCTCTGACACTTTGATTTTTCTTGGTCTTTCTTTTTTTCATCTTTTTTTTTTCACCTGGCTTCTGTCTTTTTTCTAACGTTTATTATCATCTTTATTTTTTCCTTTTACGTTGGCAACTTAACATTTTTCTAGAAATTGCTTTTTTCTTTTCATTCACGACAGGTAAGTCTTGAAAATGAGAGCCTATTTTTGAAGCAATCGAAATATGTGGGCTGTTACTTTATTTTTGTATATTTTTGAAGTGAATGATGTTTTCAATCAGGTAATGTCCTATCGCTTCAATTTCTTGGGATTACTTACTTAATTTTTGACTAGTTTGCTTGTGATCATATACATATTCTCTACAATGAAATACATTTGGAGCCTAAACCTAAATCAAATGTAAATAATATATATATTAATTCCAGTACGAATATTAATTTTAATATTCAAATAACAAAATAGCTAGACCAAACTATGTAGGTAGCAAAAAATATAAATAAATACAAAATATATTAAATACAAACGGAAATAAATTAAATACGAAAGGAAATAAATCAAATACAAAAGGAAATAAATTAAATACAAAAAGTAATAATTTTTTTTTATCTCCAATGGTTCATCAAAAAACACTTGAATATCAAAAAGATAACAATAAATCTATAAATGAGAGCGAGTGGTCAAGTAGCGTTCCCAGACTGATGTCCGAGTTAAGGAGTAGGGCATCTAAACAGGTGAGTCAAGTCAATCTCTTCGTGGAGATCACGCAAGGTACAAAGAGGATCTGAAACCACGTGGAGGCAATGTAGATGTTTATTCAGGCAATCATGTCCAGATATCTGACGAAACATGGCGACAGCTTTCATTAAAAAAGAAGTAATAAACATAAAAAAGGGAAATAATAGAGAGAAAATAATAAAAAGGAAATAATAAAATGTAATAATAATGTAGTAAACATGAAAAAAAAACAGAATTTAAAGTCATTGCTGCCGTTGTTTGTTGCTGACTAAGATGTGAATTCTAAGTGTTAAAATAATTGCAGCAACAAGCACAATTACAATAAAAAGCAGGTGCAAGCTTAAGTCGATTTCGGTGCTTTGTTTTAATAACAATCATTACCGAAACTGAAGTTTCACATAAATAGGTTGAAGAAAAAGGGAATAAAACCTTAATCGCTTTTGCTTAAAGATGAAGATATTCTCTTTCTAGTTTTTATCGAGAATTGATGTATGTTCATTTAATTGAAATGTGATTTTAATTCAAGATCTGAAAAAAAAAAGACTCAGTAAGTTCTACATCATCTTTGGTATTTAGATTGTGAACCTATGACCAGACTGTTTCTGGACAGGATATTGAGATACAGTGCTTTAAGGTGTGATGATAAAATTACGAAATTTCATTGCATATTATAAAACCATATTTTAGTGTTAATTTTAACAAAATCATTACCAAAGCGTTTCAGTACCAAGCTTTTTGGTATTTCCATAAAGCCATAAGCTCTTATATTTGACCATATTCTGGTAGTTTACACTATGCTTTTCTCTCAGTGCTGAAACTTTATTGCAATTTACGATTCAGTGAATTGCCTACATCTCCAAAGTTGGTCAACTTAAGTCAACAGTATTGTTTTAAGTCAACAGTATTGTTCGATGCTGTAAATTCAACTTTGTTTTTGCTGTGGTGACTGAGAGCAGACACATACCTAAAGCGGTAGACATAGACCACAAAATGTTAAAATTTCGACTACTTTCACAAAAACTAGAGTGCTTAAATATCAACTAAAGCTTTATGCTTGGAGATAAAATATATTAAACTGCTAAAAGCAGGATTCAATTCAATTTTTTCATCAAATAGAATTTATCGCCCATCAAAAATCTGACTTTCTTTCCATTTCACTTGATACTATGTTTAATAACTTTCCTACATCTCAAATTAGAATTTATTGTTTGCAGGTATGATTGATGTTTCTTTTAATAGTGCTGTAATTAGGGCACTTATACGTAGTGAAAAAATGTGTATCCGAACAACGAAAATTGTGGCAACTACTTTACACCAAAGACCAAAGTAGTGTCTCATTAAGTGTTTCACAACACTAAATCCAAGGCTAGTTGCTGATGTGGTGAAACATGTAGAATGTTCTTTTACACTACTTGGTGTAAAATAACCGCTACTTGGTGTAGTTAATTTATCAATTGACTAAACCCGTTGAAGTGTGTAGGAACGTTTAATTGAAATGAAGTAAAATCGGAAAATTTTTCGAGTTTTTCAAAACCCGGTTTTTACAGTGGAGTCAGCTTTAAATAATTGTACTATACTGCCATAAATATTAACCATCTTTTATGGGTATATTACTTACTTGGTGACGAAAGGTGTTTAGTGAGAAGAAAATGAGATGATGCCCAAGCAGATTCTCAAATGGCATGATTAAATAGTTTTCTGTTTTTTTTTCTTACATAATTAAGATGCTTTTTCTCGGTTTCTTAAAATTATTCGTATTAGTTATAACTATTGATTTTTTTTAAAAAATATTTTAAGATTTACATTTATTAGATGTTTTATAACGTGATAATTTTGGTTACAATGAAGTAATTGAACTTTCAAGTGACATAATTTTTTTTTTTGCAGTTGGTATGGTATTATTGCTCTGATAAATTAAAAAATCTCCAACGTTTATTCTACATTTTAAAAATTTAGTGTACATTAACACCAAAAATAGTTGCAACTACTTTACACCAAATGGAGTAGTAAAGTACCACAGGTTCTTGGCTTTTAGTGCTTCCCTTTTGAAATCACAATTAAAGAAATGGTTTTTTCATGGAATAAATAAAACCTACATATTAAAGTTTCTTTCCACTGACTAAATAAAAATATGATGTAATGTGACCTTAATGTATTGTGAAGTCTTTGCTGCCTATATAATATTTAACTTAAATTAAAAAAAATTGCATCACTGCAGTGTTATAATTTTGATGCAATTTAAATTAAAATTAAAAGTAAATAACAAATGAAATCGCAGATTTTGAAAGCTTTATAAAAAAGGTTAAAGTGCTTTAGTTACAAAATACCCTTAAAATTGGATTTATGCTTTCCGAAGTGTAAAATTACGAAAGATTGAAATAGTTTCATTTTTTAAATTTCTTTTGCCTGTTTCTAATATTTTGTATGAATTATTGCAGGAAAAAAAGGAAATGTTTGTTGAGATTTATGAATGAGTTTTATTTCATATCACGCTAATTTGCTCTTTTTCCATAAATCGTTCGCAATTCTTTTTACTCTAAATACAGGTCTCACAGATACGAAGTATTTTTTCTTTACAATCAATACTTTACGTTTATCGAGAGTAAGCGGAAAAATAAATTTCAAGTTGATAAATTTCCAACGAATGAAGCAGAATAGAAGAGTTATCTGGTAGTTTATCAATAGTTTATCGTTAAAAATATCGAAATATTGATCTTAGAATAAAAATTCGAATGCGATATCTTTTTTTTTTAAAAATCATTTGTATGTTTTTCATTTTTGATTGCAGAAAAGATATTTAGAATTATTTCAGCTTATTATACAGAAAAAATTGCTTATGCTATTTTTTAGTAATAATATGCATTATTAATAATGAAAATAATATAGGATTGGTAAAGCAGTACAAATTTCTTTTTGGTTTCTGTCCAACTGAATCGTATGAAATTAAATAATTATTATTTAGTTTTTCTGATTTTATTTTCCATTTGTGCTTTTATTATTATCTATAAATATTTATAAAATGAAAAAAACAACAACGTAGAATTCGGAAATACCTTCTGACGTAATATTCTTCGAGGACAAGATAAAAATCTTCTAAAAAAATTAATTTCATTTTACAAGAAACAGGAAGGTATATATCTGATCACAGACTATACATTTTTGGTAAAGATTTAAAGACAAATCAAATATGATTAGCATAAAATAAGAAAAGTTCCGTCGAATACAGAGAAGAAACAGGATGAATCAAAGAGTAGAAGAATGTGAACTTTAGAAATCTATGTTTATATTAGTATAGTTCGTAAATCCATCTCTTTCTGGTATTATAATTGTTTAAAATTACTATGGGGTTTTGTGCTTTTTAAACTACCGCTCATCAAATTCGATGATTTTTTCACTATAATTGTTGTTTCTTAGTATAATATAGTTTATTCCATGAAAGTTGAAAACATTAATTTACAATGTCTGATGAAGGAATAATATAAATAATAGAATTAAAAAGAATTCTGTATATTTGCGGTATCTTTCTCACGTCCGACCCCCATTTCTTTAAATTAAACGTTCATTTTAAATCAAATTTGATTGGTAAATGATATGAAAGATCTCGTATAGGTATTTTCCTTATAATTCGATTAAAAGCTATTAGTGAGCATAAATGATTTTTCTGAGTAAATCATTTTTTAAATAAGAATTAAAATTAAAGGTATGCTGTTATAATAAATTTGGTGAGTTCACAATCATTATTTAATATTTCGATAACCAAACAGGTTGATATATTAAATACAATTTGAGCATACATTACATTGTGAATGAAGCTGATTGTTAAGTTTTAAATCATTTAACGAATTTCTTTAATGGTATCAATAATAATAATGATAATAGGGTAATATCATAGAATTATGTTATAAAGAAACAACTCTTAAGAAAGAAACTACTCTTTTAGAGTTAAACTTTTAATATAGAAATTGATAGAAATCAAAAAACGTAATGATATCGAAGTAAAAAAGGTCATCATCATCAATAAACTCTCCCCTTAATTCTACCACGTGATTTTTCTGTCAATTAAAATTTACCGACAACAAAGGAAAATCACGAGACTAGATTTTTATACATAAACTCATGTTTGTGATAATTGCAACACCATGAAGGATAGCTACAGGTGTTTCATTGTGTGCTTCATCAATTCGTAGACGTCAATTGCAGCGTGGGCTGCGCGTAAGGACTCCTTTATACAGGATCACCATCACGCTAAACCATAGCCGCCTGCGGCTACAATGGGCCAATCAGCATAAAGACTGGCGTGCTGATTGGCAGCATGTCGTGTTTTCTGACGAATCCCGCTATAATTTGTGGTACCATGATGACCGCATTCGTGTCAGACGCTATGCCTGTGAACGCCACCTTCCGGAGTACATTATCGAACACCACAGTGGACGAACACCCGGAGTTATGGTCTGGGGGGCCATAGCATATCATGGATGATCTCAATTGCTACGAATTGTGGGTAATCTGAACAACAACCGGTACATCAGTGAAGTTTTACAGCCCCAAGCTGTTCCGTTCCTTCAAGCCTTGCCAGGTGCTGTATTTCAACAAGACAATGCCCGCCCTCATATTGCTAGGACTGTTCAATTTTCGTTGCATTGCGGCAGGTACAGCTTCTTCCTTGGCCTGCGTATTCCCCAGTTTCGTCACCGACTGAACATGTGTGTCATTTCGTTGGTCGGTGCCTCGCACGTGCTCCTCGTCCTGATGCTTCTACAGACGAACTTTGGGTACGCATACAAACTATATGGAGTGTTCTTCCTCAGACAGACATTCAAAATTTGCTTGACTCCATGCCACGTCGTGTAACAACACTTTTTGCGTCGCGTGGGGGCTACACAAAGTACTGATTTCGATCTCTTGTTATTGTTTGTTTGCTTTGAAAGTTTAATCATTTATTTGTACCACTACCACTCAACTGTGTACTAAATTTCATTCAATTATGACGATTCCTTCATGGTGTTGCAATTTTCACAAACATGAGTTTAGATTCCTGATGCAAAAGCAGTTGAAGAATAGGAGAAAGCCATCAAAGATGAAAGCAAATACTGCAGATGAAGCGTGCAGGTAATTTTATAGCTGAACTTCGGATACTCATACTGAAGCTGACATTCACCTATTTACAAAGATGCTTTCTATTCAGATTTGATTTTCTGTTCAACAGATTATGTCTCTAAGTCTCTAAGTGGCTATTTAATGTTTCAGGTCAACCCTTCCCCACTCAGTTTTTTGTCCGACTGTAAAATTTTACAGTAAAATATAACGATTAAATAAATACAATTGTAGCGTAAAATATGTGTAATGTATATTCATCCGTCACCGGAATTCGAGACCGGGAGGTTTTAGAAGCATTTAGTCCGCTTTTTAAACGAGCATTCTAATATCTACTATACCATTGCACCATTAAAATAGTTCCAATAACACGTAAACAATTATAGGAAACATAATAAAAAAAATCTACATTGTAAAATATTACGGATCAAAATACGGCATGAAGTACAGGCTCTTTGGGTGCATCATGCATAAAATCCATTTTACCGTATTATTCTTTTTTACTGCACAGTAATTTTTACAGTAGTAATTAGAGTGATTTAGTAATTTTATGATAATTATTACTGCAAAAATTACGGAATATCAGATTTTTTTGTTCTGTAAAAAGTTTATTGGATTTTACGTTGCACTGTACCAGTATCCTGAAAGTCGGTACTTTTTACCTCAATTTGATCCGGAATTTTTTACAGTTTATCATGGATTTATATAGAATAATAATCTACAGTAAATGCTGAATTATAATATATGGAATACATTTTACATTAATATCAGTCTTAAAAGTTTTCTGCATTCTCATAGACAAACTATCCCTGTAAATATACGAAGAGGAAAATCAAAGATTGCAGTGAATAAATTTAATAAATTCAACGACAAAGACCTTTTTGAAGTTCTTTGTTAAATTTAATTGGTAATTTCAAAACAAAATGTAATATTCAATGAACTTCTAATGGAAATGATCCTCGATAAAAATGATGGATTCTAAATAAAGAATAACTCACATTTGATGGAACGCTGGAAGAGAAAATCTTGAAGAAGCTGGATGAAGAACTCGAATTATGAGAGGCTATAAGATTACAAGATTAAACATAAGATACACGATACACATTTAAGTCAAAAGAAATTATTTGTAATAGAAAATAATGCACAAATATAAACGATTTTTGTAGTTATGAAAATAATACTGTAGGATCAGGTTCCATTTCTTTTCTCAATTTTTTTTGTTATAATCAATTATCTGAAAATTATATTACCTGGATCAGGTATAAATGTAATTTGACTGGAATATTTGCATTTTGTTTTTTTTTATTAACATACTTTTATTTATATATAACTTTCTGCCTTCCTAGAAAATATAAAAAAAATCCATAGACAAAGTGAAGTTGTTTTTGATCGAGACAAGCAACTAAAGAAAGCGATTTTTCTTCCTTTTTTGTCCATATTTATTTTCTACTTTTTTATTGCTTTATATTATCATTTTGGGTAGTCATAGTTTATTGAAATCGAAATAAAAATACTAACAATAGAGACACATGAAATGTTCAGGCTCATTTCAAATTCTCATACACGTACTCAGCATATTTTGAGCAAAAAATAATGGAATATTGTGAGCAAAATATGAAAAAAATGCTTGAAATTAAATAAAGAAGTTGCCATCTCTCCTAAAAGTCGAGATGAGATAGCAATCTAATAAAAAAGAAGAAAAGGGAAGTTGAAATATGGAAAATAACATATTTCATATGAAAACTTACAATAAGTTGTTAAGGATGAGCTTTATCTTAAAATCTTGGCAATCTAATTCAAAAGAGGAAAAGGGAAGTTAAAATATGGAAATTAATCATACCATGAAAACTTAAAATAAGTTGTTAAGGAGGAATTTTTTCTTCAAATCATAGCAATCTGATAATGAATAAGAAATGGGAAGCTGAAACATGGGAATTAATCATACAATTAATCATACAATTAACCATGAAAACCTACAATAAGTTTTTAAGGATGAGTTTTACCTTAAAATCATGGCAATCTAATAAAAAAGAAAAGGAAAATTAAAACATGGAAATTAATAATACAATTAACCATGAAAACCTACAATAAGTTGATAAGGATGAGTTTTATCTTAAAATCATGGCAATCTAATAAAAAAGAAGAAAAGGGAAGCTAAAACATGGGAATTAATCATACAATTAACCATGAAAACCTACAATAAGTTGTTAAGGATGAGTTTTATCTTAAAATCATGGCAATCTAATGAGGAAGAAAAAAAGGAAAGTTTACGGAAAATAACATATTTCATAACATTAACCCCGAAAACTTAAAACAAGTTTATAAGGATGATTTTTATCTTAAATAAGTAAAAAGAATCCAATAAACAAAATCTAATGTACAGATTTAATCAATTACTTACAGCATTGATATTTATCGAATTCTGAGTGTGAAAAAAAACATACAGTGTTTTATAAAACAGGTTATAGGGTTGTATCGGATAACATGCTAGGTCTGGAGAATATTGTATTAACAAATCTAAAGTTTTCTTTTTATTAGCTTTCATCTTAAATTCACAAAACGAAGCGGAACCAAACAAAAACAATTAACGAACTCAAAGATTTTATGATTAAATTTCATTACTTAAAGATACTAAGCGCGATGGTAAAGACTAATTTACTAAAATACATTTTATATCCTTAATTTTGCTATCTAATTTTAAATTGTTTGAAGGACCCCACGAACTTTGATATATACGTGTAATGAAATAGGGATACGTATTAATGAAAAGCGGCCATTGCCTCTCGATTTTAAGTGGTCATTTCGCCAAAGTTGATGGTGAGTCAGTCACCGAACTCATAGCGTCATTCCACTATGATATTTCATTGCATTTTCTCAGGATCACACATTGGGCTATATATGTTCTTCAAATGTTCAGTTAGTTCGAAAAAACAATATAAACTGCACACTGAAAACAACAGAATACCTAATTAAAGTAAAATATTTGACCCCAAGTAAAACAAATATTAAAAATTTAAATGCCTTTTGCTGGTTGTTACGAAAAGCAAAGCTTTGTCCAAATTCATAAAAAAGTTAAAACTCTCTTGCGATACTGAATCTTCTGCAATATGTTAAAAAAAATCGGAGATATATAAACTGGCTATCTCCTTTTTAAGACTACCTAACCTATACATGCCTTGTATTAGTGTATTTTTGATAAATTTTATAAAAAATCAATTTTTTGTTTATTTTTTCTCAGTTGTTTCCGTAAAAATACTTGGTATTTGTAAAGTTTTTTACTACTTGCTAACGAGCTACTTCCAGAAATTTTTTTCTTCTTTTCTCTATTAATATACTTTAAGAATATTTAATTTTGGTGTTTCAGATAAAGAATAATTCTTGAGCAGGAAAATGTTTTAAAAAGTGCCATAAAATTTTTATTTAGTCTCGGAAACCTAGAACTGTCCTCCGTTTTCTGCATCAGTCTTTATAAAAATACTTACAAAATGTTTCTGATATATTTAAAATTTCCCAGAATTCTTACATTGTGAACCAAAAATGAGCTTTTGGTAAGATTACATATCAGAAATACTTTTAAGACTATGATGGATAGATCAAACACATATATTTTAAATTTACTCTCTTAAAATGAAAGAGTTATTTCCCCTGCTCAAAAAAGAGTTAAATTTTTTTAACTCAACTTGAGTGAAATACATTCTTATTTGAGCGAAATTCTTGCTTTGCGTTTACTCAAACTTGAGTGGTATTTATTAATCAATATTTGAGTTCTTTTAGCTCAAACTTGAGTGATTTATTTATCATTTAATTGTGTGCGAGCTATAAGCTGGAATTTCTAACGTTTTATTTTAAAAAGCGAACGATAATAAATCTAAATAAAATTGTTATGTTCTGTGATCTAAATAGATTATGTCTTCGTTTTTATTTTAGGTTTAATTTTTTTTTCTGAAGAATATGTCATTTAATATTTTGAATTAAGAAGAATTAAAACAACTTTTAGTTCACAGCGGTATTTCTGAAGAAGACGCTGTTTTACTTTTTAATAAGTAGATATACCTTGTTGCTTTTATTTTGAAAATACTTTTATTTTGAATGTGTTATATACACATTCCACTTAAATTAGCGCTTTTTAATAAAATACTATTCATTTAAATTATTTGTCAAAAAAATTTATTAAAATTGAAAGTGTTAAATGGATTATGGAATATTAAAAAAATCTGATTCCATGCTAGCATGTGGGAATATATTATATCTGATAAGAGCTTTAGAATTTTTTCAGATTTCATATTAAAGTTTTAACATTGTATTTTAATATAATAAATTTATATCCATGTTTTAGTTTTTTTGATGTATAATTTCAGTACAAAACATTTCTGGATAATTAATTTCATATCATTCTATACTTCTTTTATAAGAGATATTTACGAAATTATTGTTCATACAGTCTATAAATGTTGTTATTTAAATTGCTTTCTATTAATAAAGTTGACTGTCTCTAATTTATGAAAGTTCACATTTGCAACATCCATTCTTTCAAATCAGAATCTTCAGATGTTCAATGCATTTTATTAAAAATATATCATTCAAAGAAAAAGTGGAAAATATTACATTTAAGAAAATTAATCAGTATTTTGAATTTTTTGATTTTATCCTGTTTTTAGCTTTTATTTAATTGGAATTCAGAATTAATACTATCTTCGTATTTCATAAAGTATTTATCTACGGAATACTAGCATTGTAGAGTATTGTAGTTTTTCTACAGAACTGAAGTAATTTTGTAGTTTTTCTAGAGTTAACTGCAAATTTTCTGTAGAGCAATTTTAACTGTAAAAACACTGCAGTTATTTTGCAGCTAATAAATTTCTCAGTAATTTATTTCGAAAACACTTTTAGCTATCGTCTACAAAATTACTGTAGTTTAAGTGAGGTCACTTTAAAATCATAAATTTAGAAAAAGCTGAAACTTTAAATCCGTGGTCATTCTGTAGTAAATTTGAAGTAATCTTTTTCTTTTTCTTCTTTTTGATTATATATTAATTTCTTACAATTAGGTAAAAATTCTAAACATATACATTGATAACGGAAATAGCGTACACTATCTATATTCACAATAGTTAAAATTCATAAAATACATATTTGATTTAATTGTAATTATTTATAATTCATAAGCGATACAATTTAATTAGTTTAAAATATGCCTAAATTTAGGTATTTAAATATTTCTGCATTTTAGCAATTTTATTAAAACTGACGTTTTTATTGATTTTTAATATTTATTTCTTTTTGACTTAAGAAAACTGTGTTTGAGCAAAAATTATGGTAAAAACAATATTAAAGTAAAGTCAAGTAGTTAATGTTAATCAGTTAATTTTTTTATTCGAATTCATACTAAACTAGGATTATTGCAGAACAAAAATTATACTTATTTTTTTCTAATCAAAACAAATATATAGTTTGGATTTTAAACAAATTTATATCAAAAGAGTTTGCAAAATTGAGTTTGAAAAAGGGTATTTAATACAAATTTTTTAGCTTCAAACGTCTTCTTCAGAAATTTATTAATTTCACTTAGTTTCAGAAGTTTTTCTTAAAAACATTTAGGCAATTTAAAAGAATATACCTTTTTTATTGCTTGAAAATAAAGATTTATAAATTAAACGAATAAATTTGCTCGAAAAAGAAATAGCTCATAGTATTTTCAATTTAACCTAAATGAGCATAATATTTATAAAACTGCTTACTTTAAAAATTCGTTTAGAGCTTCTTTTAAAAATTAAACTTAAAAGAAAAATGGCAAAACTTAGGGGAAAGAAAAAAAAACTCAAATCTGCAGTGGTTAGGAATTTTTCATAAAAAAAAAACTCTTAAGTAATAATTCATTTAATTGTTGTTTTACCGTATACAATCAAAACAATTGGATAACCATAAAATTCAGCTATTCAAACTGTCAACTATGAAAATTTTTTTTAACTGTGTTTCCACCTTATTTAATTTAACAAATAAAAACTTTATCCTCGCCAACAAGACCCAGCTCATGAAAGTAATTAGTTCTTTGTAGCCGTCTTGACACAGGACTGTAGTTGGACTGTAGTTGACACAGGACCGGTTAATCTCACGACAGGCGGGAAGCGAGTTCGAATCCCAGGATATGCAGTGTCGATATGCTCACAGCGAAAACTTTCACAAGTACTACTATACTATCTAATTCGAAATTTAAATTCAACAAAAGTCATGATAAAAATATTCCTATCAAAGGCTTTCTTTCAAAAGGAATTTTTTTAAGCAAAAACTATAGTATTTTGTATCGCTTATGATAGATGGCACCACTAAATACAAACATTTTGTATATTAACAGTAAAAATTTTGACTGTATTTTACAAACTGAAATACTGAAAATCGCTCAAACACGAGTTAAAATTACTCAAGTTTGAGTGAAGACGATCCACTCAGGTAATACTGAAAATCACTCACACTCGAGTGAAAATAACTCGAGTTGGAGTGAAATTTTTTTCACTCAAATTGAGTTATTTCCATATAACTCTTTCACTTGAGTGATTTTAACTTAAGATGAGAAGGCCGGTTTTATCTAGATGAAAGAGTTAAATAGCACTCAAGTTGAGTTATTTTCACTCGTTCATTTTAAGTGAGTAAATAAGCATTCTTACAGTTTATAAAACATAGAAAATGTTTTGTAAAAAACACAGATGTTTTGAAATTTAAAACTAACTATCGGAAGATGTCGTTGTTCAATAGCATGTTGAAAGTTTCATGTATTGTTAGACAGCTGCATGTTGTACATATATAAATGATTTAATGCATTACATTCCTTTGTCCAATTGCTTTTCGAAGAAAAATGAGTTATAAGGTTTTGCAAAATAAATAGCAGCACAAATTTAGTAAATATTATGATGAATTACTATTATAAGCATTACTACACATTGTAATTTAGAACTGTAACTTTAGATGATCAACATCAAATAAAATCTGATACATCCAAAATCTATAATGATGAAATGAAAAATTTGTCTGTGAGCCCACGCTTCTGTGTGTCTCTTTTATAAATCCAAATCCATTTGTGCTAGCGTCCTTAAATTTAGACAAACGGGGCAATTTTATCCCCAATTCTAAAAAATTCTATTACATTGTCCAGAAGGGACGTTTGAAAAATAACATTTTCTCATTGGTTTAGAACTAGCCATTTTTATAAATTAAACTATGGATGGTATTGATTCTTCAAGTATTTTAAAAATTACATCAGTGATGTTTGCTGTCTTATAGTTGTCATTAAATAAAAAAAATAAAAGATGATGGAAATAAAAAAATAAGTTCTGTACTCACAAGAAATGATCGAGACATAATACTTAGCCATTTAAGAGGACAGTAAAAATCTTCGCTCTATTATGTACAATTATTGACGTAATGGAGTTATTTAATTTCGGTAATAAGTACTAAATGAAATAAAGAAAAGCTATGTACTAAAAAGCAAAATTAATGGTTGAAAAGTACTTATTCATTTATGGGAACCATAACAAACAACCATTGGCTCAAATTATTCTTTATTAATTTTGATATTAGGTTCAAATAGAAAAATGACCCATTTACTTAATAGTAAACTCACAATTTTTCCTAAACGGAAAAATGGTAAAAATCAACAAACTATTTTTGATGCAATGCTGCTTAATCAATATCTACAATAGATCCCATATGAAATAAAAATTGAGCTATGTACTAAATAGCAAATTTAAAATCAATCATCAATTAATTATCAAATTAATTAATATTATCAAATTAAATAGCTAATATTAATCAAATTAAATAGCAAATTAATTCGTTTACACAAAAATATAAAAAAAAATCTAATTAGTTTCAGTAATAGTAATTACTGGTAATATGATAATTAGTGCTGTCTAAATATGTACCAAATATAATATTCTATGTACAAAGTATTGCACTAATGTATTTGGTAATTATTAAACTACAGCAATACTGTGTAGTTTAAATCTATATACTGTACAAAAAGGTTTTTTGTAGCCCCTCGAAAGGGATAAGAGCAGGAAAAAATTGCTTGATTGTGTTAGATTTTAATTATCACGAGTTTGCCTTGAGCAACAGCAACATGTCAAGTGATACTGAATACAGTATTTCTTTCTTTTGATAGAATAAACTACTAAACGCGTATTAATCTTATAACTTAAATCTGCAGTAAATGGGAAGAAATGTGAAGATTAAATGCATAAGAAATGTGAGTTTTTATAGCTGTATTAATTGTGTTGCTATTTGCATTTCAGGTTTGTGAATAATTACGTAGTATTGATAAATAACAAAATTCTTTTCAAACTGTACGATGAAAGAATATTCAGCTAGTCTATTAAATAAAGCAAAATGTTGATATGTATGTGCTTTATTAAAATCTGCATTTCAGAGCCAATCCACGCCAAATTTATTGTGTCTATGTTTAAAGACACGGTGGACCTAACTGCTAATTTTACAAATCCGTTTACTCACTTCATCATATAGAAACTATTTTCCAAAGAATTTAATGGATATTTTATAATATAGATTTACCAGAGTCGTGATGGCTCAGGGAATAGAGTGTTCGCCTTCCAATGAGGTAAACCAGGGTTCGATCCCGGCGATGGCTGGTCGATACGAATTCCGCATCCGGCTTGCATCGACTACGGTGCTGACGTGAAATATCCTCAATGGTAGACGGATCATGGGTTACAATGACTCAGGGAATATAGCGTCCGCCTTCTAATGGGGTAAACCATGTTCGAATCCCTGTAGATACGAATTCCGCATCCGGCTTGCACCGACCACCGTGCTGACGTAAAATATCCTCAGTGGTAGACGGATCATGGGCTAGAGTCCCCTCGCCATCAAGCTAACCGTGATTGTTATTGACGCCAGTAATGCTTAACTAAATATTGATGATCCATATAAATTGAAATGAAAAATAAATGTTCTGAACTAAAAATTTAAAATAAAAGGAAATATATCTTCATCTAGGAAAAAACCACTTTTCTTATTATTAATGCCAATTTTGATTGGCGTTTTTAAGTACTTAAATATAGTAATATTGGTAATAAGATATCTCTGTAGAAAATATGCAAATAGATTTTTATGCCCCACCGAAAGGGGTGTGTAGTGGAGAAAATTGTTGATAAAGGTAATTTTTAACTACCAAGAGTTGACTTCCCGCAACAGCATTACGCCAAATGATTACTTTTATTTTGAAGGGATGAACTTTTAACAACATGTTTTGCTTAAACTTATAACATAAAGCCACCGGGAAGATCAAGTAATAGGAAAAAAGAATTTGAATTGTTTTAGTTTAATTAAATGTGTCAGTATGTCTTTCAGTTTTATGCATTATTTTATAGCGTTGAATTATACTAATTGATTGATCATTTACTTTTTTTTCTTCGAACGAAGAACGTGTTTTCAGCTAGTAGTAAATAAAAGAAAATAAAATATCTCTGTCCTATGTAGGAAAATATAAACAATCTTATTTTCTTTCAGAAATAGCTGACGATTGTAATTTAATCCTTTTTCTATAATAAAATTCCTTTGTAACTTTTGAAAGAATCCGAAGCTTTTATTATCTTCAGCGTCATTTTGTCATTTTATTTGCGATAAAAAACATCCTAATTTTTGAAAACAAGATTTCATCTGACAAATCTTACGAGATCAATAGTGAGGTGAGACTGATACAGATTTCTCAGAAATAAACCAAGTGAAATCCTTTTACGATATTTCATTACAGATGTTTGTAATTTAATATTTTGAGAGGTTGGCGTGTTATAAGAGTATCACTATTAAAGTAATTTGACAAGAGATCTAAAGGGACAAGTATTTTCTGATCTCCAATACAGGTATAAAGTTAATATGAGTTTGTAGAAACTTGAATGGAGACGTGAGAAAATTTAAATTTAACTCTTTATGAAACGTGCTGCAACTTTGCAATATATTATAGTTAAAGTTATCGATATTTAGTTAGATTGAAACGAATTTCATCGGAATTTGCACATTTGAAAATGTAAATGTAATCTCTCACTCTATTAATATTCATTCTTTATCGAAATTCGATGTTATTTTGAAAGGAATCTACTCTATGAGTGTGAAGATCGTTTCATTATTTTCTTTCAGTAGAAAAATTAAATTGAGTGAAATATTTTTATTTGAGTTTTTTTTTCTCCGCGTTATTTCTTATTTTTAAAGTGATTAGGGAGCTAAAGGTTTACACAAATAATCAAGTTAGTCACTATATTTTTCATTTGGAAAATTTATGACGGTAGTCAAAAAATTAATAGTTTACTCTTTCTGTCATAGTGTTGCAAATCTACAACAAACACAAAAAACATATTTATTTTCTCAAGAGAGTTTTCAGAATGATTTCGGGGATTATTGCTATCCTGTAATATTTCTCTCAATACTTATTGTTCAGCTTTTTTTTTACTACGCGGCGATAATTAAATTTAAGTTTATTTAAGAATTTAAGTTCAATTGGTGGCTTTAACACGTTCAAGCCGGGAAAAGTGAAAATACTGGTACGGGAAAAGAGAAAATACTGGTAGAAGAACGATTTCAATATTAGATAATATTCGGGAGGAGTTAATCTATTCTCAACAATAACAATTCACTGTAAGGAAATTTATCACGGCGAAGAAGCAATTCAATATAAAAATTGCATCCGTTAAAAACAATTGGTAGTTATGGATTTTTATTATTCCTGGAAAAAAAACTAAAAACTGAAATTTATTTGTTACCAGTTTTTACTCCGGTGCGCCGCCAAGATGAGAAAATCTAGCGTGACCCACCGGTGGGTCAGCCCGGCGTGAACGTGTTTATGCAAAGTTTCAATAGGTGGCATATTTCTGTTTTAGGAATATCACTCATATTGAAATATTTGAAAATGAATTATGTGAATTGATAGAATTGAAAATTTTGAATGTTTGAATATTTATGCCATTTTTCACAATGTTGCAGGAATGCAACAATCATTGTGTTTTTTATTTTTCTCAATGTTCTAAAAATGTGAAAAATAAAAATAATTATTTCACTAAATTTTATTATGATTTTGTTATGATTTTATTATGATTCAATAAATTTCATTATTTTATTATGATTGGAAATATTAATACGTAAAGTTTTTAAATGATGCATTTTTATGCATTATCAATTTTACTTCAAATCGGACGTGAAGAGAGATAATGGGTTAAGACCTTACTGTAAATATCTAATCCATAATAGTAATGTGAAGAGTTTTTGTGACTTTCTGACCATGTGTGTGTCTGTTTTAACTCTAGAACTATTTGTTCTGTGGTTCTGAAATTTAGACGGTGGTTGCCATGGACAGTTTTAGCTCTCGACTCCAACATTCGTTCAAAATTTTCAATTATATCGTTCGAGACAGCCGTTTCCTCATTAGTTAAGCGTTAGTCATTGTTGTAAATATATATAAATATATAAATACTAGGAGGCTTCGCCCCCTGCTCGCTGGCTCTCACCAACCCCAGGAACTGCTTTCGCAGTTCATTTCGGATTACTTCGCAATCCAATGCTCGCTTTGCTCGCTCATTGGATACGTTCTTAACGTCTAGCTTTTGTATACTTTTTTGAACACTGAAGTTCCGAAAACTTTTCACTGTAGAAAATTCTAAACCTGTGCATTTCAATATTAATTTGAAATTGCAAACAGTTCACATATTTTTCTTAATCACACTATTCTAAATTTCAGCTGTTGAGAAAAGTAACTGTTGTAAGTTTTGTTTTAAAGTCTTTCCCACCAGAGGGCTAAAACCATGTGTTGTAAAGCAATATGAAACAGTACTGAACGCCGGATGTAAAGCATCGGCTTCGATGAAGATAATTTTGTGAGAATTTTTTTGATAATTCGGTGAGAATTCAACAGATTAGACATATGATGCTCACTACGTGCTCTTGCGCGCCGAAGCCTATCAATTAAAACGTATAAGCGTTTTATGTAATATAGATTAGCCATATGATGCTCACTACGTGATCTTGCGCGCCGAATCCTATCAATTAAAAATGAAAACTGTTGCCAACGCGAGAAAAGAAATATCATCGGTTTTATTGATACATACGTACGTATTAGCGTTTTATATAATATAGATTTTCCAATCTTATTCTAGGGCAAGTAAGAAGATGACTCGTTTTTTCATCAATGCGGGCCAAAAGGGCAACACATTTGATGAAACGATTTTAGCGCCATGCTTCGGCAGAAAGTTTAACTACTAGTTTGACTGATGAATTTATCGTTTTCTTTTATTATTTATAATTGAATTTATGAAATCTGTAATTGTAAAACTGCATTAATACTGTGCAGTTTTAATACAGATGCTGTGTAAAGAGGTTTCATTTCGGGGTCTCAAAAGGGATGATTAAAAAAGAAAAGCACATGATTGTGGTAAATTTTAACTATCATAAGCTGGCCTCGCGCAATGGGATCGGGCCAGAAGATACTAAATGCAATTAATCTTTCTTCTAATGGGATGGATTGCAAAAAACGTGTTTTTCTTAATTAAATAACTAACAGGAAGAGATATAATTCATAATAAGTAAATAAATAATTAAAATTTTTGTAGCTTTTTTAATTGTGTTGGTATATGCTTTTCAGTCTCGTTCATGATTTCGTAGAGTTGCTCAGTGCTGATTTTGTTAATTATTTTGTTTCTTTATTCACCCCGAATGAAGAACGAGTATTCAGTTAGTCCATAGTAATAAAATGAAAAGTTTGTCTGTCTGCGCGCTTTTCTTATAAATCCAGAGCTATTTGAAGTAGTATCCTAGAATTTGGGTTGGGGAGAGTGGGGTCAATTGTAACATTTTTTACTTAACTATTTTTAACTAACAAGAAATCCAATATATTATAAGTATTAATAGACAGACGAGTAAAGTAGATTGTCCTCTACTAGAAAAAAAATAAATTCCTTATTTTAAATCTTATTATATTAGTTATTAACAATTTTTTGACAGTTATTAACAATAGTTACAACTGTCCCCACTTACTGGGTCAATTGTAACAGTTCATAAATTCAATTAAAACATAGTTGATTATGCATATTATCATAGTTGCGATATATTTTTTTATTGATCAAAATAGTAGTGATATTTTAGGAGTGAAAATAATAATGAGCAGAGACCTAAAGGGTTAAACTTTTAACTTTAAAGGGTCAAAAATTTTAATTTATGCTGTGAAAGGTGACAAATTAAATAATGCACATGCAACATAATATAAATGATATAGGAAACTATTGGTGGTTCTTAAAGAGTTAAGTAATGGTTTGTAAACATAAGATTATTTATTTTCAGCTGTTACAATCGTCCCTTTACTTATTGTTACAATCGTCCCCAAGACGCCATTTCAGCTTCATTTGTTAAAAACAATGCTAGCTAATTAACAAAACTAACATTTTTTTCTTGAAATGTTAATTAAGGTGTCCACTTACATATTCGGTTAATAATTTTTATTTGTTTAAACACAATTACTTTGTTACAATATAATATTCTAATACCAAAAAAGTACTTACGTAGCGTGAAAATATCTTTTGTGGTGTAACTCTTTCAAAAGTACATAAAAATGGTTGCCAGCAGGGGTGTACATGCAGATTTATTAAATACACCTTGTGCGCCACCTAGGAACCAAATCTAGAACCCGACACTCGAAATTTTTGCTCTGTTACAATCGGACCGTGTTACAATTGACCCCACTCTTCCCTAGTGTTTGCAAGAAGTAATTAGCCCTAGTTCAATTCTTCAGAAATTGTTATTGGATAATCCGGGAGTGTGTGTTGGACTTTTCTCATTGATTTAAAAGTCACCATCGATTAAAATTAAACTGCAGGCAATTTTGTTTCTTTTTTACAAATATTTTTAAGATAACACTAGTGATGTTTGCTAGCTAATAATTATTATTCTTATTAAAAAATTAATCTTATTAAAAAGATTATTTCACGATCTTTAATATTTTATTAGTTATGGCAGATAAACTCAATGATCAACGTGAACGTTGTAGCTCAGGCGAACTTATTAGAAAAACAGTATACCTGAAACTTTTTACATGTTCATTTTGTATACAGTTATACATTTAAGACATGTTTCCAAAAAACTAAATAAATCAACGATAATTGAAATACAAATATGTGTGCTGAAAATCAAAAATAATGGAGAAATAGTATTAATTTGTGTAAGAGAAACCCAAAAAAAATCTCCATATTATTATTGACGCTAATGATACTTGATTAATTTTTGGATATATGCATTAATTGAAATTTAAAAATGCAATCTACATATTGAAAAGCTAAATTCATGAAGAAATGGCAGAAATTCATTCAGAAGCGCAAAAACTCGCCTTTGCTATTACTGACGCTAATGATGCTTAATTAGTTTAAGTCAAATAAACTAATTGAAATAATAAAATAAGCTAAGCACTTAATAGTGAAAAACAGAGAAATGGCTCTAATATCGTTAAGAAAAAAACAAATTATTGTTATGCCACTTTTGATTGCAAAGATGAAATTTAGCACACTGGAAGGGCCATTTTCAATCATAAACTTTTACTTTTTCTTATGATTTTCTATAGATTATTTAGAGGAAGAATTAAAGTTATTCGTTAGAAAAAATAATAGACAAAATAATCGGCAGCTAAGCTCACCCTTGGGGAGAGTTAGTGAATTCATTGAGCTTCTCCGTTAATCTACCGTTAATCTACAATTTAATCGACAATTTAGTTCTTCCGTTAATCGGCAATTTAGTAACTTATAGAGATCAGAGTTAATTTAGAAGTAAAAAAAAATATTTCTTATTTATAAATTCTTAAGGTGTCACACATTTCCCCCCTAAGTTTAAACGTTTTCTCTAAGCTTAAATATTTAATTCAAGTGATCGTTCATTTTGTTACGATAAATATTCTAAGGAAATATTCTTAGATAAAAATTTTATTAATTAAATACTTTTTAAACAAAATATTTTTTTTTAAAAAAGTGTTGTCTTTTCAGAAAAAAATAATAAAGGTGAATAAGAGGCCATCATGGGGGTGGGTAAGAAGAGAAAACGGTATTTGAAGCCTCATAAATTTATAAAACTACGTTTTCTAAAATGATGTAAAATTTTGCATACCTTATAGTTGAAAAGGTTTTCGACTGCTATTAAATAATTTTATATGAATAATAATTGTTATAATAATTATTATATTAATAATTATTGTTAGAAAATTAAATAATTATTATTAGAAACTATTTTTGCTTGAATTTGTTTTGAATAAGGGAATTCTATAATTGTGTGCTATTTGATTCGCTTAAGAAATTCTTAAGATTTAGAAAAATACATGCGAAAGGAAAATAACATAAAGGAGTTCAAAATTTCGACTGCTATCCTGCTTAAACTACTTGCACTGTATATTCCAAATTTCGGTTACCCACCTTATTTTGAGGGTCAATAATCTAACTCCAACAAGAAGATTTAGCTTCGAGAATTAAGTTTTGTGTCTGATTTTGTAATTTAAAAGATCATATGTACTATTTATATTAGCATATTTAGAGTTTGCCCTTCAAGCCATTAAGACTGAATTTTTGAACTAAAAATTCGAATCATTATAGCAAAAGTAATCCAGGGGTTTCCTTGCACTGTACATCAAAGTACTATTGCTTTAAATAACAATATTTCATAAACTTCCTAATTTTATTTTCAAATATGAAAACACTTGGTTATCTTTCCCCACTACTATCGTTTATCAAATTTTCTTAGTTACAATACTCTAAATTATAGCTTCTAAAACAGTTCTTTAATCTAGTTTTAAAAGTTTTTAGTCAACCTTTGCACAATATTTTACATTTTTTTGGATTGTAGTATGAGTAACGCTTTTTATAGGTGTGCTTAAAATCAGCACTTCATTTTAAAAGTTATAAAAATAATTTCCGTATTATTTTAATATCTAATAAGTAAATAGTGAAAACAGGTTTGTAAAGCGACGCACATATGTAAAAATAGTTAAAGAATTGATATTCGTAATGTATATTTTTGCATTATAATGTATAATAGATATAAGCTAATGGAACAAATTATTAATTTTAAACTCCTGAACTCAATGTTAAAACAAAGCATTTATAATTTACAAAACATTTATAATTTGAAATAGATACAAAAATTTTGAAGCACAGACTAAGAATAAAGTTTTACGGATTTAATTTTTTTCTGTTTTTCTTAACGAATAATTTTACATAGCAGAGAGCAGCGCATGACAATTTGCGAGACGAAATGCTTAATCACTAAAACCTTAGCCTGAAGTTGGAGTTTTATAAAAGCATGATCAACAAAGATCATTTTTGAGGTAACAAATTAAACAATAGACGAAATAAAATAAAGTCGTGAATTAACTGGTTACAAAATGCTTATTTTCGAAAAAATAAAATTTTTATTGGTTTTGCGTTGTGCATATATCTTGCTCTATTGTCATACTGATTTAAAAAATATTTTTGTGTATTTCAATACAGTCTACATAAACTAGAACAAAGTATGAACATTTATAAGGACGGAATCTTAATTATAGAAATTTAAACTTGGAGTATATTCATAAATTAAATGAAAACAGGGAACAGTGAAATAAATGGTGCAGAAAATCTCACCCATTCTTGTAACTGATACAGGTAATTAGGTGGTAAAAGCTACTTAAGAGATACGAGGAATATGTTACTTAGTTACCAGAGGTTACGTCAAATGTTGACATTTCGTGATATTAGAAACGATATTAACATTGACTATTAGAATTTTGTTAAATATTTTTTGCAAATACTTGATAAAAATTTTGAGCTTTATTAATTCTAATTAAACTTTAATTTAAAAATATAATGTCATAATAAATATAAATTTATGTGTAATGTTATAAATATAATGTTATAATAATATAAATTTAAAATATAACTTTAATTAAAAAGTATAAATTTATAATGCTAGTTAACTATAAAAGAAAGAAAACTGTGATTGCATTATTGCAATCAGAGGTTTTCTATTGGTATTTTTTACAGGTTTTTTAATTTTATTTTTAGAGAAACGTGGTAGCTTAATTAACTTTTATAAACCTAACATTTTAAGTCATGGGTTATAAAAACTGCATCAAATTATGTTTGGTTATGTATGCTGAATTTGTTTTCAATTCAGTATAAGCATTTTAAGACTTTTATATATATATATATATATATATATATATATATATATATATATATATATATATATATATATATATATATATATATATATATATATATATATATATATATACAGAGAGAGAGAGAGAGATTGGAACCATATTTCTCAGATTGCGGCTACGCCTTATATTTTAGGGTCAAAAAACCAAATCCATCGAAAAAAGGTATGTTTATTCAGAGAAAGTGAGTGTTTTTTTACTGTTTTCGTAACTTAAATTATGTGCACTTTTTAATTTACATATTTGAGGTCACCTCTTCAAACCACAAAATTAAGTCGTAGAACGTGAAAATCCGATCATTAAATCAACAGTTACTCAGGGTGGTCCGTTTTTGTTTGTTCAGCAATGTTCATCAACGAAATGTTTTAATGACTGTCTGCATGCGTTATCGAATAAAATGTTTAGTTGTTGTGGTACGAAACGTTATCGTAAGCTGCTTTTTTTTGTGTCTATTTAAGTCGTTGTTCAGTACTGTGGACTAATGAATCATATTGGTGCTCTTTCATTCTTTTAACAATGGATTGTGCTATGAATAGTGATTGTAGCAAAGGTTATTCTCACATATAAATTTTTACTTGTCATTCATCTTTTTAAAAAAAATGCAGCTTCCAGTGAATTGTAAAACATGTATTATTTTGCTTTGACAATTGTTTAGTAATTTAGTAAAAATGCGTAATTCCAGTTGAGTTTATTCTAATTAATTTTTAAATACCTATTTTTAATTTTAAAAAGTCGTCAAATTTAGAGAAACTCAGTTTATCAATTAACTATTTATTATAAAAATTATAATCATTAATTACAGTTTTTATTAGCCACTCTTACTATTAAAAATTTTAACTTAATTGCCAAGCCATTAGAAAATGATGCAAACAGGATGCTGTCTTGAAGGTTTGCTTTAGAATTATGTCGTATTTTATTATTTAGCATTTAGAGTATAGTCAAATAAAATCCGGACGATAAATTACCCAAAATAAGAACCACTTGATTAATGGTTAATGAAACATGCATTTACGTTCTGTGTTAGTAAACTCTTTTAAATATGTCTTCTTACATTCTAAGGACAATACAAATGCTGTAAATCTTTTTATTTTCTAAAAAACATGCAAAGCAATATAAATTACTTTATGCTATAATTTTATGATAATTCTATGAATGAATTTAGTTTTAAGTTCTGTGAATTAAATCTAGATCTCGCTGAAGAAATATATCCATGTTCAATGCATTATGTTTTTTTATAAGATCGAACTATTTCTTTCTCAATTTTCAAAATAGTTTTGCGAATAGGTCTTTAACTTGATGCCAAAACATGTATCCCTTTCATAAATAACGAACAAATGTCCCGAAAGAGTTAAAGTTTACACATAATTTATTTCGCGTAATACAGTCATAGTTAAACATTTGACATTCATTTTAAATGCATGTTTGCCGGACAGAAATTTATGGTGCAAATCAGTAGTACAGCTATATGTCCTTTGTCAACCTATTTTGCTTTCCTGAATTTACCATCGAATTATTTGTGGTAATTGAGCTTATTTTTGAGCTACAATGAATACTTTTATTACAAGTGATCAAGTTCATTAAGATAAAGTTTAAAACTGTTCCGTAGTTTTCCTGATTTAAAACACTTAGCCTTTAATAATTAAAACATTATGTATGAGATTGTTTTATTACATACTCTAAAGTCTAAAGATATAACTCCAGTACGGTCTGCAACAGAAAGTATCTCACTATCCACAAACAAGGAGAAGAAACAGATTGCATTTTTTTCATCTTCTTAGCATTCTAAATTAGTGTTAAAATGGATTTAAATTCATAATTATAAATTTTTCAGCGATAAATTAAATAATACTAGTGGACTGCGCCCCCTGCTCGCTAACGCTCGCCAACTCCCAAAAATTGCTACGCAATCTTATATGGTTTGTTTCGCTCGCTACTAACTTAGGCACATTGCAACTGCACAAAATTCTAAGAATTCAAAACAATCATTCAAATCCATATAAAAACTTCTTTTTAAAAAAAAATTACATCTTTTTAGTAAATACTAAGTCATTAAAATAAATTTGAATTTAAATAAATGACATGTAATTCGTTAAACCTATTAGAAATGTGCTATAGTATAATTCATGATATAAATCAAAAATCGTCAAATAAATTCGTAATATATAAATTCGTGAAAAAAAGCGCTTTCGACAAAATACTAAAATGGAGATCTATCAACAAAGACTACTCACTTCTTCCTAGTTTAATAGTATAAGATTGCCGCAGCTGATACTCTCTGATTATTTCCGTTTCCGTTTTTAAAAGCACTATATGCTGAGCCACCTCAGCTAGATTTGGCATGTGACATTTTTAGCGGCAATCATGGGTCGATTCGCCATGTATGAGAAATAGTAGCGTAAACAAAACAAAGCAAACGTTGCCACCGGCGGAAAAGAAATACAGCCAAAATTGTGGAGCCACGTAAGAGAATTATATACATTAGATAGTACCCAAGGGTCTTCGTTCTAATTGGTGGTGATGCGTTCATAGAATTAAACATAAAGTTTTTTTACTTTCTGGTATGTCCACTTTATAGTTATTAAGATTTAATCAGGACTCTCATGTCCATAAATTAAGGATAATCCAGAATCATAAGGGCTCTCTAAAGTAAAAATTTCAAATGCAGAATTATCCGACACATCTTCAAGAATAATATGTAAATAAGAGAAAGCCACCGTATACGTCACAATGACGTCAGCGTAAGAGAGGGTTATGCAAACAGAGGTGATAAAAAAGTAAAATTGTCCACAAGCGTTTCATAGGCCTCCTAGTGCCGTAACAATTTTGTTTCCAAATTTTCTTGATGGAGTCCGGCATTATCCTTAATTTATAGACATGAGCGTACATTAGGAAATTAATAAAATTCAGTATATTTATAAAATAATATTAATTGTTATAAATAAGTATATTTCTAACAATAAGTACATTTAACCTCAAACATCTAACACTTTTGCGCGAATTTCATGTTTAATTAATAACATGGCCTTTCCACCTGCTATTAATTCACTCAATCTTTATTTTTTCTTCTACTGATGAGAAAACTGTTGTTTGCAATGTTTTTTGAAGAAAGTTTGTACTCATAACGTACTGATGTTGCACTCATAATTTAAGCTCTAAAAAGGTTCATGAAAGAATTTTAGTTTAAGCATGCAAAAAAGATAAAATATATAATAACGAAAAATTTTTTAGAGCAATTTTCTTAGTATATTTACTAACACATTTTGTTTTCTAATAAAACTATTAGTTTTTAAGTATCTAGGAGTTTTAATACGTAAACAAAATTTGTACAAACTTTAAATACTTCATATGGTTAAAGGATAATTTTAAACTTATTTCTTCTCAATTAGAAATTTCAAACTCATATTTAAGACTATAATTTGTGTCATCCGCTAGACATGAATTGTACATTTATTGAGTAAATCTAATATTTTCTGTAAAATGCTATAAGACTGATTATATAGTTAAGTTCATATAAGTTAAATAAAATAAGCATATGACTCTACCGTTTGAGTTCTATGCTGCTTATTAAGCTATGTAGAAATTTTGAATTAAGTGGCAAAGGAAATGGCTTTGGCTGCTCTCTGAAGCATTTAGAATTTATTTTAAGGCAATTCATTCATCTCAATCCTTTATTTCAATTAGAATAATTAATTTACCAATCCCATATCTAAAATTTCTGAACATAATTCAATTTGTTTCAGTTACCTTTAGCTGAATTTATAGTTTAAATTAATAAATTTTAGTGATTAATATTTAAAAGGAAATAATAGGATAATTATCTCTAATTCTTTATAATGAAAAATTGGCTGAACAATTACTGTTTAAACAGTTTTGAAGAAGGTAAATTTTTAGCTCTACTATTCATTTCTTAACGCATTTTATGCTTTTATTAAAAATAAATTATGTAATTTATTAATTTGTTTAATTTTGATAATGATGCTTTTGTAGTCATCAATAGTTTAATTTTTTGGAAAATTTTATTTATTTTATGTTTTTAATTCTAATATATCTATTTTAATATATTTTTACAATATCTTATTTTATATTCTAATCTAATTTTTGTTTCAAATATGGGAATCTTAAGAATAGTTTTTTTATTGTTAAAATACGTTTTTACACCTGATTTATATATATATATATATATATATATATATATATATATATATATATATATATATATATATATATATATATATATATATATATATATATATATATATATATATATATATATATATATATATATATATATATATATATATATATATATATATATATATATATATATAGTCAAACCTCGATATCTCGAACATGAAGGGAGAGGAGAAAAAATTCGAATTATCGAAAATCGCATGTTATCGATGGTAGAAAAAAGAAAAATGCATACCTTATTTACTATTCCATATTTATTCTGAAAACACTTTTTACACTTTCATATTAAAAAAGATTCAATTGTTGTTTGCTTTAGAGATGTGTAAGGAAGTTTGTCTGTAACACTTTCTAAGTGGACTATAGCTTTAAATGTCTCCTCTGACATATTTGGCTGTCTCTCAATAAATCTTCTTACAGTGTCTACTGCAGAAAGTGCTTTTTTGTTAGTAACATTGGGTGGTAAATCTTCGATTTCCTTATCCTCTTCTTCTGATAATTCACAAGAAGCTTTGGTTTGAGCGATGATATCATTGTCATCCCACTGACCACACACTGTTACTGCATCATCCACGCTTACAAAGTCATGAAATTCCATGTCATCAAGTTTCATGAGTCCGGTCAATCTGTCCCAATCATTTTCGGTGTAGTTTTCAGCAGAATTAACGATATTGATTGTTTGACTACTTTCGTGATCTTTAATGAATCCAGCCTTCTTCAAGCCATTCATTATCGTAGAGAAAGACGCATCATTCCATGCCACTGACGTCTTTATGTCCTTTTTTTAAAAAAAGTTCATCATTATAAAACTTGGTTTTCTATTCTTAAATTTTTTTATTTTTTGGAATAGTTTTTTAGTTTCAGAAGAAAAATCTACACTATTTATGGAGAAAAAAAAACTCAAGTTATCGAGGGATTAGAAAAAAAATTTCTGAAAGCAAATTTTTTTAACATTGATTGTATAGGAAATTTGAAGGGAATTTTTTTTTTCTTCGAGATATCGGAAATTTCGTGGAATCGAGGTTCGAGTTAGCGAGGTTCGACTGTATATATATATCTATATACTTGGCGCAATAGTGGACCCTGGTTCTCTCCATATAACAGTATAACAGTACAGTATATAAAGTATAACAGTACACGTGCAATGCGCTAAAAACACGGATCACCCTGTATAACTTGTGATCTAATGATCAGATTTTCACTTAAGACTCAATCTTAATGACTCAAGAGGGTGACTTCAAATGTACTGAATTAATAAGTGCAGAAGATATTTTAAGTTACTAAATCAGACAAAAAAACGTACTTTCTCTGAATAAACATACCATTTTTTTCGATGAATTCGGATTTCTGACCCCCAAAATATAGGGAGTAGCCGCAATCTGGGGAATATGATCCCCATAGTTTGGTCAGGAGAGTGATCCAAAGTTTGGATCCCTTAATGTTAATTTTCCTTTTTGAGTAATTCACGCTATAAATTTTAAAGCGAATTGAATTTTTTTTGTTCAGAATTATAAAATTTGTTTATGCAAAGATAATTCCATGCAAAAAATTTATTTTAGTAGATATTTTTTACTTTTTATTATTTTATGAAATGATAGATGAAAAAATTTAGAATTTTAAGGAATAAAATTTTTTGCATCATTTTAAAGAATGAATTTTTATGAATACAAAATAAAGAATGAATACAAAACTTGAGTAAAATCGGTCGAATAGTTTCCGAGAACTCGAATTTTAAGTATCTGACTTTTCAGAGTGATTTTTTTTTCTGCTCACTGTACATTGAGTGTTAGTGATCAAGGAAGTAGGACTCAACTGTGATCCATGTTCCGACTTCTATGATCTCTGCACCATCCCAAACAAACATTTCTGATGCGGAAATCAATAGGGCGCGACAGCAGATCTTCTTGTAAACGGCCCTCTCTCATAAAGACATCTGGAAACAGTAAGCCTTTAAACTCGGCGTTCGCATAGAGATCAAGAAAAAGCTGAATTTCTATTACACCTCAACTGTAGTTGCCAAATACCAATCTTTGTCGGCCCTTGATGGTCTTGACCGTTCCTTCAAACAACAGATTCGGAATCCTAAAAATTGTTTCCATAAACTGCACACGACGCTAGGCGATGAAATGAATTCTTTGCAAATCTGGATTTGAAGTTGAACTGCTTTTAGCCTCCCCAAAAATGCCCACCTCATTCCATCATCTAAACTCGATCATTTCATCATTGGATCATTTTTGTTGTCTGGAATTAAATTAAAATAATCGGTTGATATTGCTGATGAAAATAAAAACACTAATAAATCTGGTAAGGATGTTAGAGCGAATGAAATGCAGATTTTGCCATGGCTTATAAAGTTTATTTTTCTGCTAGCTCCACCCACACAAGCATATATACGATTACATGTTCGATACTCAAGTTTTACATCTTTATTTCGAAGTAGTTCTTTAACATTTCAGTCAGTTGATTTCAGGAAATTCGACAAAATATCCAAATTATCCTAATTTTGAACACAAGTGTAGACATAAATGTTTTTTTAACTGATAATAATCGTTTTTGAAAATTATGAGAAAATTATAAATTAATAGATATTGCTTGAAAATTATATGAGTTTCTAAAATCGTTTTCTTTAAAAAGCAGCGTGTTTTTACACCTTTTTTTAAAACACATTCTTAAATTTCTTAGAAGCAATGCATTTTTATCAGTTTTAAATTTAAATGAATTATTTTTATTTTTATTATTTTATTTTTTTGCTTTATTATTATAGGCATTTTTCTTTAATATTTGAAAAATTTCCCTGATTGTAAAATAAATGATTGAAAATTATATGAGTTTCTGAAATAGTTTTCCTTAATAAGCAGCGTGTTTTTACATCTTTTTTTAAAACACATTTTTAAATTGCTTAAAAGCACTTAATTTTTATCAGTTTTAAATTTAAATGCATTTTTCTTATTTTCATTATTTTATTTCTTTGCTTTATTATTATTGGCATTTTTCTTTAATATTTGAAAAATGTCCGTGATTGCAAAATAAATCTAACGCATCATACTGAAAAGTCATTATTTTTACATTCTGATTCACTCTGATGTCCAGTATCTTATATAACTAGCTACTACCTACTTCCATAGAAAATTTTGTTAAAATGATTTAAATCGCATTTCGGAAAATTTACATGCGTGTTAGGAAATTCGTTTGCTCTTTCTAACTGGATAATTAATAATCTTCTATTTTGTTGAGTCAACCTCTTACAAAATTTTCTTAGATAGAATATTTACAGAACAATGCACACAGGCTGAAGTTTATCTCAAGAGTCTTGCCATCTCCACCGACGCGCTCTATTTTCAAACTTCGTGTCAACCTTTTCAAAGCCATTCAGGTGGTTATCATCTTCCTCAGTGCATTGCCTTCCTTGCCAAATCGCCCAACAAAAAGAATTCATTACGAAGAATTCTCACGGTTGAAATCTTTTCTCCATATTCAAGAATATTTCTGTCTTTGACAACAAGTGGAAGCCATTATTTGCATATTCAGTTATCTCCTGGGCATGATCTTGATATTTCTGAAATAAGATTTCAATAGATCTGTGCATCGAATGAAAAATTGTAGGAAAAAAAGAGATTAGAATTGCGAGGCAAATTTGTGCCGTTTTATCAATTTTACCGAATGGAGAAATCTTAAATTGCAAAAGCTGCATTTTTTGTTTAACATTTTTTAATATTTTGTATGGTCTTGTAGATGAAAAAAATAACTATGGAATATGTACAGTGTGATAAAAAAAGTTATCACCTGAATGACTTTTGTTCTAATTACCTAATAATCAGATTTTTATATAATAAGTGACGATTTTAATGCTTTTAGGGGGTACCTTCAGATATGCTAATTAATTAGTGCCAATTATTTACTAAGTTGTGAAATGAGACACAAAAAGGCACTTCTAAAAATACTACATATTTTTTACACATTTAGTTTTCTGGCTCTTAAGATAAGGAAGGTAGCAGTAATCTGGAAATTATGGTCCTAATAGTTTAGTCAAGAAAGTAGACGAGAGTTTGATCCGCATTGTGATGATAATTTCCCTTTTACGTTTTTGGTAATATCTCTAAAACTGAATGCACAAAAAAATGCACTCACTTATGAAACTTGTTTTCCCAAAGATAAATTCATGTAATTATTAAAGATAGTTATAATAATTACATATTATTTTTTATTATTTAATTAAATAGTGACCGAAAAACTTTTTTATACTATGTTAATATTTTTATTTTTCAATTGAGAAATCTGGAGTTCCAATTAATTTTATAAAGTAGAAGCCGAAATAAAATTAATTAACTATTTTAAAAGATAATTTGATGACATTGCAGAAATATTTAAATGGGCGATTAATATTTAAATGTCGTTAACTTACAAGGACTTTAACTTACGCGAGCGTGGCGTAAAATTTCATTCTTATTTTTTACTTGGTTGTCGATTTTTATTCTTTTTTTATTTGAAAAATACGATGTTTTTTTCCCTACTAATTATTTTTAAAAGAGATTTGAATAAAATATATTATTTAATGAATTTCAAGTTTTAAAAAAGCCAATTATTTTAAGAATGTGGTTACACATCTGCTTTTTAAATTTTATGTTTTAGTTGATTCATTCGATAATTGCTTCAATTTCAATTATATTATGCATGCATTTGAAATAATATATTTATGAATTTATATAATATATATTTTAATAATTAAGCGACAAAAATGAAGATGTAAGTTTTTTAGAAGGTATTTTTTTATTTCTTTGAATTTTTATCTTTTGTAACATCAATGATCATTATCCAGAATTGTGCTTTAATGTGTATTAAAATATCTTAGTATTTTATATATTGTCCTAAACTTCTTTATCTTAAAATTAATTTTTAATTACTTGCAGCGCGTGTTGCGCAGAACTATTTAACAAATTTAATTATATTTTCTAAAACTCTTATACTTTATGTTACCACATAGATTATTTTTTCGATTTATATACTAACCTATTTTTTCCCCTTTTTATTAGTGCTTTAATTTAGGTTTTCTTTAAATGAACCATTCTTTTTTAAATGATTTTCAACTTTTTGATAATTTGTATTAGAAATATAGCCATTTGGCTGTGAATTAAGCCTTAAAAAATTAAAAACATTTTGCTATTTTAAAATTACTCCTTGAAAAACGGCTGACTGATGATATTTATCAAGCACAAAATTTTTATTGAAAGATAAAGAAAAAAAAATCTTGTTTTTTAATTGTTTCTTATTTGTTTGAGTTATGAAAATTAAATGCATATTAATATAACACCAAATCACTACAATAATTTGCTTTCGTTTCTAAATGAACAAAAAATTCTTAAACTACAATTTTTTTTGACGACACTGAATTTACGAAAACTAACCTTTTCAAAAGACATAATGTTGAAAAAAATTTCCTAAAAAATTTTTAAAATTATTTCTTAACATTAGCACAATTCATAAGATGTTTTTGTAGCATAATTTCGTTTAGGATGAATTCTTAGATTTCATTTACAGAAAATATTAAAAATAGAAAACTGTAAAAAACTTCCAAAGCCGTGATACTTTTGGAATCATGTGCTCAAAAGATGTTTCTTTCACTAACTTAAGTTCTTTTTGTTCGAAAATAAGAAATAAGGATATCTTTGAATTACAAGTTATTTTATAGCTGTCATTAATATGTACGACTAACAGTCTTAGCATACTTGTTTTGGAGAAATAATGTGTACATTTTTTTTTTAATATTTCATCATAAGGAGACAGGAATGTAAACGCTCCATTGAACCTCCTGAATTTAGTTAATTATAGAATTGAAACCTAAAACGAGCTATTTTGCTTGAAAGCTAAAACAAGAAACAGTTTAACTCTAGTTTGTTTAAACTTATCCGGTCTCAAGGACGAGGAAAAGTGATGAAAAGCCTCGTTTAACAGTCTCGTCAAAATCGTTTAACAGTCTCGTTTCAGAGGACATTTTTAGTCTATTTTTTGTCTAAACGTACAAATTTAAAAACGTTTTATGTAACAGAGGGTCTTGTTAATCTTACTGAAAACATTTTAAGGAGTTGCAACTCATATTCAGAATTAAAATTTCAGAGAAATACCCGCACGGAAATGGAACCCCTGGCACATAATTTTCGAGGCTCCCTGTTATATATAAGGTTTTTAAACTTGTACATTTCGACAAAAAATAAACTGAAAGAGTCATAAAAAAAAAAAAAAAACTGAAGCTCGGAGAATGAAACCGATAGTAAATTTAAAATCACCGATACGAGAGTATCTAAAATCTGTTAAAAATAATTATACAAGAAAGAAAAAAATCTTTCATAGTGCAATTTATTAATCGGTTCAAATTTTATTTTCAAAGAAGTTTAAAAAGGAAAGATTAATCAGGAATCATCTAAAAATGTCAGTTGCCCATGAACATCGATCTGTTTTTATATCTACTATTAATAAGCTTTGCTCACAAACACGAAATATAAATGAAAGACGCTTCAGTATTTATTTCATTTATGAGCCTTTCATCATGTTTGCAGCATCGCAACGGAGATACACTAGCTGTCCCTGATGTAGTTTTCTGCTCTACGGATTTATGACCCAATTTTTCGAAATTTTGTCCATCTCCAATATTTTGAGGGTCAGGAATCCAAATATGCAAAGGAAAAATATGTTTATTCGAAGAAAGTTCTTGTGTCTGACTTAATAACTTAATAGCTTTGCTTATAGCTTTGCTTAATAACTTAATAAATTAACTTTGCTTAGTAAATTAATAACTTTGAATCGCTTTCCTGAAGAAACTATGGAGACAATATTTCCAAATTGTGGCTCCCCCGTATGTTTTGGGGATCAGTAATCCTAATCCATCGAAAAAAATGGTACGTTTATTCAGAGAAAATACATGTTTGAGTCTGATTCCGTAATTTAAAATATCGTCTGCACTAATTAATCAGCATATTTGAGGTCACATTCTGGAACTATTAAGAATGACATTTAGTTCATTAAAATCCGATCAATGGAACGAAAGTTACTCGGGGTGAGGGTAGTATTTTTTTTAGGTCACAGTAAACTGTTAAAACTTCCGAATCAAATTACGGTATAAAGTATGGGGACACTTTGGGTGCATTATCCGTAAAATATATTTTACCATGAAATTCATTTTTACCGTGAAATATTATACCGACATTTTTACAGTATTTAATGAGAATGTTTCAAGGATTACGGGAATTATTACTGTAAAAAGTTTGGTTTATGAGATTTTCTGTTCCATAACATGTTCCGGTAAAAATGGATTTTAAGGTGAAAAGATTGATTATTGGTATTTTTTACCGTAATTTGATCCGTAATTTTACATAGTGTACATATGTTGTAACTCAACGAAGATCTGAAAAATTTGATCTGAATTTCATTAACATAAGTTATTAAAGTTATGCTGATTTGTTCCTCATTTGAAAAATGTTATTATTAGATACGATCACTGTAAAATAATTCTCTTTTAAATAACGGATCTAATATAAGGTAATAACTTTACAAATTTTGGAGTATCAACATTGACAAATATAGGGTATATTAAATCTCTGGTTGATACAACGAGAAAAAAAAATGGTTTATGTTCATAATTTTTGTTTTATAATAAATTACCACAGCAATGCACTTCATATTTGAACCATATTGAAAATATTTTTGAAATAAAAATTATCATTTTTTAACAATGACTTTATTTAGGTAATTTCATACGCAAGGTGTACGCCATTATTGCCGTCATTGCAACATTGGCATCTATAGCACAGGAGTTGTGAGCCTCGAATAAATTTTTACGCACTTATACTATAGTTTTTCAATGGTTATTTGAATAATACTACAAACTACAAGGGGTGATCAAATGAAAAGGTACGAAACAACGTAAAAACGTAACAGTTAAATATTTGCTTATTCCGCCATGGGAGAACGTAGCGAGACATCTCGGGATGCGATTGGAGTCTCTGACTGGGATCAGAACATGCGCTGGTGCCCGCATGAGCAGGAGAGAGCAGAGGCTCTTATCAAAAGCGGCGTCCAAATGATGCGGCAGTCCGTATGAGGACTGGATGGCGTTCGCGTTGCAAAATTCGACGATTGAGGAACAGCGAGGTGTTATCCGATTTTCTCGAGCACAGACAAACCATTAACTCCGATGTGTACTGTGAGACACTCTGACGCCTACGCAGGTCCATCAAGAACAAAAGACCGGGGCTGCTCACGGAGGGTGTGTTTCTGCTCCATGATAAAGCGCGTCCACATGTCTCCAGACTCACACACATGGAACTGGCCAAGTTCAAGTGGGAGACGTTGGACCATCTGCCCTACAATCCGGACTAGTCGCCCTGCGATTTCCATGTGTTTGGTCCACCTGAAAGGGAAGCTCTTCAACTCGGACGACATACTCAAGGACGCTGTGAAGGACTGGGTCTCGTCAAGACCACAGGAATTCTGGGAACAAGGAATCCTGCGGCTTGTTCATCAGTGGGATCGCTGTGCACAGGCCTATGGTGTATATTTTGAATAAAGTCTACATTTGTACCCACCGTGTCGTTTCGTACCTTTTCATTTGATCACCCCTTATATGTTATCAACAACAGAGGAACACTGTATGGTTTAAACAAATTCGTTCCATAGCAACCATGAGTAGAAACCGTTAGGGAAGGGATAAACATTGTATCAAATCCGTCTAAGTTGTCAAACAATGGAAACGAATTTTATTTAATTTCTACAAAATTACAAAATTTTACTCAAACACCATACTTTATAAATATCTTAAATCCTATCATTTTTAAAGAGATCACTTTGTTTTTGTGAATATTTTATTCTCACTATGTAGCTCAATTGTTTCCCTTTATATACCTTTTATACATTTACGTTTTCTGAAAATGATTTTGACTTTCTTAAATAGTAATATAGCATTGAATAATTATGTAAAATATAACACGAAAACATATAGATTCTTTCTTCCATCCTTATATTTATCAGCTAAATTGAGCTCAATTTAGAAGAAATTGAGCATTTTCTCAATAACTAAATTGAACTTTTTTACTTCCACTCTAATATTCATACTTTATTTGATCTCAAACTCGCAATTAAGCAAAAAGCTGTTTGACCTGTAAATACTTCTTCTTTTTTCTTTATTTGGCATATTTGTTTGTTTATTTGTCAGTAATGCATTTTGAATTATTCGTTGTTTATTATGTCTACTTACTATTATCGTTTTTCCTGCATGTGTGACTTGGGTTAATCTCTTTGCAGTCATTTTGTTTAGTTAAAGAAATCTAGTTACTGTTCTTAATATCAAGTATTCATACATTTTCACACTTGGATACGCATATTTCTTCGTTATTTTCAAACATTTGCTTGGACAATAAAATAAACGATTTTAATTTCTTCGACGAAAAATACGTTTATCTAAGCACGTTTAAGACATAAATATGGTGAGTTATCTTAATAACACGTACCAAACACCGTCATTTACGCTTTTGCTCAATTTTCACGAAACTTGGCAACACTGCATGGTTGAGATTTCCCAACTGAATACAAAATAAAGTATATTAGTCAGTTTTATCACTTGAAGAACCCTAGCTATAAATTCTATGAATCACTTTAATGTTTTATAAATATATTGTTTTGTATTTTTCACAGTTGGAATTTTTATTCTAAAATTCTGGTAAAATAACCAAAAGCAGTCTGTTTATCCAACTAACAGCAAAGTTTACGGCATTTTTTTTATCCTTGCTACTAGTATGGTTTGTGGGGATAGTGGTTATCGACCATGTCAACTGTCATCTATGAAAAGGTACTCCGACATAGAGTCGAGTTAACATGTCTTATATACTAGTGAATTGTAGTTGTAATTTTGTAGTGGTATATACGTGTCGTGACTATTTTAGGGATAATTTAAATATATCCAATAGATAAAATTTATATTAAACAAAACCCAAGTTCGGTCAGATTAGGATTGAAGCAATGTGTCTAAGAAACTAGAGAAGACAATCAATAACCATTAAATTAAGAAAAATACAATTTTATTTAATAAGATATTAGCTATTATTAATAACACGAATATAGTATATTTACCAGGTGGTATTAAAAATGAGGTGAGGCAATGAGGAGGAGGCCTAGAAAATTGACAAGAGAAAAACAATATTTAAAACATATTCTCACCATCTTCTGCGGGGGGGGGGTTTGCTGTCTTCCTTCTCGCCTTTTTGGTCAACAGTTCGTTCTCGCCTTCCATTCGTCTTCGCTCTTTTTTTCTCTTCCTCGTCCTCAGGAAACCTCGGTCCCCTTTCCATTGGTTGGGGTCCTTCTCCAACGAGGGTGCTAGCTAGATCCCCACCCGCAGATTATTGGCTAAGAAACCTAAAAGAAATCAAGACCGACAGGGTCCCGACTACCTGGCGACTGCTCAGGCCTCCCTCCTTTACAATAAATCTTCTTTTAATTGCCTATGTCACTACTACATCTCACCCCTTCCTTAACAAAAAACAAAAAAAAATGTATACATAGATAATTATACTTGCTGAACAGCAATTATACTTGCAATTATACTCAATCAGCATAGAAAGGAAGGAAAAAAAATTTAACATTAAAAACATTAATCTTAAAAATTAAACACATCAACACAACTATTATCACATATAAGTTAATCTCAATCGTCTGAAAAAAAGTTAGATATCAAAGATGGAATAGCACAATCACTGTCTATCTATGATCGATAAGAGTCACTTCCCATTGACATCGTCGCTATATACACAAAGAATTGTCAAAAATAATTATTAGTTCAGTGAGATGTTCACTTTTTGTTGAATGAGTCCCTCTTTACGCTTCTCGAACCCCTTCGCGTTTTCGGTATCTTTTTCTTCTTACACACCTGCTGTACACAAAGGGTTAGACTTTCCTTCTGTCAGCCTGCACTTGATGACTCTATCCCCACCTTTCTGGACGTTCATTGTTTCGGGCGCCGCTCACTACAGGTGCTCCATATCATCACGGAAAGTCCTATGCAGATGGCTTTCTACTCCTTTCATTCATACGTTATGACTTTCCGTCATCTGAGATTTTCGGACCTTTGGTCAGAGGAATTTGAGGCGCCAAAGGACCTAGGCGTGTAGTCTGGCTATCACTCCTGTCATCGCCATTTATGTATAAAGAATAGAAAACATCTAGTGAATAGTCTCAAGAAGGCAAACGTGGCGTGGGAAAACAGCTTTTTTTTTCTTTCCCATCTTATGCATTTTGCGTAAAGGGACGTCACCTTTTTTTTTTCTTTTCTTTTCTTATTAAAATATGTCAACCTCCTGTCAACCCTTTTGGCCTCTCCTCACCACAAAACAAACACCATATACATTTATCAATTCATATATTCCTTCTTATTATCATATATCATATTTTATTATCAATATCATTTTATTATCATATTTTTCTTTATTATGTACACTAATTATCCTCATTATTAATCATATTTTAGTAAATTTAATTTACTCTTAAATGAGGCAATCTTTCCTGCATTTTTTTTATCCTACGTGTGTTAACCTTTATTATTTTCGAAAAGTTCTCATCCATCGATTTTAAAGACAATAAATTTGGTGAATGCACTCTAACTACCTCAAAAGGACCGTCAAATTTTGTTCTAAAACGAGTCTTATTTTCTACAAAAACTTTGTCGCCGATTTTAAATTCAGTCCTAACTGCTTTCTTTCTTTGTCTTTCGTTTTGCAAATCTCTGGAAGTTACCATATTTTTTTCAGCTTGTTTACTGACCGATTCTATTGTCTTTACTGTATCAAAATAATACTTATTGTAATTACAATAGTCCGATTCAATTTTTTGCTCCCAAGTATCTGTTAATAATTTTAACTTTCTACCAAAGAATATTTGATTGGGGCTGAATTTCGTAGATGGGTGCAAAGATTCGTTGTAGAATGACTGGTGAAGCATCACCGCTAAATCAAAATCTCTATCTTCTAAAGCGCTAGCATAAATTGTCTTTTTTAATGAACTATGTATTCGCTCCAACTTACCATTTAGATTTGGGTTATAGCTACTCGTTCGCATAATTTTAATTTTCAAGCGTTCATTAATTGCTTCATAAACTTCTGATAAAAATTGACTACCCCTATCAGATAAAATTGCTTCGATTCTCCCAAAATTACACTGATATTCTAACAATTTGGACGTTACGATATGTGTTCTAATACTAGACACTGGGTATAACTGTATTCGCCGCGAAAAATGATCTATCATTGAAATGACATACTTCCCATTCGGAAAAACACCACACATATCTATACTAAGAATCGATCCCGGTTCCCTTGGAAGAGGAGTGTTTCCAAATTCCCTTTGCTTTTGTTTATTCGGCTTAATCTGACAACAAATTTCGCAAGACGCAACGTAATTTCTTATGTCACGATATAATCCCTTCCACCAAAATTGCCTTTGAATTAAATGAAAAGTCTTGTCTGCGCCTAAGTGTGATAAGTGCATATTCTGTATTATAGTACGCCGTAAACAACTCGGTACAACAATTTGTTTGACAAACTCTTTATTAACATCAATCTTTCCCAAATGCATTAATAACCCTGACTCATCTATATAGAATCTTTCCGTATTTTGCTTAATAGGCAATTTCCCATTGACTATTCCTTTTTTAAATTTCATTATTTCTTTGTCTTCCAAGGATTCTTTAAGTAATATCGACCTATCGATGATATTATTATTCTCATTCTTTTTTTTATCTTCTTCTAACACCGCAACTTGCTTTATGAGCGTTTCCCCTCCTTCATTCTGATTTTCCGGCAGCTCTTTTGTTATACTCTCAGGGGTCCGCACATTCTCCTGTTTCATACCCTGCTCCTTTTGACGCTCCTCATCATTCAACTGATTATTATCCCCCTGGCTAAAGTCAACAAATCGCGATAGGTAATCTATTAAATGATTGTCTACTCCTGCTATGTGTTCAATTTGAAAATCGTACTCCGCCAAATA